>NW_026611985.1:315750-631501 GCF_023638135.1 Falco biarmicus | reverse complement strand
TTCAGCTGCCTACCGGGGTAGTGTAAAAAACTACCAACAGAACTCGTTTCTGGCACCTTCCCGGTGGAGTTGTGCATGGGGTGTGTTTGGAACATTTTGTCACCAGCCGAGTCCAAAATTCAGCGATTCCCCATCTCAGCCCAGAAAGCAGGTAGAACAGGTTTTTGTGGTGCCTTTCAGCTGCCTACCGGGGTAGTGTAAAAACTACCAACAGAACTCGTTTCTGGCACCTTCCCCGGTGGAGTTGTGCATGGGGTGTGTTTGGAACATTTTGTCACCAGCCGAGTCCAAAATTCAGCGATTCCCCATCTCAGCCCAGAAAGCAGGTAGAACAAGTTTTGTGGTGCCTTTCAGCTGCCTACCGGGGTAGTGTAAAAACTACCAACAGAACTCGTTTCTGGCACCTTCCCCGGTGGAGTTGTGCATGGGGTGTGTTTGGAACATTTTGTCACCAGCCGAGTCCAAAATTCAGCGATTCCCCATCTCAGCCAGAAAGCAGGTAGAACAAGTTTTGTGGTGCCTTTCAGCTGCCTACCGGGTAGTGTAAAAACTACCATCAGAACTCGTTTCTGGCACCTTCCCCGGTGGAGTTGTGCATGGGGTGTGTTTGGAACATTTTGTCACCAGCCGAGTCCAAAATTCAGCGATTCCCCATCTCAGCCCAGAAAGCAGGTACAACAACTTTTGTGGTGCCTTTCAGCTGCCTACCGGGGTAGTGTAAAAACTACCAACAGAACTCTTTTCTGGCACCTTCCCCGGTGGAGTTGTGCATGGGGTGTGTTTGGAACATTTTGTCACCAGCCGAGTCCAAAATTCAGCGATTCCCCATCTCAGCCCAGAAAGCAGGTAGAACAAGTTTTGTGGTGCCTTTCAGCTGCCTACCGGGGTAGTGTAAAAACTACCAACAGAACTCGTTTCTGGCACCTTCCCCGGTGGAGTTGTGCATGGGGTGTGTTTGGAACATTTTGTCACCAGCCGAGTCCAAAATTCAGCGATTCCCCATCTCAGCCCAGAAAGCAGGTAGAACAGGTTTTGTGGTGCCTTTCAGCTGCCTACCGGGGTAGTGTAAAAACTACCAACAGAACTCGTTTCTGGCACCTTCCCGGTGGAGTTGTGCATGGGGTGTGTTTGGAACATTTTGTCAGCAGCCGAGTCCAAAATTCAGCTATTCCCCATCTCAGCCCAGAAAGCAGGTAGAACAAGTTTTGTGGTGCCTTTCTCTTGCCTACCGGGGTAGTGTAAAAACTACCAACAGAACTCGTTTCTGGCACCTTCCCCGGTGGAGTTGTGCATGGGGTGTGTTGGAACATTTTGTCAGCAGCCGAGTCCAAAATTCAGCGATTCCCCATCTCAGCCCAGAAAGCAGGTAGAACAAGTTTTGTGGTGCCTTTCAGCTGCCTACCGGGGTAGCTGTAAAAACTACCAACAGAACTCGTTTCTGGCACCTTCCCCGGTGGAGTTGTGCATGGGGTGTGTTTGGAACATTTTGTCACCAGCCGAGTCCAAAATTCAGCGATTCTCCATCTCAGCCCAGAAAGCAGGTAGAACAAGTTTTGTGGTGCCTTTCTCTTGCCTACCGGGGTAGTGTAAAAACTACCAACAGAACTCGTTTCTGGCACCTTCCCCGGTGGAGTTGTGCATGGGGTGTGTTTGGAACATTTTGTCACCAGCCGAGTCCAAAATTCAGCGATTCCCCATCTCAGCCCAGAAAGCAGGTAGAACAAGTTTTGTGGTGCCTTTCAGCTGCCTACCGGGGTAGTGTAAAAACTACCAACAGAACTCGTTTCTGGCACCTTCCCCGGTGGAGTTGTGCATGGGGTGTGTTTGGAACATTTTGTCACCAGCCGAGTCCAAAAATTCAGCGATTCCCCATCTCAGCCCAGAAAGCAGGTAGAACAAGTTTTGTGGTGCCTTTCAGCTGCCTACCGGGGTAGTGTAAAAACTACCAACAGAACTCGTTTCTGGCACCTTCCCCGGTGGAGTTGTGCATGGGGTGTGTTTGGAACATTTTGTCACCAGCCGAGTCCAAAATTCAGCGATTCCCCATCTCAGCCCAGAAAGCAGGTAGAACAAGTTTTGTGGTGCCTTTCTCTTGCCTACCGGGGTAGTGTAAAAACTACCAACAGAACTCGTTTCTGGCACCTTCCCCGGTGGAGTTGTGCATGGGGTGTGTTTGGAACATTTTGTCACCAGCCGAGTCCAAAATTCAGCGATTCCCCATCTCAGCCCAGAAAGCAGGTAGAACAAGTTTTGTGGTGCCTTTCTCTTGCCTACCGGGGTAGTGTAAAAACTACCAACAGAACTCGTTTCTGGCACCTTCCCCGGTGGAGTTGTGCATGGGGTGTGTTTGGAACATTTGTCAGCAGCCGAGTCCAAAATTCAGCGATTCCCCATCTCAGCCCAGAAAGCAGGTAGAACAAGTTTTGTGGTGCCTTTCTCTTGCCTACCGGGGTAGTGTAAAAACTACCAACAGAACTCGTTTCTGGCACCTTCCCCGGTGGAGTTGTGCATGGGGTGTGTTTGGAACATTTTGTCAGCAGCCGAGTCCAAAATTCAGCGATTCCCCATCTCAGCCCAGAAAGCAGGTAGAACAACTTTTGTGGTGCCTTTCAGCTGCCTACCGGGGTAGTGTAAAAACTACCAACAGAACTCGTTTCTGGCACCTTCCCCGGTGGAGTTGTGCATGGGGTGTGTTTGGAACATTTTGTCACCAGCCGAGTCCAAAATTCAGCGATTCTCCATCTCAGCCCAGAAAGCAGGTAGAACAAGTTTTGTGGTGCCTTTCTCTTGCCTACCGGGGTAGTGTAAAAACTACCAACAGAACTCGTTTCTGGCACCTTCCCCGGTGGAGTTGTGCATGGGGTGTGTTTGGAACATTTTGTCACCAGCCGAGTCCAAAATTCAGCGATTCCCCATCTCAGCCCAGAAAGCAGGTAGAACAAGTTTTGTGGTGCCTTTCAGCTGCCTACCGGGGTAGTGTAAAAACTACCAACAGAACTCGTTTCTGGCACCTTCCCCGGTGGAGTTGTGCATGGGGTGTGTTTGGAACATTTTGTCACCAGCCGAGTCCACCCAAAATTCAGCGATTCCCCATCTCAGCCCAGAAAGCAGGTAGAACAAGTTTTGTGGTGCCTTTCAGCTGCCTACCGGGGTAGTGTAAAAACTACCAACAGAACTCGTTTCTGGCACCTTCCCCGGTGGAGTTGTGCATGGGGTGTGTTTGGAACATTTTGTCACCAGCCGAGTCCAAAATTCAGCGATTCCCCATCTCAGCCCAGAAAGCAGGTAGAACAAGTTTTGTGGTGCCTTTCTCTTGCCTACCGGGGTAGTGTAAAAACTACCAACAGAACTCGTTTCTGGCACCTTCCCCGGTGGAGTTGTGCATGGGGTGTGTTTGGAACATTTTGTCACCAGCCGAGTCCAAAATTCAGCGATTCCCCATCTCAGCCCAGAAAGCAGGTAGAACAACTTTTGTGGTGCCTTTCTCTTGCCTACCGGGGTAGTGTAAAAACTACCAACAGAACTCGTTTCTGGCACCTTCCCCGGTGGAGTTGTGCATGGGGTGTGTTTGGAACATTTTGTCACCAGCCGAGTCCAAAATTCAGCGATTCCCCATCTCAGCCCAGAAAGCAGGTAGAACAAGTTTTGTGGTGCCTTTCAGCTGCCTACCGGGGTAGTGTAAAAACTACCAACAGAACTCGTTTCTGGCACCTTCCCCGGTGGAGTTGTGCATGGGGTGTGTTTGGAACATTTTGTCAGCAGCCGAGTCCAAAATTCAGCGATTCCCCATCTCAGCCCAGAAAGCAGGTAGAACAGGTTTTGTGGTGCCTTTCAGCTGCCTACCGGGGTAGTGTAAAAACTACCAACAGAACTCGTTTCTGGCACCTTCCCCGGTGGAGTTGTGCATGGCGTGTGTTTGGAACATTTTGTCACCAGCCGAGTCCAAAATTCAGCGATTCCCCATCTCAGCCCAGAAAGCAGGTAGAACAAGTTTTGTGGTGCCTTTCAGCTGCCTACCGGGGTAGTGTAAAAACTACCAACAGAACTCGTTTCTGGCACCTTCCCCGGTGGAGTTGTGCATGGGGTGTGTTTGGAACATTTTGTCACCAGCCGAGTCCAAAATTCAGCGATTCCCCATCTCAGCCCAGAAAGCAGGTAGAACAAGTTTTGTGGTGCCTTTCAGCTGCCTACCGGGGTAGTGTAAAAACTACCAACAGAACTCGTTTCTGGCACCTTCCCCGGTGGAGTTGTGCATGGGTGTGTTTGGAACATTTTGTCACCAGCCGAGTCCAAAATTCAGCGATTCCCCATCTCAGCCCAGAAAGCAGGTAGAACAAGTTTTGTGGTGCCTTTCAGCTGCCTACCGGGGTAGTGTAAAAACTACCAACAGAACTCGTTTCTGGCACCTTCCCCGGTGGAGTTGTGCATGGGGTGTGTTTGGAACATTTTGTCACCAGCCGAGTCCAAAATTCAGCGATTCCCCATCTCAGCCCAGAAAGCAGGTAGAACAACTTTTGTGGTGCCTTTCAGCTGCCTACCGGGGTAGTGTAAAAACTACCAACAGAACTCGTTTCTGGCACCTTCCCCGGTGGAGTTGTGCATGGGGTGTGTTTGGAACATTTTGTCACCAGCCGAGTCCAAAATTCAGCGATTCCCCATCTCAGCCCAGAAAGCAGGTAGAACAAGTTTTGTGGTGCCTTTCAGCTGCCTACCGGGGTAGTGTAAAAACTACCAACAGAACTCGTTTCTGGCACCTTCCCCGGTGGAGTTGTGCATGGGGTGTGTTTGGAACATTTTGTCACCAGCCGAGTCCAAAATTCAGCGATTCCCCATCTCAGCCCAGAAAGCAGGTAGAACAAGTTTTGTGGTGCCTTTCAGCTGCCTACCGGGGTAGTGTAAAAACTACCAACAGAACTCGTTTCTGGCACCTTCCCCGGTGGAGTTGTGCATGGGGTGTGTTTGGAACATTTTGTCACCAGCCGAGTCCAAAATTCAGCGATTCCCCATCTCAGCCCAGAAAGCAGGTAGAACAAGTTTTGTGGTGCCTTTCTCTTGCCTACCGGGGTAGTGTAAAAACTACCAACAGAACTCGTTTCTGGCACCTTCCCCGGTGGAGTTGTGCATGGGGTGTGTTTGGAACATTTTGTCACCAGCCGAGTCCAAAATTCAGCGATTCCCCATCTCAGCCCAGAAAGCAGGTAGAACAAGTTTTGTGGTGCCTTTCTCTTGCCTACCGGGGTAGTGTAAAAACTACCAACAGAACTCGTTTCTGGCACCTTCCCCGGTGGAGTTGTGCATGGGGTGTGTTTGGAACATTTTGTCACCAGCCGAGTCCAAAATTCAGCGATTCCCCATCTCAGCCCAGAAAGCAGGTAGAACAAGTTTTGTGGTGCCTTTCAGCTGCCTACCGGGGTAGTGTAAAAACTACCAACAGAACTCGTTTCTGGCACCTTCCCCGGTGGAGTTGTGCATGGGGTGTGTTTGGAACATTTTGTCACCAGCCGAGTCCAAAATTCAGCGATTCCCCATCTCAGCCCAGAAAGCAGGTAGAACAAGTTTTGTGGTGCCTTTCAGCTGCCTACCGGGGTAGTGTAAAAACTACCAACAGAACTCGTTTCTGGCACCTTCCCCGGTGGAGTTGTGCATGGGGTGTGTTTGGAACATTTTGTCACCAGCCGAGTCCAAAATTCAGCGATTCCCCATCTCAGCCCAGAAAGCAGGTAGAACAAGTTTTGTGGTGCCTTTCAGCTGCCTACCGGGGTAGTGTAAAAACTACCAACAGAACTCGTTTCTGGCACCTTCCCCGGTGGAGTTGTGCATGGGGTGTGTTTGGAACATTTTGTCACCAGCCGAGTCCAAAATTCAGCGATTCCCCATCTCAGCCCAGAAAGCAGGTAGAACAAGTTTTGTGGTGCCTTTCAGCTGCCTACCGGGGTAGTGTAAAAACTACCACAGAACTCGTTTCTGGCACCTTCCCCGGTGGAGTTGTGCATGGGGTGTGTTTGGAACATTTTGTCACCAGCCGAGTCCAAAATTCAGCGATTCCCCATCTCAGCCCAGAAAGCAGGTAGAACAAGTTTTGTGGTGCCTTTCAGCTGCCTACCGGGGTAGTGTAAAAACTACCAACAGAACTCGTTTCTGGCACCTTCCCCGGTGGAGTTGTGCATGGGGTGTGTTTGGAACATTTTGTCACCAGCCGAGTCCAAAATTCAGCGATTCCCCATCTCAGCCCAGAAAGCAGGTAGAACAAGTTTTGTGGTGCCTTTCAGCTGCCTACCGGGGTAGTGTAAAAACTACCATCAGAACTCGTTTCTGGCACCTTCCCCGGTGGAGTTGTGCATGGGCTGTGTTTGGAACATTTTGTCAGCAGCCGAGTCCAAAATTCAGCGATTCCCCATCTCAGCCCAGAAAGCAGGTAGAACAAGTTTTGTGGTGCCTTTCAGCTGCCTACCGGGGTAGTGTAAAAACTACCAACAGAACTCGTTTCTGGCACCTTCCCCGGTGGAGTTGTGCATGGGGTGTGTTTGGAACATTTTGTCAGCAGCCGAGTCCAAAATTCAGCGATTCCCCATCTCAGCCCAGAAAGCAGGTAGAACAAGTTTTGTGGTGCCTTTCAGCTGCCTACCGGGGTAGTGTAAAAACTACCAACAGAACTCGTTTCTGGCACCTTCCCCGGTGGAGTTGTGCATGGGGTGTGTTTGGAACATTTTGTCACCAGCCGAGTCCAAAATTCAGCGATTCCCCATCTCAGCCCAGAAAGCAGGTAGAACAGGTTTTGTGGTGCCTTTCAGCTGCCTACCGGGGTAGTAGTAAAAACTACCAACAGAACTCGTTTCTGGCACCTTCCCCGGTGGAGTTGTGCATGGGGTGTGTTTGGAACATTTTGTCACCAGCCGAGTCCAAAATTCAGCTATTCCCCATCTCAGCCCAGAAAGCAGGTAGAACAAGTTTTGTGGTGCCTTTCTCTTGCCTACCGGGGTAGTGTAAAAACTACCAACAGAACTCGTTTCTGGCACCTTCCCCGGTGGAGTTGTGCATGGGGTGTGTTTGGAACATTTTGTCACCAGCCGAGTCCAAAATTCAGCGATTCCCCATCTCAGCCCAGAAAGCAGGTAGAACAACTTTTGTGGTGCCTTTCAGCTGCCTACCGGGGTAGTGTAAAAACTACCAACAGAACTCGTTTCTGGCACCTTCCCCGGTGGAGTTGTGCATGGGGTGTGTTTGGAACATTTTGTCACCAGCCGAGTCCAAAATTCAGCGATTCCCCATCTCAGCCCAGAAAGCAGGTAGAACAAGTTTTGTGGTGCCTTTCAGCTGCCTACCGGGGTAGTGTAAAAACTACCAACAGAACTCGTTTCTGGCACCTTCCCCGGTGGAGTTGTGCATGGGGTGTGTTTGGAACATTTTGTCACCAGCCGAGTCCAAAATTCAGCGATTCCCCATCTCAGCCCAGAAAGCAGGTAGAACAAGTTTTGTGGTGCCTTTCAGCTGCCTACCGGGGTAGTGTAAAAACTACCAACAGAACTCGTTTCTGGCACCTTCCCCGGTGGAGTTGTGCATGGGGTGTGTTTGGAACATTTTGTCACCAGCCGAGTCCAAAATTCAGCGATTCCCCATCTCAGCCCAGAAAGCAGGTAGAACAAGTTTTGTGGTGCCTTTCAGCTGCCTACCGGGGTAGTGTAAAAACTACCAACAGAACTCGTTTCTGGCACCTTCCCCGGTGGAGTTGTGCATGGGGTGTGTTTGGAACATTTTGTCACCAGCCGAGTCCAAAATTCAGCGATTCCCATCTCAGCCCAGAAAGCAGGTAGAACAAGTTTTGTGGTGCCTTTCAGCTGCCTACCGGGTAGTGTAAAAACTACCAACAGAACTCGTTTCTGGCACCTTCCCCGGTGGAGTTGTGCATGGGGTGTGTTTGGAACATTTTGTCACCAGCCGAGTCCAAATTCAGCGATTCCCCATCTCAGCCCAGAAAGCAGGTAGAACAAGTTTTGTGGTGCCTTTCAGCTGCCTACCGGGGTAGTGTAAAAACTACCAACAGAACTCGTTTCTGGCACCTTCCCCCGGTGGAGTTGTGCATGGGGTGTGTTTGGAACATTTTGTCACCAGCCGAGTCCAAAATTCAGCGATTCCCCATCTCAGCCCAGAAAGCAGGTAGAACAAGTTTGTGGTGCCTTTCAGCTGCCTACCGGGGTAGTGTAAAAACTACCAACAGAACTCGTTTCTGGCACCTTCCCCGGTGGAGTTGTGCATGGGGTGTGTTTGGAACATTTTGTCACCAGCCGAGTCGAAAATTCAGCGATTCCCCATCTCAGCCCAGAAAGCAGGTAGAACGTTTTGTGGTGCCTTTCTCTTGCCTACCGGGGTAGTGTAAAAACTACCAACAGAACTCGTTTCTGGCACCTTCCCCGGTGGAGTTGTGCATGGGGTGTGTTTGGAACATTTTGTCACCAGCCGAGTCCAAAATTCAGCGATTCCCCATCTCAGCCCAGAAAGCAGGTAGAACAAGTTTTGTGGTGCCTTTCAGCTGCCTACCGGGGTAGTGTAAAAACTACCAACAGAACTCCTTTCTCGCACCTTCCCCGGTGGAGTTGTGCATGGGGTGTGTTTGGAACATTTTGTCACCAGCCGAGTCCAAAATTCAGCGATTCCCCATCTCAGCCCAGAAAGCAGGTAGAACAAGTTTTGTGGTGCCTTTCAGCTGCCTACCGGGGTAGTGTAAAAACTACCAACAGAACTCGTTTCTGGCACCTTCCCCGGTGGAGTTGTGCATGGGGTGTGTTTGGAACATTTTGTCACCAGCCGAGTCCAAAAGTCAGCGATTCCCCATCTCAGCCCAGAAAGCAGGTAGAACAAGTTTTGTGGTGCCTTTCAGCTGCCTACCGGGGTAGTGTAAAAACTACCAACAGAACTCGTTTCTGGCACCTTCCCCGGTGGAGTTGTGCATGGGGTGTGTTTGGAACATTTTGTCACCAGCCGAGTCCAAAATTCAGCGATTCCCCATCTCAGCCCAGAAAGCAGGTAGAACAAGTTTTGTGGTGCCTTTCAGCTGCCTACCGGGGTAGTGTAAAAACTACCAACAGAACTCGTTTCTGGCACCTTCCCCGGTGGAGTTGTGCATGGGGTGTGTTTGGAACATTTTGTCACCAGCCGAGTCCAAAATTCAGCGATTCCCCATCTCAGCCCAGAAAGCAGGTAGAACAAGTTTTGTGGTGCCTTTCAGCTGCCTACCGGGGTAGTGTAAAAACTACCAACAGAACTCGTTTCTGGCACCTTCCCCGGTGGAGTTGTGCATGGGGGTGTGTTTGGAACATTTTGTCACCAGCCGAGTCCAAAATTCAGCGATTCCCCATCTCAGCCCAGAAAGCAGGTAGAACAAGTTTTGTGGTGCCTTTCAGCTGCCTACCGGGGTAGTGTAAAAACTACCAACAGAACTCGTTTCTGGCACCTTCCCCGGTGGAGTTGTGCATGGGGTGTGTTTGGAACATTTTGTCACCAGCCGAGTCCAAAATTCAGCGATTCCCCATCTCAGCCCAGAAAGCAGGTAGAACAAGTTTTGTGGTGCCTTTCAGCTGCCTACCGGGGTAGTGTAAAAACTACCAACAGAACTCGTTTCTGGCACCTTCCCCGGTGGAGTTGTGCATGGGGTGTGTTTGGAACATTTTGTCAGCAGCCGAGTCCAAAATTCAAGCGATTCCCCATCTCAGCCCAGAAAGCAGGTAGAACAAGTTTTGTGGTGCCTTTCAGCTGCCTACCGGGGTAGTGTAAAAACTACCAACAGAACTCGTTTCTGGCACCTTCCCCGGTGGAGTTGTGCATGGGGTGTGTTTGGAACATTTTGTCACCAGCCGAGTCCAAAATTCAGCGATTCCCCATCTCAGCCCAGAAAGCAGGTAGAACAAGTTTTGTGGTGCCTTTCAGCTGCCTACCGGGGTAGTGTAAAAACTACCAACAGAACTCGTTTCTGGCACCTTCCCCGGTGGAGTTGTGCATGGGGTGTGTTTGGAACATTTTGTCACCAGCCGAGTCCAAAATTCAGCGATTCCCCATCTCAGCCCAGAAAGCAGGTAGAACAAGTTTTGTGGTGCCTTTCAGCTGCCTACCGGGGTAGTGTAAAAACTACCAACAGAACTCGTTTCTGGCACCTTCCCCGGTGGAGTTGTGCATGGGGTGTGTTTGGAACATTTTGTCACCAGCCGAGTCCAAAATTCAGCGATTCCCCATCTCAGCCCAGAAAGCAGGTAGAACAAGTTTTGTGGTGCCTTTCAGCTGCCTACCGGGGTAGTGTAAAAACTACCAACAGAACTCGTTTCTGGCACCTTCCCCGGTGGAGTTGTGCATGGGGTGTGTTTGGAACATTTTGTCACCAGCCGAGTCCAAAATTCAGCGATTCCCCATCTCAGCCCAGAAAGCAGGTAGAACAGGTTTTGTGGTGCCTTTCAGCTGCCTACCGGGGTAGTGTAAAAACTACCATCAGAACTCGTTTCTGGCACCTTCCCCGGTGGAGTTGTGCATGGGGTGTGTTTGGAACATTTTGTCACCAGCCGAGTCCAAAAGTCAGCGATTCCCCATCTCAGCCCAGAAAGCAGGTAGAACAAGTTTTGTGGTGCCTTTCAGCTGCCTACCGGGGTAGTGTAAAAACTACCAACAGAACTCGTTTCTGGCACCTTCCCCGGTGGAGTTGTGCATGGGGTGTGTTTGGAACATTTTGTCACCAGCCGAGTCCAAAATTCAGCGATTCCCCATCTCAGCCCAGAAAGCAGGTAGAACAAGTTTTGTGGTGCCTTTCAGCTGCCTACCGGGGTAGTGTAAAAAACTACCAACAGAACTCGTTTCTGGCACCTTTCCGGCACCTTCCCCGGTGGAGTTGTGCATGGGGTGTGTTTGGAACATTTTGTCACCAGCCGAGTCCAAAATTCAGCGATTCCCCATCTCAGCCCAGAAAGCAGGTAGAACAAGTTTTGTGGTGCCTTTCAGCTGCCTACCGGGGTAGTGTAAAAACTACCAACAGAACTCGTTTCTGGCACCTTCCCCGGTGGAGTTGTGCATGGGGTGTGTTTGGAACATTTTGTCACCAGCCGAGTCCAAAATTCAGCGATTCCCCATCTCAGCCCAGAAAGCAGGTAGAACAAGTTTTGTGGTGCCTTTCAGCTGCCTACCGGGGTAGTGTAAAAAACTACCAACAGAACTCGTTTCTGGCACCTTCCCCGGTGGAGTTGTGCATGGGGTGTGTTTGGAACATTTTGTCACCAGCCGAGTCCAAAATTCAGCGATTCCCCATCTCAGCCCAGAAAGCAGGTAGAACAAGTTTTGTGGTGCCTTTCAGCTGCCTACCGGGGGTAGTGTAAAAACTACCAACAGAACTCGTTTCTGGCACCTTCCCCGGTGGAGTTGTGCATGGGGTGTGTTTGGAACATTTTGTCACCAGCCGAGTCCAAAATTCAGCGATTCCCCATCTCAGCCCAGAAAGCAGGTAGAACAAGTTTTGTGGTGCCTTTCAGCTGCCTACCGGGGTAGTGTAAAAACTACCAACAGAACTCGTTTCTGGCACCTTCCCCGGTGGAGTTGTGCATGGGGTGTGTTTGGAACATTTTGTCACCAGCCGAGTCCAAAATTCAGCGATTCCCCATCTCAGCCCAGAAAGCAGGTAGAACAAGTTTTGTGGTGCCTTTCAGCTGCCTACCGGGGTAGTGTAAAAACTACCAACAGAACTCGTTTCTGGCACCTTCCCCGGTGGAGTTGTGCATGGGGTGTGTTTGGAACATTTTGTCACCAGCCGAGTCCAAAATTCAGCGATTCCCCATCTCAGCCCAGAAAGCAGGTAGAACAGGTTTTGTGGTGCCTTTCAGCTGCCTACCGGGGTAGTGTAAAAACTACCATCAGAACTCGTTTCTGGCACCTTCCCCGGTGGAGTTGTGCATGGGGTGTGTTTGGAACATTTTGTCACCAGCCGAGTCGAAAATTCAGCGATTCCCCATCTCAGCCCAGAAAGCAGGTAGAACAAGTTTTGTGGTGCCTTTCAGCTGCCTACCGGGGTAGTGTAAAAACTACCAACAGAACTCGTTTCTGGCACCTTCCCCGGTGGAGTTGTGCATGGGGTGTGTTTGGAACATTTTGTCACCAGCCGAGTCGAAAATTCAGCGATTCCCCATCTCAGCCCAGAAAGCAGGTAGAACAAGTTTTGTGGTGCCTTTCAGCTGCCTACCGGGGTAGTGTAAAAACTACCAACAGAACTCGTTTCTGGCACCTTCCCCGGTGGAGTTGTGCATGGGGTGTGTTTGGAACATTTTGTCACCAGCCGAGTCCAAAATTCAGCGATTCCCCATCTCAGCCCAGAAAGCAGGTAGAACAAGTTTTGTGGTGCCTTTCAGCTGCCTACCGGGGTAGTGTAAAAACTACCAACAGAACTCGTTTCTGGCACCTTCCCCGGTGGAGTTGTGCATGGGGTGTGTTTGGAACATTTTGTCACCAGCCGAGTCCAAAATTCAGCGATTCCCCATCTCAGCCCAGAAAGCAGGTAGAACAAGTTTTGTGGTGCCTTTCAGCTGCCTACCGGGGTAGTGTAAAAACTACCAACAGAACTCGTTTCTGGCACCTTCCCCGGTGGAGTTGTGCATGGGGTGTGTTTGGAACATTTTGTCACCAGCCGAGTCCAAAATTCAGCGATTCCCCATCTCAGCCCAGAAAGCAGGTAGAACAAGTTTTGTGGTGCCTTTCAGCTGCCTACCGGGGTAGTGTAAAAACTACCAACAGAACTCGTTTCTGGCACCTTCCCCGGTGGAGTTGTGCATGGGGTGTGTTTGGAACATTTTGTCACCAGCCGAGTCCAAAATTCAGCGATTCCCCCATCTCAGCCCAGAAAGCAGGTACAACAAGTTTTGTGGTGCCTTTCAGCTGCCTACCGGGGTAGTGTAAAAACTACCAACAGAACTCGTTTCTGGCACCTTCCCCGGTGGAGTTGTGCATGGGGTGTGTTTGGAACATTTTGTCACCAGCCGAGTCCAAAATTCAGCGATTCCCCATCTCAGCCCAGAAAGCAGGTAGAACAAGTTTTGTGGTGCCTTTCAGCTGCCTACCGGGGTAGTGTAAAAACTACCAACAGAACTCGTTTCTGGCACCTTCCCCGGTGGAGTTGTGCATGGGGTGTGTTTGGAACATTTTGTCACCAGCCGAGTCCAAAATTCAGCGATTCCCCATCTCAGCCCAGAAAGCAGGTAGAACAAGTTTTGTGGTGCCTTTCAGCTGCCTACCGGGGTAGTGTAAAAACTACCAACAGAACTCGTTTCTGGCACCTTTGCCAGGTGTGCATGGGGTGTGTTTGGAACATTTTGTCACCAGCCGAGTCCAAAATTCAGCGATTCCCCATCTCAGCCCAGAAAGCAGGTAGAACAAGTTTTGTGGTGCCTTTCGGCTGCCTACCGGGGTAGTGTAAAAACTACCAACAGAACTCGTTTCTGGCACCTTCCC
The DNA here is from genome assembly GCF_023638135.1 of Falco biarmicus. Classification (NCBI taxonomy): domain Eukaryota; kingdom Metazoa; phylum Chordata; class Aves; order Falconiformes; family Falconidae; genus Falco; species Falco biarmicus. The sequence goes on along the minus strand of NW_026611985.1, from coordinate 618,034 downwards.
CGGTGGAGTTGTGCATGGGGTGTGTTTGGAACATTTTGTCACCAGCCGAGTCGAAAATTCAGCGATTCCCCATCTCAGCCCAGAAAGCAGGTAGAACAAGTTTTGTGGTGCCTTTCAGCTGCCTACCGGGGTAGTGTAAAAACTACCATCAGAACTCGTTTCTGGCACCTTCCCCGGTGGAGTTGTGCATGGGGTGTGTTTGGAACATTTTGTCACCAGCCGAGTCCAAAATTCAGCGATTCCCCATCTCAGCCCAGAAAGCAGGTAGAACAAGTTTTGTGGTGCCTTTCAGCTGCCTACCGGGGTAGTGTAAAAACTACCAACAGAACTCCTTTCTGGCACCTTCCCCGGTGGAGTTGTGCATGGGGTGTGTTTGGAACATTTTGTCACCAGCCGAGTCCAAAATTCAGCGATTCCCCATCTCAGCCCAGAAAGCAGGTAGAACAAGTTTTGTGGTGCCTTTCAGCTGCCTACCGGGGTAGTGTAAAAACTACCAACAGAACTCGTTTCTGGCACCTTCCCCGGTGGAGTTGTGCATGGGGTGTGTTTGGAACATTTTGTCACCAGCCGAGTCCAAAATTCAGCGATTCCCCATCTCAGCCCAGAAAGCAGGTAGAACAAGTTTTGTGGTGCCTTTCAGCTGCCTACCGGGGTAGTGTAAAAACTACCAACAGAACTCGTTTCTGGCACCTTCCCCGGTGGAGTTGTGCATGGGGTGTGTTTGGAACATTTTGTCACCAGCCGAGTCCAAAAGTCAGCGATTCCCCATCTCAGCCCAGAAAGCAGGTACAACAAGTTTTGTGGTGCCTTTCAGCTGCCTACCGGGGTAGTGTAAAAACTACCAACAGAACTCGTTTCTGGCACCTTCCCCGGTGGAGTTGTGCATGGGGTGTGTTTGGAACATTTTGTCACCAGCCGAGTCCAAAATTCAGCGATTCCCCATCTCAGCCCAGAAAGCAGGTAGAACAAGTTTTGTGGTGCCTTTCGGCTGCCTACCGGGGTAGTGTAAAAACTACCAACAGAACTCGTTTCTGGCACCTTCCCCGGTGGAGTTGTGCATGGGGTGTGTTTGGAACATTTTGTCACCAGCCGAGTCCAAAATTCAGCCGTTCCCCATCTCAGCCCAGAAAGCAGGTAGAACAAGTTTTGTGGTGCCTTTCTCTTGCCTACCGGGGTAGTGTAAAAACTACCATCAGAACTCGTTTCTGGCACCTTCCCCGGTGGAGTTGTGCATGGGGTGTGTTTGGAACATTTTGTCACCAGCCGAGTCCAAAATTCAGCGATTCCCCATCTCAGCCCAGAAAGCAGGTAGAACAAGTTTTGTGGTGCCTTTCAGCTGCCTACCGGGGTAGTGTAAAAACTACCAACAGAACTCGTTTCTGGCACCTTCCCCGGTGGAGTTGTGCATGGGGTGTGTTTGGAACATTTTGTCACCAGCCGAGTCCAAAATTCAGCGATTCCCCATCTCAGCCCAGAAAGCAGGTAGAACAAGTTTTGTGGTGCCTTTCAGCTGCCTACCGGGGTACTGTAAAAACTACCAACAGAACTCGTTTCTGGCACCTTCCCCGGTGGAGTTGTGCATGGGGTGTGTTTGGAACATTTTGTCACCAGCCGAGTCCAAAATTCAGCGATTCCCCATCTCAGCCCAGAAAGCAGGTAGAACAAGTTTTGTGGTGCCTTTCAGCTGCCTACCGGGGTAGTGTAAAAACTACCAACAGTACTCGTTTCTGGCACCTTCCCCGGTGGAGTTGTGCATGGGGTGTGTTTGGAACATTTTGTCACCAGCCGAGTCCAAAATTCAGCGATTCCCCATCTCAGCCCAGAAAGCAGGTAGAACAAGTTTTGTGGTGCCTTTCGGCTGCCTACCGGGGTAGTGTAAAAACTACCAACAGAACTCGTTTCTGGCACCTTCCCCGGTGGAGTTGTGCATGGGGTGTGTTTGGAACATTTTGTCACCAGCCGAGTCCAAAATTCAGCCGTTCCCCATCTCAGCCCAGAAAGCAGGTAGAACAAGTTTTGTGGTGCCTTTCTCTTGCCTACCGGGGTAGTGTAAAAACTACCAACAGAACTCGTTTCTGGCACCTTCCCCGGTGGAGTTGTGCATGGGGTGTGTTTGGAACATTTTGTCAGCAGCCGAGTCCAAAATTCAGCGATTCCCCATCTCAGCCCAGAAAGCAGGTAGAACAAGTTTTGTGGTGCCTTTCAGCTGCCTACCGGGGTAGTGTAAAAAACTACCAACAGAACTCGTTTCTGGCACCTTCCCCGGTGGAGTTGTGCATGGGGTGTGTTTGGAACATTTTGTCACCAGCCGAGTCCAAAATTCAGCGATTCCCCATCTCAGCCCAGAAAGCAGGTAGAAAAACTTTTGTGGTGCCTTTCAGCTGCCTACCGGGGTAGTGTAAAAACTACCAACAGAACTCGTTTCTGGCACCTTCCCCGGTGGAGGTGTGCATGGGGTGTGTTTGGAACATTTTGTCACCAGCCGAGTCCAAAATTCAGCCATTCTCCATCTCAGCCCAGAAAGCAGGTAGAACAAGTTTTGTGGTGCCTTTCAGCTGCCTACCGGGGTAGTGTAAAAACTACCAACAGAACTCCTTTCTGGCACCTTCCCCGGTGGAGTTGTGCATGGGGTGTGTTTGGAACATTTTGTCACCAGCCGAGTCCAAAATTCAGCCATTCTCCATCTCAGCCCAGAAAGCAGGTAGAACAAGTTTTGTGGTGCCTTTCAGCTGCCTACCGGGGTAGTGTAAAAACTACCAACAGAACTCGTTTCTGGCACCTTCCCCGGTGGAGTTGTGCATGGGGTGTGTTTGGAACATTTTGTCACCAGCCGAGTCCAAAATTCAGCGATTCCCCATCTCAGCCCAGAAAGCAGGTAGAACAAGTTTTGTGGTGCCTTTCAGCTGCCTACCGGGGTAGTGTAAAAACTACCAACAGAACTCGTTTCTGGCACCTTCCCCGGTGGAGTTGTGCATGGGGTGTGTTTGGAACATTTTGTCACCAGCCGAGTCCAAAATTCAGCGATTCCCCATCTCAGCCCAGAAAGCAGGTAGAACAAGTTTTGTGGTGCCTTTCTCTTGCCTACCGGGGTAGTGTAAAAACTACCAACGGAACTCGATTCTGGCACCTTCCCCGGTGGAGTTGTGCATGGGGTGTGTTTGGAACATTTTGTCACCAGCCGAGTCCAAAATTCAGCCGTTCCCCATCTCAGCCCAGAAAGCAGGTAGAACAAGTTTTGTGGTGCCTTTCAGCTGCCTACCAGGGTAGTGTAAAAACTACCAACGGAACTCGATTCTGGCACCTTCCCCGGTGGAGTTGTGCATGGGGTGTGTTTGGAACATTTTGTCACCAGCCGAGTCCAAAATTCAGCGATTCCCCATCTCAGCCCAGAAAGCAGGTAGAACAAGTTTTGTGGTGCCTTTCAGCTGCCTACCGGGGTAGTGTAAAAACTACCAACAGAACTCGTTTCTGGCACCTTCCCCGGTGGAGTTGTGCATGGGGTGTGTTTGGAACATTTTGTCAGCAGCCGAGTCCAAAATTCAGCCGTTCCCCATCTCAGCCCAGAAAGCAGGTAGAACAAGTTTTGTGGTGCCTTTCAGCTGCCTACCGGGGTAGTGTAAAAACTACCAACAGAACTCGTTTCTGGCACCTTCCCCGGTGGAGTTGTGCATGGGGTGTGTTTGGAACATTTTGTCACCAGCCGAGTCCAAAATTCAGCGATTCTCCATCTCAGCCCAGAAAGCAGGTAGAACAAGTTTTGTGGTGCCTTTCTCTTGCCTACCGGGGTAGTGTAAAAACTACCAACAGAACTTGTTTCTGGCACCTTCCCCGGTGGAGTTGTGCATGGGGTGTGTTTGGAACATTTTGTCACCAGCCGAGTCCAAAATTCAGCGATTCCCCATCTCAGCCCAGAAAGCAGGTAGAACAAGTTTTGTGGTGCCTTTCAGCTGCCTACCGGGGTACTGTAAAAACTACCAACAGAACTCGTTTCTGGCACCTTCCCCGGTGGAGTTGTGCATGGGGTGTGTTTGGAACATTTTGTCACCAGCCGAGTCCAAAATTCAGCGATTCCCCATCTCAGCCCAGAAAGCAGGTAGAACAAGTTTTGTGGTGCCTTTCTCTTGCCTACCGGGGTAGTGTAAAAACTACCAACAGAACTCGTTTCTGGCACCTTCCCCGGTGGAGTTGTGCATGGGGTGTGTTTGGAACATTTTGTTACCAGCCGAGTCCAAAATTCAGCGATTCCCCATCTCAGCCCAGAAAGCAGGTAGAACAAGTTTTGTGGTGCCTTTCTCTTGCCTACCGGGGTAGTGTAAAAACTACCAACAGAACTCGTTTCTGGCACCTTCCCCGGTGGAGTTGTGCATGGGGTGTGTTTGGAACATTTTGTCAGCAGCCGAGTCCAAAATTCAGCGATTCCCCATCTCAGCCCAGAAAGCAGGTAGAACAAGTTTTGTGGTGCCTTTCTCTTGCCTACCGGGGTAGTGTAAAAACTACCAACAGAACTCGTTTCTGGCACCTTCCCCGGTGGAGTTGTGCATGGGGTGTGTTTGGAACATTTTGTCACCAGCCGAGTCCAAAATTCAGCGATTCCCCATCTCAGCCCAGAAAGCAGGTAGAACAAGTTTTGTGGTGCCTTTCAGCTGCCTACCGGGGTAGTGTAAAAACTACCAACAGAACTCGTTTCTGGCACCTTCCCCGGTGGAGTTGTGCATGGGGTGTGTTTGGAACATTTTGTCACCAGCCGAGACCAAAATTCAGCGATTCCCCATCTCAGCCCAGAAAGCAGGTAGAACAAGTTTTGTGGTGCCTTTCAGCTGCCTACCGGGGTAGTGTAAAAACTACCAACAGAACTCGTTTCTGGCACCTTCCCCGGTGGAGTTGTGCATGGGGTGTGTTTGGAACATTTTGTCACCAGCCGAGTCCAAAATTCAGCGATTCCCCATCTCAGCCCAGAAAGCAGGTAGAACCGGTTTTATGGTGCCTTTCAGCTGCCTACCGGGGTAGTGTAAAAACTACCAACAGAACTCGTTTCTGGCACCTTCCCTGGTGGAGTTGTGCATGGGGTGTGTTTGGAACATTTTGTCACCAGCCGAGTCCAAAATTCAGCTATTCCCCATCTCAGCCCAGAAAGCAGGTAGAACAAGTTTTGTGGTGCCTTTCTCTTGCCTACCGGGGTAGTGTAAAAACTACCAACAGAACTCGTTTCTGGCACCTTCCCCGGTGGAGTTGTGCATGGGGTGTGTTTGGAACATTTTGTCACCAGCCGAGTCCAAAATTCAGCGATTCCCCATCTCAGCCCAGAAAGCAGGTAGAACAAGTTTTGTGGTGCCTTTCAGCTGCCTACCGGGGTAGTGTAAAAACTACCAACAGAACTCGTTTCTGGCACCTTCCCCGGTGGAGTTGTGCATGGGGTGTGTTTGGAACATTTTGTCACCAGCCGAGTCCAAAATTCAGCGATTCTCCATCTCAGCCCAGAAAGCAGGTAGAACAAGTTTTGTGGTGCCTTTCTCTTGCCTACCGGGGTAGTGTAAAAACTACCAACAGAACTCGTTTCTGGCACCTTCCCCGGTGGAGTTGTGCATGGGGTGTGTTTGGAACATTTTGTCACCAGCCGAGTCCAAAATTCAGCGATTCCCCATCTCAGCCCAGAAAGCAGGTAGAACAAGTTTTGTGGTGCCTTTCTCTTGCCTACCGGGGTACTGTAAAAACTACCAACAGAACTCGTTTCTGGCACCTTCCCCGGTGGAGTTGTGCATGGGGTGTGTTTGGAACATTTTGTTACCAGCCGAGTCCAAAATTCAGCGATTCCCCATCTCAGCCCAGAAAGCAGGTAGAACAAGTTTTGTGGTGCCTTTCTCTTGCCTACCGGGGTAGTGTAAAAACTACCAACAGAACTCGTTTCTGGCACCTTCCCCGGTGGAGTTGTGCATGGGGTGTGTTTGGAACATTTTGTCACCAGCCGAGTCCAAAATTCAGCGATTCCCCATCTCAGCCCAGCAAGCAGGTAGAACAAGTTTTGTGGTGCCTTTCTCTTGCCTACCGGGGTAGTGTAAAAACTACCAACAGAACTCGTTTCTGACACCTTCCCCGGTGGAGTTGTGCATGGGGTGTGTTTGGAACATTTTGTCACCAGCCGAGTCCAAAATTCAGCGATTCCCCATCTCAGCCCAGAAAGCAGGTAGAACAAGTTTTGTGGTGCCTTTCAGCTGCCTACCGGGGTAGTGTAAAAACTACCAACAGAACTCGTTTCTGGCACCTTCCCCGGTGGAGTTGTGCATGGGGTGTGTTTGGAACATTTTGTCACCAGCCGAGTCCAAAAGTCAGCGATTCCCCATCTCAGCCCAGAAAGCAGGTAGAACAAGTTTTGTGGTGCCTTTCAGCTGCCTACCGGGGTAGTGTAAAAACTACCAACAGAACTCGTTTCTGGCACCTTCCCCGGTGGTGTTGTGCATGGGGTGTGTTTGGAACATTTTGTCACCAGCCGAGTCCAAAATTCAGCTATTCCCCATCTCAGCCCAGAAAGCAGGTAGAACAAGTTTTGTGGTGCCTTTCTCTTGCCTATCGGGGTAGTGTAAAAACTACCAACAGAACTCGTTTCTGGCACCTTCCCCGGTGGAGTTGTGCATGGGGTGTGTTTGGAACATTTTGTCACCAGCCGAGTCGAAAATTCAGCGATTCCCCATCTCAGCCCAGAAAGCAGGTAGAACAAGTTTTGTGGTGCCTTTCAGCTGCCTACCGGGGTAGTGTAAAAACTACCAACAGAACTCGTTTCTGGCACCTTCCCCGGTGGAGTTGTGCATGGGGTGTGTTTGGAACATTTTGTCACCAGCCGAGTCCAAAATTCAGCGATTCCCCATCTCAGCCCAGAAAGCAGGTAGAACAAGTTTTGTGGTGCCTTTCAGCTGCCTACCGGGGTAGTGTAAAAACTACCAACAGAACTCGTTTCTGGCACCTTCCCCGGTGGAGTTGTGCATGGGGTGTGTTTGGAACATTTTGTCACCAGCCGAGTCCAAAAGTCAGCGATTCCCCATCTCAGCCCAGAAAGCAGGTAGAACAAGTTTTGTGGTGCCTTTCAGCTGCCTACCGGGGTAGTATAAAAACTACCAACAGAACTCGTTTCTGGCACCTTCCCCGGTGGAGTTGTGCATGGGGTGTGTTTGGAACATTTTGTCACCAGCCGAGTCCAAAATTCAGCGATTCCCCATCTCAGCCCAGAAAGCAGGTACAACAACTTTTGTGGTGCCTTTCTCTTGCTTACCGGGGTAGTGTAAAAACTACCAACAGAACTCCTTTCTGGCACCTTCCCCGGTGGAGTTGTGCATGGGGTGTGTTTGGAACATTTTGTCACCAGCCGAGTCCAAAATTCAGCGATTCCCCATCTCAAGCCCAGAAAGCAGGTAGAACAAGTATTGTGGTGCCTTTCAGCTGCCTACCGGGGTAGTGTAAAAACTACCAACAGAACTCGTTTCTGGCACCTTCCCCGGTGGAGTTGTGCATGGGGTGTGTTTGGAACATTTTGTCACCAGCCGAGTCCAAAATTCAGCCGTTCCCCATCTCAGCCCAGAAAGCAGGTAGAACAAGTTTTGTGGTGCCTTTCAGCTGCCTACCGGGGTAGTGTAAAAACTACCAACAGAACTCGTTTCTGGCACCTTCCCCGGTGGAGTTGTGCATGGGGTGTGTTTGGAACATTTTGTCACCAGCCGAGTCCAAAATTCAGCGATTCCCCATCTCAGCCCAGAAAGCAGGTAGAACAAGTTTTGTGGTGCCTTTCAGCTGCCTACCGGGGTAGTGTAAAAACTACCAACAGAACTCGTTTCTGGCACCTTTGCCGGTGGAGGTGTGCATGGGGTGTGTTTGGAACATTTTGTCACCAGCCGAGTCCAAAATTCAGCGATTCCCCATCTCAGCCCAGAAAGCAGGTAGAACAAGTTTTGTGGTGCCTTTCAGCTGCCTACCGGGGTAGTGTAAAAACTACCAACAGAACTCGTTTCTGGCACCTTCCCCGGTGGAGTTGTGCATGGGGTGTGTTTGGAACATTTTGTCACCAGCCGAGTCCAAAATTCAGCGATTCCCCATCTCAGCCCAGAAAGCAGGTAGAACAAGTTTTGTGGTGCCTTTCAGCTGCCTACCGGGGTAGTGTAAAAACTACCAACAGAACTCGTTTCTGGCACCTTCCCCGGTGGAGTTGTGCATGGGGTGTGTTTGGAACATCTTGTCACCAGCCGAGTCCAAAATTCAGCGATTCCCCATCTCAGCCCAGAAAGCAGGTAGAACAAGTTTTGTGGTGCCTTTCTCTTGCCTACCGGGGTAGTGTAAAAACTACCAACAGAACTCGTTTCTGGCACCTTCCCCGGTGGAGTTGTGCATGGGGTGTGTTTGGAACATTTTGTTACCAGCCGAGTCCAAAATTCAGCGATTCCCCATCTCAGCCCAGAAAGCAGGTAGAACAAGTTTTGTGGTGCCTTTCTCTTGCCTACCGGGGTAGTGTAAAAACTACCAACAGAACTCGTTTCTGGCACCTTCCCCGGTGGAGTTGTGCATGGGGTGTGTTTGGAACATTTTGTCAGCAGCCGAGTCCAAAATTCAGCGATTCCCCATCTCAGCCCAGAAAGCAGGTAGAACAAGTTTTGTGGTGCCTTTCTCTTGCCTACCGGGGTAGTGTAAAAACTACCAACAGAACTCGTTTCTGGCACCTTCCCCGGTGGAGTTGTGCATGGGGTGTGTTTGGAACATTTTGTCAGCAGCCGAGTCCAAAATTCAGCGATTCCCCATCTCAGCCCAGAAAGCAGGTAGAACAAGTTTTGTGGTGCCTTTCAGCTGCCTACCGGGGTAGTGTAAAAACTACCAACAGAACTCGTTTCTGGCACCTTCCCCGGTGGAGTTGTGCATGGGGTGTGTTTGGAACATTTTGTCACCAGCCGAGACCAAAATTCAGCGATTCCCCATCTCAGCCCAGAAAGCAGGTAGAACAAGTTTTGTGGTGCCTTTCAGCTGCCTACCGGGGTAGTGTAAAAACTACCAACAGAACTCGTTTCTGGCACCTTCCCCGGTGGAGTTGTGCATGGGGTGTGTTTGGAACATTTTGTCACCAGCCGAGTCCAAAATTCAGCGATTCCCCATCTCAGCCCAGAAAGCAGGTAGAACCGGTTTTATGGTGCCTTTCAGCTGCCTACCGGGGTAGTGTAAAAACTACCAACAGAACTCGTTTCTGGCACCTTCCCTGGTGGAGTTGTGCATGGGGTGTGTTTGGAACATTTTGTCACCAGCCGAGTCCAAAATTCAGCTATTCCCCATCTCAGCCCAGAAAGCAGGTAGAACAAGTTTTGTGGTGCCTTTCTCTTGCCTACCGGGGTAGTGTAAAAACTACCAACAGAACTCGTTTCTGGCACCTTCCCCGGTGGAGTTGTGCATGGGGTGTGTTTGGAACATTTTGTCACCAGCCGAGTCCAAAATTCAGCGATTCCCCATCTCAGCCCAGAAAGCAGGTAGAACAAGTTTTGTGGTGCCTTTCAGCTGCCTACCGGGGTAGTGTAAAAACTACCAACAGAACTCGTTTCTGGCACCTTCCCCGGTGGAGTTGTGCATGGGGTGTGTTTGGAACATTTTGTCACCAGCCGAGTCCAAAATTCAGCGATTCCCCATCTCAGCCCAGAAAGCAGGTAGAACAAGTTTTGTGGTGCCTTTCTCTTGCCTACCGGGGTAGTGTAAAAACTACCAACAGAACTCGTTTCTGGCACCTTCCCCGGTGGAGTTGTGCATGGGGTGTGTTTGGAACATTTTGTCACCAGCCGAGTCCAAAAGTCAGCGATTCCCCATCTCAGCCCAGAAAGCAGGTAGAACAAGTTTTGTGGTGCCTTTCAGCTGCCTACCGGGGTAGTATAAAAACTACCAACAGAACTCGTTTCTGGCACCTTCCCCGGTGGAGTTGTGCATGGGGTGTGTTTGGAACATTTTGTCACCAGCCGAGTCCAAAATTCAGCGATTCCCCATCTCAGCCCAGAAAGCAGGTACAACAACTTTTGTGGTGCCTTTCTCTTGCCTACCGGGGTAGTGTAAAAACTACCAACAGAACTCCTTTCTGGCACCTTCCCCGGTGGAGTTGTGCATGGGGTGTGTTTGGAACATTTTGTCACCAGCCGAGTCCAAAATTCAGCGATTCCCCATCTCAAGCCCAGAAAGCAGGTAGAACAAGTATTGTGGTGCCTTTCAGCTGCCTACCGGGGTAGTGTAAAAACTACCAACAGAACTCGTTTCTGGCACCTTCCCCGGTGGAGTTGTGCATGGGGTGTGTTTGGAACATTTTGTCACCAGCCGAGTCCAAAATTCAGCCGTTCCCCATCTCAGCCCAGAAAGCAGGTAGAACAAGTTTTGTGGTGCCTTTCAGCTGCCTACCGGGGTAGTGTAAAAACTACCAACAGAACTCGTTTCTGGCACCTTCCCCGGTGGAGTTGTGCATGGGGTGTGTTTGGAACATTTTGTCACCAGCCGAGTCCAAAATTCAGCGATTCCCCATCTCAGCCCAGAAAGCAGGTAGAACAAGTTTTGTGGTGCCTTTCAGCTGCCTACCGGGGTAGTGTAAAAACTACCAACAGAACTCGTTTCTGGCACCTTCCCCGGTGGAGGTGTGCATGGGGTGTGTTTGGAACATTTTGTCACCAGCCGAGTCCAAAATTCAGCTATTCCCCATCTCAGCCCAGAAAGCAGGTAGAACAAGTTTTGTGGTGCCTTTCTCTTGCCTACCGGGGTAGTGTAAAAACTACCAACAGAACTCGTTTCTGGCACCTTCCCCGGTGGAGTTGTGCATGGGGTGTGTTTGGAACATTTTGTCACCAGCCGAGTCCAAAATTCAGCGATTCCCCATCTCAGCCCAGAAAGCAGGTAGAACAAGTTTTGTGGTGCCTTTCAGCTGCCTACCGGGGTAGTGTAAAAACTACCAACAGAACTCGTTTCTGGCACCTTCCCCGGTGGAGTTGTGCATGGGGTGTGTTTGGAACATCTTGTCACCAGCCGAGTCCAAAATTCAGCGATTCCCCATCTCAGCCCAGAAAGCAGGTAGAACAAGTTTTGTGGTGCCTTTCTCTTGCCTACCGGGGTAGTGTAAAAACTACCAACAGAACTCGTTTCTGGCACCTTCCCCGGTGGAGTTGTGCATGGGGTGTGTTTGGAACATTTTGTCACCAGCCGAGTCCAAAATTCAGCCGTTCCCCATCTCAGCCCAGAAAGCAGGTAGAACAAGTTTTGTGGTGCCTTTCAGCTGCCTACCGGGGTAGTGTAAAAACTACCAACAGAACTCGTTTCTGGCACCTTCCCCGGTGGAGTTGTGCATGGGGTGTGTTTGGAACATTTTGTCAGCAGCCGAGTCCAAAATTCAGCCGTTCCCCATCTCAGCCCAGAAAGCAGGTAGAACAAGTTTTGTGGTGCCTTTCAGCTGCCTACCGGGGTAGTGTAAAAACTACCAACAGAACTCGTTTCTGGCACCTTCCCCGGTGGAGTTGTGCATGGGGTGTGTTTGGAACATTTTGTCACCAGCCGAGTCCAAAATTCAGCGATTCCCCATCTCAAGCCCAGAAAGCAGGTAGAACAAGTTTTGTGGTGCCTTTCAGCTGCCTACCGGGGTAGTGTAAAAACTACCAACAGAACTCGTTTCTGGCACCTTCCCCGGTGGAGTTGTGCATGGGGTGTGTTTGGAACATTTTGTCACCAGCCGAGTCCAAAATTCAGCGATTCCCCATCTCAGCCCAGAAAGCAGGTAGAACAAGTTTTGTGGTGCCTTTCAGCTGCCTACCGGGGTAGTGTAAAAACTACCAACAGAACTCGTTTCTGGCACCTTCCCCGGTGGAGTTGTGCATGGGGTGTGTTTGGAACATTTTGTCACCAGCCGAGTCCAAAATTCAGCCGTTCCCCATCTCAGCCCAGAAAGCAGGTAGAACAAGTTTTGTGGTGCCTTTCAGCTGCCTACCGGGGTAGTGTAAAAACTACCAACAGAACTCGTTTCTGGCACCTTCCCCGGTGGAGTTGTGCATGGGGTGTGTTTGGAACATTTTGTCACCAGCCGAGTCCAAAATTCAGCGATTCCCCATCTCAAGCCCAGAAAGCAGGTAGAACAAGTTTTGTGGTGCCTTTCAGGTGCCTACCGGGGTAGTGTAAAAACTACCAACAGAACTCGTTTCTGGCACCTTCCCCGGTGGAGTTGTGCATGGGGTGTGTTTGGAACATTTTGTCACCAGCCGAGTCCAAAATTCAGCGATTCCCCATCTCAGCCCAGAAAGCAGGTAGAACAAGTTTTGTGGTGCCTTTCAGCTGCCTACCGGGGTAGTGTAAAAACTACCAACAGAACTCGTTTCTGGCACCTTTGCCGGTGGAGGTGTGCATGGGGTGTGTTTGGAACATTTTGTCACCAGCCGAGTCCAAAATTCAGCGATTCCCCATCTCAGCCCAGAAAGCAGGTAGAAAAACTTTTGTGGTGCCTTTCAGCTGCCTACCGGGGTAGTGTAAAAACTACCAACAGAACTCGTTTCTGGCACCTTCCCCGGTGGAGTTGTGCATGGGGTGTGTTTGGAACATTTTGTCACCAGCCGAGTCCAAAATTCAGCCGTTCCCCATCTCTAGGCCAGAAAGCAGGTAGAACAATTTTTTGTTGTGCCTTTCTCTTGCCTACCGGGGTACTGTAAAAACTACCAACAGAACTCGTTTCTGGCACCTTTGCCGGTGGAGGTGTGCATGGGGTGTGTTTGGAACATTTTGTCACCAGCCGAGTCCAAAATTCAGCGATTCCCCATCTCAGCCCAGAAAGCAGGTAGAACAACTTTTGTGGTGCCTTTCAGCTGCCTACCGGGGTAGTGTAAAAACTACCAACAGAACTCGTTTCTGGCACCTTCCCCGGTGGAGTTGTGCATGGGGTGTGTTTGGAACATTTTGTTACCAGCCGAGTCCAAAATTCAGCGATTCCCCATCTCAGCCCAGAAAGCAGGTAGAACAAGTTTTGTGGTGCCTTTCAGCTGCCTACTGGGGTAGTGTAAAAACTACCAACAGAACTCGTTTCTGGCACCTTCCCCGGTGGAGTTGTGCATGGGGTGTGTTTGGAACATTTTGTCACCAGCCGAGTCCAAAATTCAGCGATTCCCCATCTCAGCCCAGAAAGCAGGTAGAACAAGTTTTGTGGTGCCTTTCAGCTGCCTACCGGGGTAGTGTAAAAACTACCAACAGAACTCGTTTCTGGCACCTTCCCCGGTGGAGTTGTGCATGGGGTGTTTTTGGAACATTTTGTCACCAGCCGAGTCCAAAATTCAGCGATTCTCCATCTCAGCCCAGAAAGCAGGTACAAAAAGTTTTGTGGTGCCTTTCAGCTGCCTACCGGGGTAGTGTAAAAACTACCAACAGAACTCCTTTCTGGCACCATCCCCGGTGGAGGTGTGCATGGGGTGTGTTTGGAACATTTTGTCACCAGCCGAGTCCAAAATTCAGCGATTCCCCATCTCAAGCCCAGAAAGCAGGTAGAACAAGTTTTGTGGTGCCTTTCAGCTGCCTACCGGGGTAGTGTAAAAACTACCAACAGAACTCGTTTCTGGCACCTTCCCCGGTGGAGTTGTGCATGGGGTGTGTTTGGAACATTTTGTCACCAGCCGAGTCCAAAATTCAGCGGTTCCCCATCTCAGCCCAGAAAGCAGGTAGAACAAGTTTTGTGGTGCCTTTCAGCTGCCTACCGGGGTAGTGTAAAAACTACCAACAGAACTCGTTTCTGGCACCTTCCCCGGTGGAGTTGTGCATGGGGTGTGTTTGGAACATTTTGTCAGCAGCCGAGTCCAAAATTCAGCGATTCCCCATCTCAGCCCAGAAAGCAGGTAGAACAAGTTTTGTGGTGCCTTTCAGCTGCCTACCGGGGTAGTGTAAAAACTACCAACAGAACTCGTTTCTGGCACCTTCCCCGGTGGAGTTGTGCATGGGGTGTGTTTGGAACATTTTGTCACCAGCCGAGTCCAAAATTCAGCCATTCCCCATCTCAGCCCAGAAAGCAGGTAGAACAAGTTTTGTGGTGCCTTTCTCTTGCCTACCGGGGTACTGTAAAAACTACCAACAGAACTCGTTTCTGGCACCTTCCCCGGTGGAGTTGTGCATGGGGTGTGTTTGGAACATTTTGTCAGCAGCCGAGTCCAAAATTCAGCTGATCCCCATCTCAGCCCAGAAAGCAGGTAGAAAAACTTTTGTGGTGCCTTTCAGCTGCCTACCGGGGTAGTGTAAAAACTACCAGCAGAACTCGTTTCTGGCACCTTCCCCGGTGGAGTTGTGCATGGGGTGTGTTTGGAACATTTTGTCACCAGCCGAGTCCAAAATTCAGCGATTCTCCATCTCAGCCCAGAAAGCAGGTACAAAAAGTTTTGTGGTGCCTTTCAGCTGCCTACCGGGGTAGTGTAAAAACTACCAACAGAACTCCTTTCTGGCACCATTGCCGGTGGAGGTGTGCATGGGGTGTGTTTGGAACATTTTGTCACCAGCCGAGTCCAAAATTCAGCGATTCCCCATCTCAGCCCAGAAAGCAGGTAGAACAAGTTTTGTGGTGCCTTTCAGCTGCCTACCGGGGTAGTGTAAAAACTACCAACAGAACTCGTTTCTGGCACCTTCCCCGGTGGAGTTGTGCATGGGGTGTGTTTGGAACATTTTGTCACCAGCCGAGTCCAAAATTCAGCGGTTCCCCATCTCAGCCCAGAAAGCAGGTAGAACAAGTTTTGTGGTGCCTTTCAGCTGCCTACCGGGGTAGTGTAAAAACTACCAACAGAACTCGTTTCTGGCACCTTCCCCGGTGGAGTTGTGCATGGGGTGTGTTTGGAACATTTTGTCAGCAGCCGAGTCCAAAATTCAGCGATTCCCCATCTCAGCCCAGAAAGCAGGTAGAACAAGTTTTGTGGTGCCTTTCAGCTGCCTACCGGGGTAGTGTAAAAACTACCAACAGAACTCGTTTCTGGCACCTTCCCCGGTGGAGTTGTGCATGGGGTGTGTTTGGAACATTTTGTCACCAGCCGAGTCCAAAAGTCAGCGATTCCCCATCTCAGCCCAGAAAGCAGGTAGAACAAGTTTTGTGGTGCCTTTCAGCTGCCTACCGGGGTAGTGTAAAAACTACCAACAGAACTCGTTTCTGGCACCTTCCCCGGTGGAGTTGTGCATGGGGTGTGTTTGGAACATTTTGTCACCAGCCGAGTCCAAAATTCAGCCATTCCCCATCTCAGCCCAGAAAGCAGGTAGAACAAGTTTTGTGGTGCCTTTCTCTTGCCTACCGGGGTACTGTAAAAACTACCAACAGAACTCGTTTCTGGCACCTTCCCCGGTGGAGTTGTGCATGGGGTGTGTTTGGAACATTTTGTCAGCAGCCGAGTCCAAAATTCAGCTGATCCCCATCTCAGCCCAGAAAGCAGGTAGAAAAACTTTTGTGGTGCCTTTCAGCTGCCTACCGGGGTAGTGTAAAAACTACCAGCAGAACTCGTTTCTGGCACCTTCCCCGGTGGAGTTGTGCATGGGGTGTGTTTGGAACATTTTGTCAGCAGCCGAGTCCAAAATTCAGCGATTCCCCATCTCAGCCCAGAAAGCAGGTAGAACAAGTTTTGTGGTGCCTTTCAGCTGCCTACCGGGGTAGTGTAAAAACTACCAACAGAACTCGTTTCTGGCACCTTCCCCGGTGGAGTTGTGCATGGGGTGTGTTTGGAACATTTTGTCACCAGCCGAGTCCAAAATTCAGCGGTTCCCCATCTCAGCCCAGAAAGCAGGTAGAACAAGTTTTGTGGTGCCTTTCAGCTGCCTACCGGGGTAGTGTAAAAACTACCAACAGAACTCGTTTCTGGCACCTTCCCCGGTGGAGTTGTGCATGGGATGTGTTTGGAACATTTTGTCACCAGCCGAGTCCAAAATTCAGCGATTCCCCATCTCAGCCCAGAAAGCAGGTAGAACAAGTTTTGTGGTGCCTTTCAGCTGCCTACCGGGGTAGTGTAAAAACTACCAACAGAACTCGTTTCTGGCACCTTCCCCGGTGGAGTTGTGCATGGGGTGTGTTTGGAACATTTTGTCAGCAGCCGAGTCCAAAATTCAGCGATTCCCCATCTCAGCCCAGAAAGCAGGTAGAACAAGTTTTGTGGTGCCTTTCAGCTGCCTACCGGGGTAGTGTAAAAACTACCAACAGAACCCGTTTCTGGCACCTTCCCCGGTGGAGTTGTGCATGGGGTGTGTTTGGAACATTTTGTCACCAGCCGAGTCCAAAATTCAGCGATTCCCCATCTCAGCCCAGAAAGCAGGTAGAACAAGTTTTGTGGTGCCTTTCTCTTGCCTACCGGGGGTACTGTAAAAACTACCAACAGAACTCGTTTCTGGCACCTTCCCCGGTGGAGTTGTGCATGGGGTGTGTTTGGAACATTTTGTCAGCAGCCGAGTCCAAAATTCAGCTGATCCCCATCTCAGCCCAGAAAGCAGGTAGAAAAACTTTTGTGGTGCCTTTCAGCTGCCTACCGGGGTAGTGTAAAAACTACCAGCAGAACTCGTTTCTGGCACCTTCCCCGGTGGAGTTGTGCATGGGGTGTGTTTGGAACATTTTGTCACCAGCCGAGTCCAAAAGTCAGTGATTCCCCATCTCAGCCCAGAAAGCAGGTAGAACAAGTTTTGTGGTGCCTTTCAGCTGCCTACCGGGGTAGTGTAAAAACTACCAACAGAACTCGTTTCTGGCACCTTCCCCGGTGGAGTTGTGCATGGGGTGTGTTTGGAACATTTTGTCAGCAGCCGAGTCCAAAATTCAGCCGTTCCCCATCTCAGCCCAGAAAGCAGGTAGAACAAGTTTTGTGGTGCCTTTCAGGTGCCTACCGGGGTACTGTAAAAACTACCAACAGAACTCGTTTCTGGCACCTTCCCCGGTGGAGTTGTGCATGGGGTGTGTTTGGAACATTTTGTCACCAGCCGAGTCCAAAATTCAGCGATTCCCCATCTCAGCCCAGAAAGCAGGTACAAAAAGTTTTGTGGTGCCTTTCAGCTGCCTACCGGGGTAGTGTAAAAACTACCAACAGAACTCGTTTCTGGCACCTTCCCCGGTGGAGGTGTGCATGGGGTGTGTTTGGAACATTTTGTCACCAGCCGAGTCCAAAATTCAGCGATTCCCCATCTCAGCCCAGAAAGCAGGTAGAACAAGTTTTGTGGTGCCTTTCAGCTGCCTACCGGGGTAGTGTAAAAACTACCAACAGAACTCGTTTCTGGCACCTTCCCCGGTGGAGTTGTGCTTGGGGTGTGTTTGGAACATTTTGTCACCAGCCGAGTCCAAAATTCAGCGATTCCCCATCTCAGCCCAGAAAGCAGGTAGAACAAGTTTTGTGGTGCCTTTCAGCTGCCTACCGGGGTACTGTAAAAACTACCAACAGAACTCGTTTCTGGCACCTTCCCCGGTGGAGTTGTGCATGGGGTGTGTTTGGAACATTTTGTCAGCAGCCGAGTCCAAAATTCAGCTGATCCCCATCTCAGCCCAGAAAGCAGGTAGAAAAACTTTTGTGGTGCCTTTCAGCTGCCTACCGGGGTAGTGTAAAAACTACCAACAGAACTCGTTTCTGGCACCTTCCCCGGTGGAGTTGTGCATGGGGTGTGTTTGGAACATTTTGTCACCAGCCGAGTCGAAAATTCAGCGATTCCCCATCTCAGCCCAGAAAGCACAGAAAGCAGGTAGAACAAGTTTTGTGGTGCCTTTCAGCTGCCTACCGGGGTAGTGTAAAAACTACCAACAGAACTCGTTTCTGGCACCTTCCCCGGTGGAGTTGTGCATGGGTGTGTTTGGAACATTTTGTTACCAGCCAAGTCCAAAATTCAGCGATTCCCCATCTCAGCCCAGAAAGCAGGTAGAACAAGTTTTGTGGTGCCTTTCAGGTGCCTACCGGGGTACTGTAAAAACTACCAACAGAACTCGTTTCTGGCACCTTCCCCGGTGGAGTTGTGCATGGGGTGTGTTTTGGAACATTTTGTCACCAGCCGAGTCCAAAATTCAGCGATTCCCCATCTCAGCCCAGAAAGCAGGTACAAAAAGTTTTGTGGTGCCTTTCAGCTGCCTACCGGGGTAGTGTAAAAACTACCAACAGAACTCGTTTCTGGCACACTTCCCCGGTGGAGTTGTGCATGGGGTGTGTTTGGAACAGTTTGTCACCAGCCGAGTCCAAAATTCAGCGATTCCCCATCTCAGCCCAGAAAGCAGGTAGAACAAGTTTTTGTGGTGCCTTTCAGCTGCCTACCGGGGTAGTGTAAAAACTACCAACAGAACTCGTTTCTGGCACCCTTCCCCGGTGGAGTTGTGCTTGGGGTGTGTTTGGAACATTTTGTCACCAGCCGAGTCCAAAATTCAGCGATTCCCCATCTCAGCCCAGAAAGCAGGTAGAACAAGTTTTGTGGTGCCTTTCAGCTGCCTACCGGGGTAGTGTAAAAAACTACCATCAGAACTCGTTTCTGGCACCTTCCCCGGTGGAGTTGTGCATGGGGTGTGTTTGGAACATTTTGTCACCAGCCGAGTCCAAAATTCAGCCGTTCCCCATCTCAGCCCAGAAAGCAGGTAGAACAAGTTTTTGTGGTGCCTTTCAGCTGCCTAACCGGGGGTAGTGTAAAAACTACCAACAGAACCTCGTTTCTGGCACCTTCCCCGGTGGAGTTGTGCATGGGGTGTGTTTGGAACATTTTGTCACCAGCCGAGTCCAAAATTCAGCCGTTCCCCATCTCAGCCCAGAAAGCAGGTAGAACAAGTTTTGTGGTGCCTTTCTCTTGCCTACCGGGGTACTGTAAAAACTACCAACAGAACTCGTTTCTGGCACCTTCCCCGGTGGAGTTGTGCATGGGGTGTGTTTGGAACATTTTGTCACCAGCCGAGTCCAAAATTCAGCAATTCCCCATCTCAGCCCAGAAAGCAGGTAGAACAAGTTTTGTGGTGCCTTTCAGCTGCCTACCGGGGTAGTGTAAAAACTACCAACAGAACTCGTTTCTGGCACCTTCCCCGGTGGAGTTGTGCATGGGGTGTGTTTGGAACATTTTGTCAGCAGCCGAGTCCAAAATTCAGCGATTCCCCATCTCAGCCCAGAAAGCAGGTAGAACAAGTTTTGTGGTGCCTTTCAGCTGCGTACCGGGGTAGTGTAAAAACTACCAACAGAACTCATTTCTGGCACCTTCCCCGGTGGAGTTGTGCATGGGGTGTGTTTGGAACATTTTGTCACCAGCCGAGTCCAAAATTCAGCGATTCCCCATCTCTAGCCCAGAAAGCAGGTAGAACAAGTTTTGTGGTGCCTTTCAGCTGCCTACCGGGGTAGTGTAAAAAACTACCAACAGAACTCGTTTCTGGCACCTTCCCCCGGTGGAGTTGTGCATGGGGTGTGTTTGGAACATTTTGTCACCAGCCGAGTCCAAAATTCAGCGATTCCCCATCTCAGCCCAGGAAGCAGGTAGAACAAGTTTTGTGGTGCCTTTCAGCTGCCTACCGGGGTAGTGTAAAAACTACCAACAGAACTCGTTTCTGGCACCTTCCGCCGTGGAGTTGTGCATGGGGGTGTGTTTGGAACATTTTGTCACCAGCCGAGTCCAAAATTCAGCGATTCCCCATCTCAGCCCAGTAAGCAGGTAGAAACAAGTTTTGTGGTGCCTTTCAGCTGCCTACCGGGGTACGGTAAAAAACTACCAACAGAACTCGTTTCTGGCACCTTCCCCGGTGGAGTTGTGCATGGGGTGTGTTTGGAACATTTTGTCACCAGCCGAGTCCAAAACTCAGCTGTTCACAGACTCTAGCCCAGAAAGCAGGTAGAACAAGTTTTGTGGTGCCTTTCAGCTGCCTACCGGGGTAGTGTAAAAACTACCAACAGAACTCGTTTCTGGCACCTTCCCCGGTGGAGTTGTGCATGGGGTGTGTTTGGAACATTTTGTTACCAGCCGAGTCCAAAATTCAGCCGTTCCCCATCTCAGCCCAGAAAGCAGGAAGAACAGCTTTTGTGGTGCCTTTCAGCTGCCTACCAAGGTAGTGTAAAAGCTACCAGGAGAACTCCTGTCTGGCACCTTCCCCAGTGGAGTTGTGCATGGGGTGTGTTTGGAACATTTTGTCACCAGCCGAGTCCAAAATTCAGCGATTCCCCATCTCAGCCCAGAAAGCAGGTAGAACAACTTTTGTGGTGCCTTTCAGCTGCCTACCAAGGTAGTGTAAAAACTACTAAGAGATCTCCTGTCTGGCACCTTCCCTGGTGGAGTTGTGCATGGGGTGTGTTTGGAACATTTTGTCACCAGCCGAGTCCAAAATTCAGCGATTCCCCATCTCAGCCCAGAAAGCAGGTAGAACAACTTTTGTGGTGCCTTTCAGCTGCCTACCGGGGTAGTGTAAAAACTACCAACAGAACTCATTTCTGGCACCTTCCCCGGTGGAGTTGTGCATGGGGTGTGTTTGGAACATTTTGTCACCAGCCGAGTCCAAAATTCAGCGATTCCCCATCTCAGCCCAGAAAGCAGGTAGAACAAGTTTTGTGGTGCCTTTCTCTTGCCTACCGGGGTAGTGTAAAAACTACCAACAGAACTCGTTTCTGGCACCTTCCCCGGTGGAGTTGTGCATGGGGTGTGTTTGGAACATTTTGTCACCAGCCGAGTCCAAAATTCAGCGATTCCCCATCTCAGCCCAGAAAGCAGGTACAAAAAGTTTTGTGGTGCCTTTCAGCTGCCTACCGGAGTAGTGTAAAAACTACCAACAGAACTCGTTTCTGGCACCTTTGCCGGTGGAGGTGTGCATGGGGTGTGTTTGGAACATTTTGTCACCAGCCGAGTCCAAAATTCAGCGATTCCCCATCTCAGCCCAGAAAGCAGGTAGAACAAGTTTTGTGGTGCCTTTCTCTTGCCTACCGGGGTAGTGTAAAAACTACCAACAGAACTCGTTTCTGGCACCTTCCCCGGTGGAGTTGTGCATGGGGTGTGTTTGGAACATTTTGTCACCAGCCGAGTCCAAAATTCAGCCGTTCCCCATCTCTAGGCCAGAAAGCAGGTACAACAAGTTTTGTGGTGCCTTTCAGCTGCCTACCGGGGTAGTGTAAAAACTACCAACAGAACTCGTTTCTGGCCCCTTCCCCGGTGGAGTTGTGCATGGGGTGTGTTTGGAACATTTTGTCAGCAGCCGAGTCCAAAATTCAGCGGTTCCCCATCTCAGCCCAGAAAGCAGGTAGAACAACTTTTGTGGTGCCTTTCAGCTGCCTACCAAGGTAGTGTAAAAACTACTAAGAGATCTCCTGTCTGGCACCTTCCCCGGTGGAGTTGTGCAGGGGGTGTGTTTGGAACATTTTGTCACCAGCCGAGTCCAAAATTCAGCGATTCCCCATCTCAGCCCAGAAAGCAGGTAGAACAAGTTTTGTGGTGCCTTTCAGCTGCCTACCGGGGTAGTGTAAAAACTACCAACAGAACTCATTTCTGGCACCTTCCCCGGTGGAGTTGTGCATGGGGTGTGTTTGGAACATTTTGTCAGCAGCCGAGTCCAAAATTCAGCGATTCCCCATCTCAGCCCAGAAAGCAGGTAGAACAAGTTTTGTGGTGCCTTTCTCTTGCCTACCGGGGTAGTGTAAAAACTACCAACAGAACTCGTTTCTGGCACCTTCCCCGGTGGAGTTGTGCATGGGGTGTGTTTGGAACATTTTGTCAGCAGCCGAGTCCAAAATTCAGCGATTCCCCATCTCAGCCCAGAAAGCAGGTACAAAAAGTTTTGTGGTGCCTTTCAGCTGCCTACCGGGGTAGTGTAAAAACTACCAACAGAACTCGTTTCTGGCACCTTCCCCGGTGGAGTTGTGCATGGGGTGTGTTTGGAACATTTTGTCACCAGCCGAGTCCAAAATTCAGCGATTCCCCATCTCAGCCCAGAAAGCAGGTAGAACAAGTTTTGTGGTGCCTTTCAGGTGCCTACCGGGGTAGTGTAAAAACTACCAACAGAACTCGTTTCTGGCACCTTCCCCGGTGGAGTTGTGCATGGGGTGTTTTTGGAACATTTTGTCACCAGCCGAGTCCAAAATTCAGCCGTTCCCCATCTCAGCCCAGAAAGCAGGAAGAACAGCTTTTGTGGTGCCTTTCAGCTGCCTACCAAGGTAGTGTAAAAGCTACCAGGAGAACTCCTGTCTGGCACCTTCCCCAGTGGAGTTGTGCATGGGGTGTGTTTGGAACATTTTGTCACCAGCCGAGTCCAAAATTCAGCGTTTCCCCATCTCAGCCCAGAAAGCAGGTAGAACAAGTTTTGTGGTGCCTTTCAGCTGCCTACCGGGGTAGTGTAAAAACTACCAACAGAACTCATTTCTGGCACCTTCCCCGGTGGAGTTGTGCATGGGGTGTGTTTGGAACATTTTGTCACCAGCCGAGTCCAAAATTCAGCGATTCCCCATCTCAGCCCAGAAAGCAGGTAGAACAAGTTTTGTGGTGCCTTTCAGCTGCCTACCGGGGTAGTGTAAAAACTACCAACAGAACTCATTTCTGGCACCTTCCCCGGTGGAGTTGTGCATGGGGTGTGTTTGGAACATTTTGTCAGCAGCCGAGTCCAAAATTCAGCGATTCCCCATCTCAGCCCAGAAAGCAGGTAGAACAAGTTTTGTGGTGCCTTTCTCTTGCCTACCGGGGTAGTGTAAAAACTACCAACAGAACTCGTTTCTGGCACCTTCCCCGGTGGAGTTGTGCATGGGGTGTGTTTGGAACATTTTGTCAGCAGCCGAGTCCAAAATTCAGCGATTCCCCATCTCAGCCCAGAAAGCAGGTACAAAAAGTTTTGTGGTGCCTTTCAGCTGCCTACCGGGGTAGTGTAAAAACTACCAACAGAACTCGTTTCTGGCACCTTCCCCGGTGGAGTTGTGCATGGGGTGTTTTTGGAACATTTTGTCACCAGCCGAGTCCAAAATTCAGCCGTTCCCCATCTCAGCCCAGAAAGCAGGAAGAACAGCTTTTGTGGTGCCTTTCAGCTGCCTACCAAGGTAGTGTAAAAGCTACCAGGAGAACTCCTGTCTGGCACCTTCCCCAGTGGAGTTGTGCATGGGGTGTGTTTGGAACATTTTGTCAGCAGCCGAGTCCAAAATTCAGCGATTCCCCATCTCAGCCCAGAAAGCAGGAAGAACAGCTTTTGTGGTGCCTTTCAGCTGCCTACCAAGGTAGTGTAAAAACTACTAAGAGATCTCCTGTCTGGCACCTTCCCCAGTGGAGTTGTGCATGGGGTGTGTTTGGAACATTTTGTCACCAGCCGAGTCCAAAATTCAGCGATTCCCCATCTCAGCCCAGAAAGCAGGTAGAACAACTTTTGTGGTGCCTTTCAGCTGCCTACCGGGGTAGTGTAAAAACTACTAAGAGATCTCCTGTCTGGCACCTTCCCTGGTGGTGTTGTGCATGGGGTGTGTTTGGAACATTTTGTCACCAGCCGAGTCCAAAATTCAGCGTTTCCCCATCTCAGCCCAGAAAGCAGGTAGAACAACTTTTGTGGTGCCTTTCAGCTGCCTACCGGGGTAGTGTAAAAACTACCAACAGAACTCATTTCTGGCACCTTCCCCGGTGGAGTTGTGCATGGGGTGTGTTTGGAACATTTTGTCACCAGCCGAGTCCAAAATTCAGCGATTCCCCATCTCAGCCCAGAAAGCAGGTAGAACAAGTTTTGTGGTGCCTTTCTCTTGCCTACCGGGGTAGTGTAAAAAACTACCAACAGAACTCGTTTCTGGCACCTTCCCCGGTGGAGTTGTGCATGGGGTGTGTTTGGAACATTTTGTCAGCAGCCGAGTCCAAAATTCAGCGATTCCCCATCTCAGCCCAGAAAGCAGGTAGAACAACTTTTGTGGTGCCTTTCAGCTGCCTACCGGGGTAGTGTAAAAACTACCAACAGAACTCATTTCTGGCACCTTCCCCGGTGGAGTTGTGCATGGGGTGTGTTTGGAACATTTTGTCAGCAGCCGAGTCCAAAATTCAGCGGTTCCCCATCTCAGCCCAGAAAGCAGGTAGAACAAGTTTTGTGGTGCCTTTCAGCTGCCTACCAAGGTAGTGTAAAAACTACTAAGAGATCTCCTGTCTGGCACCTTCCCTGGTGGAGTTGTGCAGGGGGTGTGTTTGGAACATTTTGTCACCAGCCGAGTATAAATTTCAGCGATTCCCCATCTCAGCCCAGAAAGCAGGTAGAACAAGTTTTGTGGTGCCTTTCAGCTGCCTACCGGGGTAGTGTAAAAAACTACCAACAGAACTCGTTTCTGGCACCTTCCCCGGTGGAGTTGTGCATGGGGTGTGTTTGGAACATTTTGTCACCAGCCGAGTCCAAAATTCAGCGATTCCCCATCTCAGCCCAGAAAGCAGGTAGAACAAGTTTTGTGGTGCCTTTCTCTTGCCTACCGGGGTACTGTAAAAACTACCAACAGAACTCGTTTCTGGCACCTTCCCCGGTGGAGTTGTGCATGGGGTGTGTTTGGAACATTTTGTCACCAGCCGAGTCCAAAACTCAGCTGTTCACAGACTCTAGCCCAGAAAGCAGGTAGAACAAGTTTTGTGGTGCCTTTCAGCTGCCTACCGGGGTAGTGTAAAAACTACCAACAGAACTCGTTTCTGGCACCTTCCCCGGTGGAGTTGTGCATGGGGTGTTTTTGGAACATTTTGTTACCAGCCGAGTCCAAAATTCAGCCGTTCCCCCATCTCAGCCCAGAAAGCAGGAAGAACAGCTTTTGTGGTGCCTTTCAGCTGCCTACCAAGGTAGTGTAAAAGCTACCAGGAGAACTCGTTTCTGGCACCTTCCCCGGTGGAGTTGTGCATGGGGTGTGTTTGGAACATTTTGTCACCAGCCGAGTCCAAAATTCAGCGATTCCCCATCTCAGCCCAGAAAGCAGGAAGAACAGCTTTTGTGGTGCCTTTCAGCTGCCTACCAAGGTAGTGTAAAAACTACTAAGAGATCTCCTGTCTGGCACCTTCCCCAGTGGAGTTGTGCATGGGGTGTGTTTGGAACATTTTGTCACCAGCCGAGTCCAAAATTCAGCGATTCCCCATCTCAGCCCAGAAAGCAGGTAGAACAAGTTTTGTGGTGCCTTTCTCTTGCCTACCGGGGTAGTGTAAAAACTACCAACAGAACTCGTTTCTGGCACCTTCCCCGGTGGAGTTGTGCATGGGGTGTGTTTGGAACATTTTGTCACCAGCCGAGTCCAAAATTCAGCGATTCCCCATCTCAGCCCAGAAAGCAGGTACAAAAAGTTTTGTGGTGCCTTTCAGCTGCCTACCGGAGTAGTGTAAAAACTACCAACAGAACTCGTTTCTGGCACCTTTGCCGGTGGAGGTGTGCATGGGGTGTGTTTGGAACATTTTGTCACCAGCCGAGTCCAAAATTCAGCGATTCCCCATCTCAGCCCAGAAAGCAGGTAGAACAAGTTTTGTGGTGCCTTTCAGCTGCCTACCGGGGTAGTGTAAAAACTACCAACAGAACTCGTTTCTGGCACCTTTCCCGGTGGAGTTGTGCATGGGGTGTGTTTGGAACATTTTGTCACCAGCCGAGTCCAAAATTCAGCCGTTCCCCATCTCTAGGCCAGAAAGCAGGTACAACAAGTTTTGTGGTGCCTTTCAGCTGCCTACCGGGGTAGTGTAAAAACTACCAACAGAACTCGTTTCTGGCACCTTCCCCGGTGGAGTTGTGCATGGGGTGTGTTTGGAACATTTTGTCAGCAGCCGAGTCCAAAATTCAGCGGTTCCCCATCTCAGCCCAGAAAGCAGGTAGAACAACTTTTGTGGTGCCTTTCAGCTGCCTACCAAGGTAGTGTAAAAACTACTAAGAGATCTCCTGTCTGGCACCTTCCCCGGTGGAGTTGTGCATGGGGTGTGTTTGGAACATTTTGTCACCAGCCGAGTCCAAAATTCAGCGTTTCCCCATCTCAGCCCAGAAAGCAGGTAGAACAAGTTTTGTGGTGCCTTTCAGCTGCCTACCGGGGTAGTGTAAAAACTACCAACAGAACTCATTTCTGGCACCTTCCCCGGTGGAGTTGTGCATGGGGTGTGTTTGGAACATTTTGTCAGCAGCCGAGTCCAAAATTCAGCGATTCCCCATCTCAGCCCAGAAAGCAGGTAGAACAAGTTTTGTGGTGCCTTTCTCTTGCCTACCGGGGTAGTGTAAAAACTACCAACAGAACTCGTTTCTGGCACCTTCCCCGGTGGAGTTGTGCATGGGGTGTGTTTGGAACATTTTGTCAGCAGCCGAGTCCAAAATTCAGCGATTCCCCATCTCAGCCCAGAAAGCAGGTACAAAAAGTTTTGTGGTGCCTTTCAGCTGCCTACCGGGGTAGTGTAAAAACTACCAACAGAACTCGTTTCTGGCACCTTCCCCGGTGGAGTTGTGCATGGGGTGTGTTTGGAACATTTTGTCACCAGCCGAGTCCAAAATTCAGCGATTCCCCATCTCAGCCCAGAAAGCAGGTACAACAACTTTTGTGGTGCCTTTCAGGTGCCTACCGGGGTAGTGTAAAAACTACCAACAGAACTCGTTTCTGGCACCTTCCCCGGTGGAGTTGTGCATGGGGTGTGTTTGGAACATTTTGTCACCAGCCGAGTCCAAAATTCAGCCGTTCCCCATCTCTAGGCCAGAAAGCAGGTACAACAAGTTTTGTGGTGCCTTTCAGCTGCCTACCGGGGTAGTGTAAAAACTACCAACAGAACTCGTTTCTGGCACCTTCCCCGGTGGAGTTGTGCATGGGGT
Source organism: Falco biarmicus (assembly GCF_023638135.1). Lineage (NCBI taxonomy): Eukaryota > Metazoa > Chordata > Aves > Falconiformes > Falconidae > Falco > Falco biarmicus. The sequence continues at coordinate 591,351 of NW_026611985.1, read as the reverse complement.
GTGTTTGGAACATTTTGTCACCAGCCGAGTCCAAAATTCAAGCCGTTCCCCATCTCAGCCCAGAAAGCAGGTAGAACAACTTTTGTGGTGCCTTTCAGGTGCCTACCGGGGTAGTGTAAAAACTACCAACAGAACTCGTTTCTGGCACCTTCCCCGGTGGAGTTGTGCATGGGGTGTGTTTGGAACATTTTGTCACCAGCCGAGTCCAAAATTCAGCCGTTCCCCATCTCAGCCCAGAAAGCAGGTAGAACAAGTTTTGTGGTGCCTTTCAGCTGCCTACCGGGGTACTGTAAAAACTACCAACAGAACTCGTTTCTGGCACCTTCCCCGGTGGAGTTGTGCATGGGGTGTGTTTGGAACATTTTGTCACCAGCCGAGTCCAAAATTCAGCGATTCCCCATCTCAGCCCAGAAAGCAGGTACAAAAAGTTTTGTGGTGCCTTTCAGCTGCCTACCGGGGTAGTGTAAAAACTACCAACAGAACTCGTTTCTGGCACCTTCCCCGGTGGAGGTGTGCATGGGGTGTGTTTGGAACATTTTGTCACCAGCCGAGTCCAAAATTCAGCGATTCCCCATCTCAGCCCAGAAAGCAGGTAGAACAAGTTTTGTGGTGCCTTTCAGCTGCCTACCGCGGGTAGTGTAAAAACTACCAACAGAACTCGTTTCTGGCACCTTCCCCGGTGGAGTTGTGCATGGGGAGTGTTTGGAACATTTTGTTACCAGCCGAGTCCAAAATTTCAGCCGTTCCCCATCTCAGCCCAGAAAGCAGGTAGAACAAGTTTTGTGGTGCCTTTCAGCTGCCTACCGGGGTAGTGTAAAAACTACCAACAGAACTCGTTTCTGGCACCTTCCCCGGTGGAGTTGTGCATGGGGTGTGTTTGGAACATTTTGTCAGCAGCCGAGTCCAAAATTCAGCGATTCCCCATCTCAGCCCAGAAAGCAGGTAGAACAAGTTTTGTGGTGCCTTTCAGCTGCCTACCGGGGTAGTGTAAAAACTACCAACAGAACTCGTTTCTGGCACCTTCCCCGGTGGAGTTGTGCATGGGGTGTGTTTGGAACATTTTGTCACCAGCCGAGTCCAAAATTCAGCGATTCCCCATCTCAGCCCAGAAAGCAGGTAGAACAAGTTTTGTGGTGCCTTTCAGCTGCCTACCGGGGTAGTGTAAAAACTACCAACAGAACTCATTTCTGGCACCTTCCCCGGTGGAGTTGTGCATGGGGTGTGTTTGGAACATTTTGTCACCAGCCGAGTCCAAAATTCAGCTGATCCCCATCTCAGCCCAGAAAGCAGGTAGAACAACTTTTGTGGTGCCTTTCAGCTGCCTACTGGGGTAGTGTAAGAACTACCAACAGAACTCGTTTCTGGCACCTTCCCCGGTGGAGTTGTGCATGGGGTGTGTTTGGAACATTTTGTCACCAGCCGAGTCCAAAATTCAGCGATTCCCCATCTCAGCCCAGAAAGCAGGTAGAACAAGTTTTGTGGTGCCTTTCAGCTGCCTACCGGAGTAGTGTAAAAACTACCAACAGAACTCGTTTCTGGCACCTTTGCCGGTGGAGGTGTGCATGGGGTGTGTTTGGAACATTTTGTTACCAGCCGAGTCCAAAATTCAGCGATTCCCCATCTCAGCCCAGAAAGCAGGTACAACAACTTTTGTGGTGCCTTTCAGGTGCCTACCGGGGTAGTGTAAAAACTACCAACAGAACTCGTTTCTGGCACCTTCCCCGGTGGAGTTGTGCATGGGGTGTGTTTGGAACATTTTGTCACCAGCCGAGTCCAAAAGTCAGCCGTTCCCCATCTCTAGGCCAGAAAGCAGGTACAACAAGTTTTGTGGTGCCTTTCTCTTGCCTACCGGTGTAGTGTAAAAACTACCAACAGAACTCGTTTCTGGCACCTTCCCCGGTGGAGTTGTGCATGGGGTGTGTTTGGAACATTTTGTCACCAGCCGAGTCCAAAATTCAGCCGTTCCCCATCTCAGCCCAGAAAGCAGGTAGAACAACTTTTGTGGTGCCTTTCAGCTGCCTACCGGGGTAGTGTAAAAACTACCAACAGAACTCATTTCTGGCACCTTCCCCGGTGGAGTTGTGCATGGGGTGTGTTTGGAACATTTTGTCAGCAGCCGAGTCCAAAATTCAGCGATTCCCCATCTCAGCCCAGAAAGCAGGTAGAACAAGTTTTGTGGTGCCTTTCTCTTGCCTACCGGGGTAGTGTAAAAACTACCAACAGAACTCGTTTCTGGCACCTTCCCCGGTGGAGTTGTGCATGGGGTGTGTTTGGAACATTTTGTCACCAGCCGAGTCCAAAATTCAGCGATTCCCCATCTCAGCCCAGAAAGCAGGTACAAAAAGTTTTGTGGTGCCTTTCAGCTGCCTACCGGGGTAGTGTAAAAACTACCAACAGAACTCGTTTCTGGCACCTTCCCCGGTGGAGTTGTGCATGGGGTGTGTTTGGAACATTTTGTCACCAGCCGAGTCCAAAATTCAGCGATTCCCCATCTCAGCCCAGAAAGCAGGTAGAACAAGTTTTGTGGTGCCTTTCAGCTGCCTACCGGGGTAGTGTAAAAACTACCAACAGAACTCGTTTCTGGCACCTTCCCCGGTGGAGTTGTGCATGGGGTGTGTTTGGAACATTTTGTCACCAGCCGAGTCCAAAATTCAGCCGTTCCCCATCTCTAGGCCAGAAAGCAGGTACAACAAGTTTTGTGGTGCCTTTCAGCTGCCTACTGGGGTAGTGTAAAAACTACCAACAGAACTCGTTTCTGGCACCTTCCCCGGTGGAGTTGTGCATGGGGTGTGTTTGGAACATTTTGTCACCAGCCGAGTCCAAAATTCAGCCGTTCCCCATCTCAGCCCAGAAAGCAGGTAGAACAAGTTTTGTGGTGCCTTTCAGGTGCCTACCGGGGTAGTGTAAAAACAACCAACAGAACTCGTTTCTGGCACCTTCCCCGGTGGAGTTGTGCATGGGGTGTGTTTGGAACATTTTGTCAGCAGCCGAGTCCAAAATTCAGCGATTCCCCATCTCAGCCCAGAAAGCAGGTAGAACAACTTTTGTGGTGCCTTTCAGCTGCCTACCGGGGTAGTGTAAGAACTACCAACAGAACTCGTTTCTGGCACCTTCCCCGGTGGAGTTGTGCATGGGGAGTGTTTGGAACATTTTGTTACCAGCCGAGTCCAAAATTCAGCCGTTCCCCATCTCAGCCCAGAAAGCAGGTAGAACAAGTTTTGTGGTGCCTTTCAGGTGCCTACCGGGGTACTGTAAAAACTACCAACAGAACTCGTTTCTGGCACCTTCCCCGGTGGAGTTGTGCATGGGGTGTGTTTGGAACATTTTGTCACCAGCCGAGTCCAAAATTCAGCGATTCCCCATCTCAGCCCAGAAAGCAGGTACAACAACTTTTGTGGTGCCTTTCAGCTGCCTACCGGGGTAGTGTAAAAACTACCAACAGAACTCATTTCTGGCACCTTCCCCGGTGGAGTTGTGCATGGGGTGTGTTTGGAACATTTTGTCACCAGCCGAGTCCAAAAGTCAGCGATTCCCCATCTCAGCCCAGAAAGCAGGTAGAACAACTTTTGTGGTGCCTTTCAGCTGCCTACCGGGGTAGTGTAAGAACTACCAACAGAACTCGTTTCTGGCACCTTCCCCGGTGGAGTTGTGCATGGGGAGTGTTTGGAACATTTTGTTACCAGCCGAGTCCAAAATTCAGCCGTTCCCCATCTCAGCCCAGAAAGCAGGTAGAACAAGTTTTGTGGTGCCTTTCAGGTGCCTACCGGGGTACTGTAAAAACTACCAACAGAACTCGTTTCTGGCACCTTCCCCGGTGGAGTTGTGCATGGGGTGTGTTTGGAACATTTTGTCACCAGCCGAGTCCAAAATTCAGCCGTTCCCCATCTCTAGGCCAGAAAGCAGGTACAACAACTTTTGTGGTGCCTTTCAGCTGCCTACCGGGGTACTGTAAAAACTACCAACAGAACTCGTTTCTGGCACCTTCCCCGGTGGAGTTGTGCATGGGGTGTGTTTGGAACATTTTGTCACCAGCCGAGTCCAAAATTCAGCGATTCCCCATCTCAGCCCAGAAAGCAGGTAGAACAAGTTTTGTGGTGCCTTTCAGCTGCCTACCGGGGTAGTGTAAAAACTACCAACAGAACTCGTTTCTGGCACTTTCCCCGGTGGAGTTGTGCATGGGGTGTGTTTGGAACATTTTGTCACCAGCCGAGTCCAAAATTCAGCTGATCCCCATCTCAGCCCAGAAAGCAGGTAGAAAAACTTTTGTGGTGCCTTTCAGCTGCCTACCGGGGTAGTGTAAAAACTACCAACAGAACTCGTTTCTGGCACCTTCCCCGGTGGAGTTGTGCATGGGGTGTGTTTGGAACATTTTTTCACCAGCCGAGTCCAAAACTCAGCTGATCCCCATCTCAGCCCAGAAAGCAGGTAGAAAAACTTTTGTGGTGCCTTTCAGCTGCCTCCCGGAGCAATGTAAAAACTACCAAGAGAACTCCTTTCTGGCACCTTCCCCGGTGGAGTTGTGCATGGGGTGTGTTTGGAACATTTTGTCACCAGCCGAGTCCAAAATTCAGCGATTCCCCATCTCAGCCCAGAAAGCAGGTAGAACAAGTTTTGTGGTGCCTTTCAGCTGCCTACCGGGGTAGTGTAAAAACTACCAACAGAACTCGTTTCTGGCACCTTCCCCGGTGGAGTTGTGCATGGGGTGTGTTTGGAACATTTTGTCACCAGCCGAGTCCAAAATTCAGCGATTCTCCATCTCAGCCCAGAAAGCAGGTAGAACAAGTTTTGTGGTGCCTTTCTCTTGCCTACCGGGGTAGTGTAAAAACTACCAACAGAACTCGTTTCTGGCACCTTCCCCGGTGGAGTTGTGCATGGGGTGTGTTTGGAACATTTTGTCACCAGCCGAGTCCAAAATTCAGCGATTCCCCATCTCAGCCCAGAAAGCAGGTAGAACAAGTTTTGTGGTGCCTTTCTCTTGCCTACCGGGGTAGTGTAAAAACTACCAACAGAACTCGTTTCTGGCACCTTCCCCGGTGGAGTTGTGCATGGGGTGTGTTTGGAACATTTTGTCACCAGCCGAGTCCAAAATTCAGCGATTCCCCATCTCAGCCCAGAAAGCAGGTACAACAACTTTTGTGGTGCCTTTCAGCTGCCTACCGGGGTAGTGTAAAAACTACCAACAGAACTCGTTTCTGGCACCTTCCCCGGTGGAGTTGTGCATGGGGTGTGTTTGGAACATTTTGTCACCAGCCGAGTCCAAAATTCAGCGATTCCCCATCTCAGCCCAGAAAGCAGGTAGAACAACTTTTGTGGTGCCTTTCAGCTGCCTACCGGGGTAGTGTAAAAACTACCAACAGAACTCGTTTCTGGCACCTTCCCCGGTGGAGTTGTGCATGGGGTGTGTTTGGAACATTTTGTCACCAGCCGAGTCCAAAATTCAGCTGATCCCCATCTCAGCCCAGAAAGCAGGTAGAACAACTTTTGTGGTGCCTTTCAGCTGCCTACCGGGGTAGTGTAAAAACTACCAACAGAACTCGTTTCTGGCACCTTCTCCGGTGGAGTTGTGCATGGGGTGTGTTTGGAACATTTTGTCACCAGCCGAGTCCAAAATTCAGCGATTCCCCATCTCAGCCCAGAAAGCAGGTAGAACAACTTTTGTGGTGCCTTTCAGCTGCCTACCGGGGTAGTGTAAAAACTACCAACAGAACTCATTTCTGGCACCTTCCCCGGTGGAGTTGTGCATGGGGTGTGTTTGGAACATTTTGTCACCAGCCGAGTCCAAAATTCAGCGATTCCCCATCTCAGCCCAGAAAGCAGGTAGAACAAGTTTTGTGGTGCCTTTCAGCTGCCTACCGGGGTAGTGTAAAAACTACCAACAGAACTCGTTTCTGGCACCTTCCCCGGTGGATTGTGCATGGGGTGTGTTTGGAACATTTTGTCACCAGCCGAGTCCAAAAGTCAGCTGATCCCCATCTCAGCCCAGAAAGCAGGTAGAACAACTTTTGTGGTGCCTTTCAGCTGCCTACCGGGGTAGTGTAAAAACTACCAACAGAACTCGTTTCTGGCACCTTCCCCGGTGGAGTTGTGCATGGGGTGTGTTTGGAACATTTTGTCACCAGCCGAGTCCAAAATTCAGCGATTCCCCATCTCAGCCCAGAAAGCAGGTACAACAACTTTTGTGGTGCCTTTCAGCTGCCTACCGGGGTAGTGTAAAAACTACCAACAGAACTCGTTTCTGGCACCTTCCCCGGTGGAGTTGTGCATGGGCTGTGTTTGGAACATTTTGTCACCAGCCGAGTCCAAAACTCAGCTGATCCCCGTCTCAGCCCAGAAAGCAGGTAGAAAAACTTTTGTGGTGCCTTTCAGCTGCCTCCCGGAGCAATGTAAAAACTACCAAGAGAACTCCTTTCTGGCACCTTCCCCGGTGGAGTTGTGCATGGGGTGTGTTTGGAACATTTTGTCACCAGCCGAGTCCAAAATTCAGCGATTCCCCATCTCAGCCCAGAAAGCAGGTAGAACAAGTTTTGTGGTGCCTTTCAGCTGCCTACCGGGGTAGTGTAAAAACTACCAACAGAACTCGTTTCTGGCACCTTCCCCGGTGGAGTTGTGCATGGGGTGTGTTTGGAACATTTTGTCACCAGCCGAGTCCAAAATTCAGCGATTCTCCATCTCAGCCCAGAAAGCAGGTAGAACAAGTTTTGTGGTGCCTTTCTCTTGCCTACCGGGGTAGTGTAAAAACTACCAACAGAACTCGTTTCTGGCACCTTCCCCGGTGGAGGTGTGCATGGGGTGTGTTTGGAACATTTTGTCACCAGCCGAGTCCAGAACTCAACGATTCCCCATCTCAGCCCAGAAAGCAGGTACAACAAGTTTTGTGGTGCCTTTCAGCTGCCTACCGGGGTAGTGTAAAAACTACCAACAGAACTCGTTTCTGGCACCTTCCCCGGTGGAGTTGTGCATGGGGTGTGTTTGGAACATTTTGTCACCAGCCGAGTCCAAAATTCAGCGATTCCCCATCTCAGCCCAGAAAGCAGGTAGAACAAGTTTTGTGGTGCCTTTCAGCTGCCTACCGGGGTAGTGTAAAAACTACCAACAGAACTCGTTTCTGGCACCTTCCCCGGTGGAGTTGTGCATGGGGTGTGTTTGGAACATTTTGTCACCAGCCGAGTCCAAAATTCAGCGATTCCCCATCTCAGCCCAGAAAGCAGGTAGAACAAGTTTTGTGGTGCCTTTCAGCTGCCTACCGGGGTAGTGTAAAAACTACCAACAGAACTCGTTTCTGGCACCTTCCCCGGTGAAGTTGTGCATGGGGTGTGTTTGGAACATTTTGTCACCAGCCGAGTCCAAAATTCAGCGATTCCCCATCTCAGCCCAGAAAGCAGGTAGAACAAGTTTTGTGGTGCCTTTCAGCTGCCTACCGGGGTAGTGTAAAAACTACCAACAGAACTCGTTTCTGGCACCTTCCCCGGTGGAGTTGTGCATGGGGTGTGTTTGGAACATTTTGTCACCAGCCGAGTCCAAAATTCAGCGATTCCCCATCTCAGCCCCGAAAGCAGGTAGAACAAGTTTTGTGGTGCCTTTCAGCTGCCTACCGGGGTAGTGTAAAAACTACCGACGGAACTCGTTTCTGGCACCTTCCCCGGTGGAGTTGTGCATGGGGTGTGTTTGGAACATTTTGTCACCAGCCGAGTCCAAAATTCAGCCCAGAAAGCAGGTAGAACAACTTTTGTGGTGCCTTTCAGCTGCCTACCGGGGTAGTGTAAAAACTACCAACAGAACTCGTTTCTGGCACCTTCCCCGGTGGAGTTGTGCATGGGGTGTGTTTGGAACATTTTGTCACCAGCCGAGTCCAAAATTCAGCGATTCCCCATCTCAGCCCAGAAAGCAGGTAGAACAAGTTTTGTGGTGCCTTTCAGCTGCCTACCGGGGTAGTGTAAAAACTACCAACAGAACTCGTTTCTGGCACCTTCCCCGGTGGATTGTGCATGGGGTGTGTTTGGAACATTTTGTCACCAGCCGAGTCCAAAATTCAGCTGATCCCCATCTCAGCCCAGAAAGCAGGTAGAACAAGTTTTGTGGTGCCTTTCAGCTGCCTACCGGGGTAGTGTAAAAACTACCAACAGAACTCGTTTCTGGCACCTTCCCCGGTGGAGTTGTGCATGGGGTGTGTTTGGAACATTTTGTCACCAGCCGAGTCCAAAATTCAGCCGTTCCCCATCTCAGCCCAGAAAGCAGGTAGAACAAGTTTTGTGGTGCCTTTCAGCTGCCTACCGGGGTAGTGTAAAAACTACCAACAGAACTCGTTTCTGGCACCTTCCCCGGTGGAGTTGTGCATGGGGTGTGTTTGGAACATTTTGTCACCAGCCGTGTCCAAAACTCAGCTGATCCCCATCTCAGCCCAGAAAGCAGGTAGAAAAACTTTTGTGGTGCCTTTCAGCTGCCTCCCGGAGCAATGTAAAAACTACCAAGAGAACTCCTTTCTGGCACCATTGCCGGTGGAGGTGTGCATGGGGTGTGTTTGGAACATTTTGTCACCAGCCGAGTCCAAAATTCAGCGATTCCCCATCTCAGCCCAGAAAGCAGGTACAACAACTTTTGTGGTGCCTTTCAGCTGCCTACCGGGGTAGTGTAAAAACTACCAACAGAACTCGTTTCTGGCACCTTCCCCGGTGGAGTTGTGCATGGGGTGTGTTTGGAACATTTTGTTACCAGCCGAGTCCAAAATTCAGCGATTCCCCATCTCAGCCCAGAAAGCAGGTAGAACAAGTTTTGTGGTGCCTTTCAGCTGCCTACCGGGGTAGTGTAAAAACTACCAACAGAACTCGTTTCTGGCACCTTCCCCGGTGGATTGTGCATGGGGTGTGTTTGGAACATTTTGTCACCAGCCGAGTCCAAAATTCAGCTGATCCCCATCTCAGCCCAGAAAGCAGGTAGAACAAGTTTTGTGGTGCCTTTCAGCTGCCTACCGGGGTAGTGTAAAAACTACCAACAGAACTCGTTTCTGGCACCTTCCCCGGTGGAGTTGTGCATGGGGTGTGTTTGGAACATTTTGTCACCAGCCGAGTCCAAAATTCAGCCGTTCCCCATCTCAGCCCAGAAAGCAGGTAGAACAAGTTTTGTGGTGCCTTTCAGCTGCCTGCCGGGGTAGTGTAAAAACTACCAACAGAACTCGTTTCTGGCACCTTCCCCGGTGGAGTTGTGCATGGGGTGTGTTTGGAACATTTTGTCACCAGCCGTGTCCAAAACTCAGCTGATCCCCATCTCAGCCCAGAAAGCAGGTAGAAAAACTTTTGTGGTGCCTTTCAGCTGCCTCCCGGAGCAATGTAAAAACTACCAAGAGAACTCCTTTCTGGCACCATTGCCGGTGGAGGTGTGCATGGGGTGTGTTTGGAACATTTTGTCACCAGCCGAGTCCAAAATTCAGCGATTCCCCATCTCAGCCCAGAAAGCAGGTACAACAACTTTTGTGGTGCCTTTCAGCTGCCTACCGGGGTAGTGTAAAAACTACCAACAGAACTCGTTTCTGGCACCTTCCCCGGTGGAGTTGTGCATGGGGTGTGTTTGGAACATTTTGTCACCAGCCGAGTCCAAAATTCAGCGATTCCCCATCTCAGCCCAGAAAGCAGGTAGAACAAGTTTTGTGGTGCCTTTCAGCTGCCTACCGGGGTAGTGTAAAAACTACCAACAGAACTCGTTTCTGGCACCTTCCCCGGTGGAGTTGTGCATGGGGTGTGTTTGGAACATTTTGTCACCAGCCGAGTCCAAAATTCAGCGATTCCCCATCTCAGCCCAGAAAGCAGGTAGAACAAGTTTTGTGGTGCCTTTCAGCTGCCTACCGGGGTAGTGTAAAAACTACCAACAGAACTCGTTTCTGGCACCTTCCCCGGTGGAGTTGTGCATGGGGTGTGTTTGGAACATTTTGTCACCAGCCGAGTCCAAAATTCAGCGATTCCCCATCTCAGCCCAGAAAGCCGGTAGAACAAGTTTTGTGGTGCCTTTCAGCTGCCTACCTGGGTAGTGTAAAAACTACCAACAGAACTCCTTTCTGGCACCTTCCCCGGTGGAGTTGTGCATGGGGTGTGTTTGGAACATTTTGTCACCAGCCGAGTCCAAAATTCAGCGATTCCCCATCTCAGCCCAGAAAGCAGGTACAACAACTTTTGTGGTGCCTTTCAGCTGCCTACCGGGGTAGTGTAAAAACTACCAACAGAACTCGTTTCTGGCACCTTCCCCGGTGGAGTTGTGCATGGGGTGTGTTTGGAACATTTTGTCACCAGCCGAGTCCAAAATTCAGCCGTTCCCCATCTCAGCCCAGAAAGCAGGTAGAACAAGTTTTGTGGTGCCTTTCAGCTGCCTACCGGGGTAGTGTAAAAACTACCAACAGAACTCGTTTCTGGCACCTTCCCCGGTGGAGTTGTGCATGGGGTGTGTTTGGAACATTTTGTCAGCAGCCGAGTCCAAAATTCAGCGATTCCCCATCTCAGCCCAGAAAGCAGGTAGAACAAGTTTTGTGGTGCCTTTCAGCTGCCTACCGGGGTAGTGTAAAAACTACCAACAGAACTCGTTTCTGGCACCTTCCCCGGTGGAGTTGTGCATGGGGTGTGTTTGGAACATTTTGTCACCAGCCGAGTCCAAAATTCAGCGATTCTCCATCTCAGCCCAGAAATCAGGTACAACAAGTTTTGTGGTGCCTTTCTCTTGCCTACCGGGGTAGTGTAAAAACTACCAACAGAACTCGTTTCTGGCACCTTCCCCGGTGGAGTTGTGCATGGGGTGTGTTTGGAACATTTTGTCACCAGCCGAGTCCAAAATTCAGCGATTCCCCATCTCAGCCCAGAAAGCAGGTAGAACAAGTTTTGTGGTGCCTTTCAGCTGCCTACCGGGGTAGTGTAAAAACTACCAACAGAACTCGTTTCTGGCACCTTCCCCGGTGGAGTTGTGCATGGGGTGTGTTTGGAACATTTTGTCACCAGCCGAGTCCAAAATTCAGCGATTCCCCATCTCAGCCCAGAAAGCAGGTACAACAAGTTTTGTGGTGCCTTTCAGCTGCCTACCGGGGTAGTGTAAAAACTACCAACAGAACTCGTTTCTGGCACCTTCCCCGGTGGATTGTGCATGGGGTGTGTTTGGAACATTTTGTCACCAGCCGAGTCCAAAATTCAGCTGATCCCCATCTCAGCCCAGAAAGCAGGTAGAACAAGTTTTGTGGTGCCTTTCAGCTGCCTACCGGGGTAGTGTAAAAACTACCAACAGAACTCGTTTCTGGCACCTTCCCCGGTGGAGTTGTGCATGGGGTGTGTTTGGAACATTTTGTCACCAGCCGAGTCCAAAATTCAGCGATTCCCCATCTCAGCCCAGAAAGCAGGTACAACAACTTTTGTGGTGCCTTTCAGCTGCCTACCGGGGTAGTGTAAAAACTACCAACAGAACTCGTTTCTGGCACCTTCCCCGGTGGAGTTGTGCATGGGCTGTGTTTGGAACATTTTGTCACCAGCCGAGTCCAAAATTCAGCCGTTCCCCATCTCAGCCCAGAAAGCAGGTAGAACAAGTTTTGTGGTGCCTTTCTCTTGCCTACCGGGGTAGTGTAAAAACTACCAACAGAACTCGTTTCTGGCACCTTCCCCGGTGGAGTTGTGCATGGGGTGTGTTTGGAACATTTTGTCAGCAGCCGTGTCCAAAACTCAGCTGATCCCCATCTCAGCCCAGAAAGCAGGTAGAAAAACTTTTGTGGTGCCTTTCCGCTGCCTACCGGGGTAGTGTAAAAACTACCAACAGAACTCGTTTCTGGCACCTTCCCCGGTGGAGTTGTGCATGGGGTGTGTTTGGAACATTTTGTCACCAGCCGAGTCCAAAATTCAGCTGTTCCCCATCTCAGCCCAGAAAGCAGGTAGAACAAGTTTTGTGGTGCCTTTCAGCTGCCTACCGGGGTAGTGTAAAAACTACCAACAGAACTCGTTTCTGGCACCTTCCCCGGTGGAGTTGTGCATGGGGTGTGTTTGGAACATTTTGTCACCAGCCGAGTCCAAAATTCAGCGATTCCCCATCTCAGCCCAGAAAGCAGGTAGAACAAGTTTTGTGGTGCCTTTCAGCTGCCTACCGGGGTAGTGTAAAAACTACCAACAGAACTCGTTTCTGGCACCTTCCCCGGTGGAGTTGTGCATGGGGTGTGTTTGGAACATTTTGTCACCAGCCGAGTCCAAAATTCAGCGATTCCCCATCTCAGCCCAGAAAGCAGGTAGAACAAGTTTTGTGGTGCCTTTCAGCTGCCTACCGGGGTAGTGTAGAAACTACCAACAGAACTCGTTTCTGGCACCTTCCCCGGTGGAGTTGTGCATGGGGTGTGTTTGGAACATTTTGTCACCAGCCGAGTCCAAAATTCAGCGATTCCCCATCTCAGCCCAGAAAGCAGGTAGAACAAGTTTTGTGGTGCCTTTCAGCTGCCTACCGGGGTACTGTAAAAACTACCAACAGAACTCGTTTCTGGCACCTTCCCCGGTGGAGCTGTGCATGGGGTGTGTTTGGAACATTTTGTCACCAGCCGAGTCCAAAATTCAGCTGATCTCCATCTCAGCCCAGAAAGCAGGTAGAACAACTTTTGTGGTGCCTTTCAGCTGCCTACCGGGGTACTGTAAAAACTACCAACAGAACTCGTTACTGGCACCTTCTCCGGTGGAGTTGTGCATGGGGTGTGTTTGGAACATTTTGTCACCAGCCGAGTCCAAAATTCAGCGATTCCCCATCTCAGCCCAGAAAGCAGGTAGAACAACTTTTGTGGTGCCTTTCAGCTGCCTACCGGGGTAGTGTAAAAACTACCAACAGAACTCATTTCTGGCACCTTCCCCGGTGGAGTTGTGCATGGGGTGTGTTTGGAACATTTTGTCACCAGCCGAGTCCAAAATTCAGCGATTCCCCATCTCAGCCCAGAAAGCAGGTAGAACAAGTTTTGTGGTGCCTTTCAGCTGCCTACCGGGGTAGTGTAAAAACTACCAACAGAACTCGTTTCTGGCACCTTCCCCGGTGGATTGTGCATGGGGTGTGTTTGGAACATTTTGTCACCAGCCGAGTCCAAAATTCAGCTGATCCCCATCTCAGCCCAGAAAGCAGGTAGAACAACTTTTGTGGTGCCTTTCAGCTGCCTACCGGGGTAGTGTAAAAACTACCAACAGAACTCGTTTCTGGCACCTTCCCCGGTGGAGTTGTGCATGGGGTGTGTTTGGAACATTTTGTCAGCAGCCGAGTCCAAAATTCAGCGATTCCCCATCTCAGCCCAGAAAGCAGGTACAACAACTTTTGTGGTGCCTTTCAGCTGCCTACCGGGGTAGTGTAAAAACTACCAACAGAACTCGTTTCTGGCACCTTCCCCGGTGGAGTTGTGCATGGGCTGTGTTTGGAACATTTTGTCACCAGCCGAGTCCAAAACTCAGCTGATCCCCATCTCAGCCCAGAAAGCAGGTAGAAAAACTTTTGTGGTGCCTTTCAGCTGCCTCCCGGAGCAATGTAAAAACTACCAAGAGAACTCCTTTCTGGCACCTTCCCCGGTGGAGTTGTGCATGGGGTGTGTTTGGAACATTTTGTCACCAGCCGAGTCCAAAATTCAGCGATTCCCCATCTCAGCCCAGAAAGCAGGTAGAACAAGTTTTGTGGTGCCTTTCAGCTGCCTACCGGGGTAGTGTAAAAACTACCAACAGAACTCGTTTCTGGCATCTTCCCCGGTGGAGTTGTGCATGGGGTGTGTTTGGAACATTTTGTCACCAGCCGAGTCCAAAATTCAGCTGTTCCCCATCTCAGCCCAGAAAGCAGGTAGAACAAGTTTTGTGGTGCCTTTCAGCTGCCTACCGGGGTAGTGTAAAAACTACCAACAGAACTCGTTTCTGGCACCTTCCCCGGTGGAGTTGTGCATGGGCTGTGTTTGGAACATTTTGTCACCAGCCGAGTCCAAAATTCAGCGATTCCCCATCTCAGCCCAGAAAGCAGGTAGAACAAGTTTTGTGGTGCCTTTCAGCTGCCTACCGGGGTAGTGTAAAAACTACCAACAGAACTCCTTTCTGGCACCTTCCCCGGTGGAGTTGTGCATGGGGTGTGTTTGGAACATTTTGTCACCAGCTGAGTCCAAAATTCAGCGATTCCCCATCTCAGCCCAGAAAGCAGGTAGAACAAGTTTTGTGGTGCCTTTCAGCTGCCTACCGGGGTAGTGTAAAAACTACCAACAGAACTCGTTTCTGGCACCTTCCCCGGTGGAGTTGTGCATGGGGTGTGTTTGGAACATTTTGTCACCAGCCGAGTCCAAAATTCAGCGATTCCCCATCTCAGCCCAGAAAGCAGGTACAACAAGTTTTGTGGTGCCTTTCAGCTGCCTACCGGGGTAGTGTAAAAACTACCAACAGAACTCGTTTCTGGCACCTTCCCCGGTGGAGCTGTGCATGGGGTGTGTTTGGAACATTTTGTCACCAGCCGAGTCCAAAATTCAGCTGATCCCCATCTCAGCCCAGAAAGCAGGTAGAACAACTTTTGTGGTGCCTTTCAGCTGCCTACCGGGGTACTGTAAAAACTACCAACAGAACTCGTTTCTGGCACCTTCTCCGGTGGAGTTGTGCATGGGGTGTGTTTGGAACATTTTGTCACCAGCCGAGTCCAAAATTCAGCGATTCCCCATCTCAGCCCAGAAAGCAGGTAGAACAACTTTTGTGGTGCCTTTCAGCTGCCTACCGGGGTAGTGTAAAAACTACCAACAGAACTCATTTCTGGCACCTTCCCCGGTGGAGTTGTGCATGGGGTGTGTTTGGAACATTTTGTCACCAGCCGAGTCCAAAATTCAGCGATTCCCCATCTCAGCCCAGAAAGCAGGTAGAACAAGTTTTGTGGTGCCTTTCAGCTGCCTACCGGGGTAGTGTAAAAACTACCAACAGAACTCGTTTCTGGCACCTTCCCCGGTGGATTGTGCATGGGGTGTGTTTGGAACATTTTGTCACCAGCCGAGTCCAAAATTCAGCTGATCCCCATCTCAGCCCAGAAAGCAGGTAGAACAACTTTTGTGGTGCCTTTCAGCTGCCTACCGGGGTAGTGTAAAAACTACCAACAGAACTCGTTTCTGGCACCTTCCCCGGTGGAGTTGTGCATGGGGTGTGTTTGGAACATTTTGTCACCAGCCGAGTCCAAAATTCAGCGATTCCCCATCTCAGCCCAGAAAGCAGGTACAACAACTTTTGTGGTGCCTTTCAGCTGCCTACCGGGGTAGTGTAAAAACTACCAACAGAACTCGTTTCTGGCACCTTCCCCGGTGGAGTTGTGCATGGGCTGTGTTTGGAACATTTTGTCACCAGCCGAGTCCAAAACTCAGCTGATCCCCATCTCAGCCCAGAAAGCAGGTAGAAAAACTTTTGTGGTGCCTTTCAGCTGCCTCCCGGAGCAATGTAAAAACTACCAAGAGAACTCCTTTCTGGCACCTTCCCCGGTGGAGTTGTGCATGGGGTGTGTTTGGAACATTTTGTCACCAGCCGAGTCCAAAATTCAGCGATTCCCCATCTCAGCCCAGAAAGCAGGTAGAACAAGTTTTGTGGTGCCTTTCAGCTGCCTACCGGGGTAGTGTAAAAACTACCAACAGAACTCGTTTCTGGCACCTTCCCCGGTGGAGTTGTGCATGGGGTGTGTTTGGAACATTTTGTCACCAGCCGAGTCCAAAATTCAGCGATTCTCCATCTCAGCCCAGAAAGCAGGTAGAACAAGTTTTGTGGTGCCTTTCTCTTGCTTACCGGGGTAGTGTAAAAACTACCAACAGAACTCGTTTCTGGCACCTTCCCCGGTGGAGTTGTGCATGGGGTGTGTTTGGAACATTTTGTCACCAGCCGAGTCCAAAATTCAGCTGTTCCCCATCTCAGCCCAGAAAGCAGGTAGAACAAGTTTTGTGGTGCCTTTCAGCTGCCTACCGGGGTAGTGTAAAAACTACCAACAGAACTCGTTTCTGGCACCTTCCCCGGTGGAGTTGTGCATGGGCTGTGTTTGGAACATTTTGTCACCAGCCGAGTCCAAAATTCAGCGATTCCCCATCTCAGCCCAGAAAGCAGGTAGAACAAGTTTTGTGGTGCCTTTCAGCTGCCTACCGGGGTAGTGTAAAAACTACCAACAGAACTCCTTTCTGGCACCTTCCCCGGTGGAGTTGTGCATGGGGTGTGTTTGGAACATTTTGTCACCAGCTGAGTCCAAAATTCAGCGATTCCCCATCTCAGCCCAGAAAGCAGGTAGAACAAGTTTTGTGGTGCCTTTCAGCTGCCTACCGGGGTAGTGTAAAAACTACCAACAGAACTCGTTTCTGGCACCTTCCCCGGTGGAGTTGTGCATGGGGTGTGTTTGGAACATTTTGTCACCAGCCGAGTCCAAAATTCAGCGATTCCCCATCTCAGCCCAGAAAGCAGGTACAACAAGTTTTGTGGTGCCTTTCAGCTGCCTACCGGGGTAGTGTAAAAACTACCAACAGAACTCGTTTCTGGCACCTTCCCCGGTGGAGCTGTGCATGGGGTGTGTTTGGAACATTTTGTCACCAGCCGAGTCCAAAATTCAGCTGATCCCCATCTCAGCCCAGAAAGCAGGTAGAACAACTTTTGTGGTGCCTTTCAGCTGCCTACCGGGGTACTGTAAAAACTACCAACAGAACTCGTTTCTGGCACCTTCTCCGGTGGAGTTGTGCATGGGGTGTGTTTGGAACATTTTGTCACCAGCCGAGTCCAAAATTCAGCGATTCCCCATCTCAGCCCAGAAAGCAGGTAGAACAACTTTTGTGGTGCCTTTCAGCTGCCTACCGGGGTAGTGTAAAAACTACCAACAGAACTCATTTCTGGCACCTTCCCCGGTGGAGTTGTGCATGGGGTGTGTTTGGAACATTTTGTCACCAGCCGAGTCCAAAATTCAGCGATTCCCCATCTCAGCCCAGAAAGCAGGTAGAACAAGTTTTGTGGTGCCTTTCAGCTGCCTACCGGGGTAGTGTAAAAACTACCAACAGAACTCGTTTCTGGCACCTTCCCCGGTGGATTGTGCATGGGGTGTGTTTGGAACATTTTGTCACCAGCCGAGTCCAAAATTCAGCGATTCCCCATCTCAGCCCAGAAAGCAGGTAGAACAACTTTTGTGGTGCCTTTCAGCTGCCTACCGGGGTAGTGTAAAAACTACCAACAGAACTCGTTTCTGGCACCTTCCCCGGTGGAGTTGTGCATGGGGTGTGTTTGGAACATTTTGTCACCAGCCGAGTCCAAAATTCAGCGATTCCCCATCTCAGCCCAGAAAGCAGGTACAACAACTTTTGTGGTGCCTTTCAGCTGCCTACCGGGGTAGTGTAAAAACTACCAACAGAACTCGTTTCTGGCACCTTCCCCGGTGGAGTTGTGCATGGGCTGTGTTTGGAACATTTTGTCACCAGCCGAGTCCAAAACTCAGCTGATCCCCATCTCAGCCCAGAAAGCAGGTAGAAAAACTTTTGTGGTGCCTTTCAGCTGCCTCCCGGAGCAATGTAAAAACTACCAAGAGAACTCCTTTCTGGCACCTTCCCCGGTGGAGTTGTGCATGGGGTGTGTTTGGAACATTTTGTCACCAGCCGAGTCCAAAATTCAGCGATTCCCCATCTCAGCCCAGAAAGCAGGTAGAACAAGTTTTGTGGTGCCTTTCAGCTGCCTACCGGGGTAGTGTAAAAACTACCAACAGAACTCGTTTCTGGCACCTTCCCCGGTGGAGTTGTGCATGGGGTGTGTTTGGAACATTTTGTCACCAGCCGAGTCCAAAATTCAGCGATTCTCCATCTCAGCCCAGAAAGCAGGTAGAACAAGTTTTGTGGTGCCTTTCTCTTGCTTACCGGGGTAGTGTAAAAACTACCAACAGAACTCGTTTCTGGCACCTTCCCCGGTGGAGTTGTGCATGGGGTGTGTTTGGAACATTTTGTCACCAGCCGAGTCCAAAATTCAGCGATTCCCCATCTCAGCCCAGAAAGCAGGTAGAACAACTTTTGTGGTGCCTTTCAGCTGCCTACCGGGGTAGTGTAAAAACTACCAACGGAACTCGTTTCTGGCACCTTCCCCGGTGGAGTTGTGCATGGGGTGTGTTTGGAACATTTTGTCAGCAGCCGAGTCCAAAAGTCAGCGATTCCCCATCTCAGCCCAGAAAGCAGGTAGAACAAGTTTTGTGGTGCCTTTCAGCTGCCTACCGGGGTAGTGTAAAAACTACCAACAGAACTCGTTTCTGGCACCTTCCCCGGTGGAGTTGTGCATGGGGTGTGTTTGGAACATTTTGTCACCAGCCGAGTCCAAAATTCAGCGATTCCCCATCTCAGCCCAGAAAGCAGGTAGAACAAGTTTTGTGGTGCCTTTCAGCTGCCTACCGGGGTAGTGTAAAAACTACCAACAGAACTCGTTTCTGGCACCTTCCCCGGTGGAGTTGTGCATGGGGTGTGTTTGGAACATTTTGTCACCAGCCGAGTCCAAAAGTCAGCGATTCCCCATCTCAGCCCAGAAAGCAGGTAGAACAAGTTTTGTGGTGCCTTTCAGCTGCCCACCGGGGTAGTGTAAAAACTACCAACAGAACTCGTTTCTGGCACCTTCCCCGGTGGAGTTGTGCATGGGGTGTGTTTGGAACATTTTGTCAGCAGCCGAGTCCAAAATTCAGCGATTCCCCATCTCAGCCCAGAAAGCAGGTAGAACAACTTTTGTGGTGCCTTTCAGCTGCCTACCGGGGTAGTGTAAAAACTACCAACAGAACTCGTTTCTGGCACCTTCCCCGGTGGAGTTGTGCATGGGGTGTGTTTGGAACATTTTGTCACCAGCCGAGTCCAAAAGTCAGCGATTCCCCATCTCAGCCCAGAAAGCAGGTAGAACAAGTTTTGTGGTGCCTTTCAGCTGCCTACCGGGGTAGTGTAAAAACTACCAACAGAACTCGTTTCTGGCACCTTCCCCGGTGGAGTTGTGCATGGGGTGTGTTTGGAACATTTTGTCACCAGCCGAGTCCAAAATTCAGCGATTCCCCATCTCAGCCCAGAAAGCAGGTAGAACAAGTTTTGTGGTGCCTTTCTCTTGCCTACCGGGGGTACTGTAAAAACTACCAACAGAACTCGTTTCTGGCACCTTCCCCGGTGGAGTTGTGCATGGGGTGTGTTTGGAACATTTTGTCAGCAGCCGAGTCCAAAAGTCAGCGATTCCCCATCTCAGCCCAGAAAGCAGGTAGAACAAGTTTTGTGGTGCCTTTCAGCTGCCTACCGGGGTAGTGTAAAAACTACCAACAGAACTCGTTTCTGGCACCTTCCCCGGTGGAGTTGTGCATGGGGTGTGTTTGGAACATTTTGTCACCAGCCGAGTCCAAAATTCAGCGATTCCCCATCTCAGCCCAGAAAGCAGGTAGAACAAGTTTTGTGGTGCCTTTCAGCTGCCTACCGGGGTAGTGTAAAAACTACCAACAGAACTCGTTTCTGGCACCTTCCCCGGTGGAGTTGTGCATGGGGTGTGTTTGGAACATTTTGTCACCAGCCGAGTCCAAAATTCAGCGATTCTCCATCTCAGCCCAGAAAGCAGGTAGAACAAGTTTTGTGGTGCCTTTCAGCTGCCTACCGGGGTAGTGTAAAAACTACCAACAGAACTCGTTTCTGGCACCTTCCCCGGTGGAGTTGTGCATGGGGTGTGTTTGGAACTATTTGTCAGCAGCCGAGTCCAAAATTCAGCGATTCTCCATCTCAGCCCAGAAAGCAGGTAGAACAAGTTTTGTGGTGCCTTTCTCTTGCCTACCGGGGTACTGTAAAAACTACCAACAGAACTCGTTTCTGGCACCTTCCCCGGTGGAGTTGTGCATGGGGTGTGTTTGGAACATTTTGTCAGCAGCCGAGTCCAAAATTCAGCGATTCCCCATCTCAGCCCAGAAAGCAGGTAGAACAAGTTTTGTGGTGCCTTTCTCTTGCCTACCGGGGTAGTGTAAAAACTACCAACAGAACTCGTTTCTGGCACCTTCCCCGGTGGAGTTGTGCATGGGGTGTGTTTGGAACATTTTGTCACCAGCCGAGTCCAAAATTCAGCGATTCCCCATCTCAGCCCAGAAAGCAGGTAGAACAAGTTTTGTGGTGCCTTTCAGCTGCCTACCGGGGTAGTGTAAAAACTACCAACAGAACTCGTTTCTGGCACCTTCCCCGGTGGAGTTGTGCATGGGGTGTGTTTGGAACTATTTGTCAGCAGCCGAGTCCAAAATTCAGCGATTCTCCATCTCAGCCCAGAAAGCAGGTAGAACAAGTTTTGTGGTGCCTTTCTCTTGCCTACCGGGGTAGTGTAAAAACTACCAACAGAACTCGTTTCTGGCACCTTCCCCGGTGGAGTTGTGCATGGGGTGTGTTTGGAACATTTTGTCACCAGCCGAGTCCAAAAGTCAGCGATTCCCCATCTCAGCCCAGAAAGCAGGTAGAACAAGTTTTGTGGTGCCTTTCAGCTGCCTACCGGGGTAGTGTAAAAACTACCAACAGAACTCGTTTCTGGCACCTTCCCCGGTGGAGCTGTGCATGGGGTGTGTTTGGAACATTTTGTCACCAGCCGAGTCCAAAATTCAGCTGATCTCCATCTCAGCCCAGAAAGCAGGTAGAACAACTTTTGTGGTGCCTTTCAGCTGCCTACCGGGGTACTGTAAAAACTACCAACAGAACTCGTTACTGGCACCTTCTCCGGTGGAGTTGTGCATGGGGTGTGTTTGGAACATTTTGTCACCAGCCGAGTCCAAAATTCAGCGATTCCCCATCTCAGCCCAGAAAGCAGGTAGAACAACTTTTGTGGTGCCTTTCAGCTGCCTACCGGGGTAGTGTAAAAACTACCAACAGAACTCATTTCTGGCACCTTCCCCGGTGGAGTTGTGCATGGGGTGTGTTTGGAACATTTTGTCACCAGCCGAGTCCAAAATTCAGCGATTCCCCATCTCAGCCCAGAAAGCAGGTAGAACAAGTTTTGTGGTGCCTTTCAGCTGCCTACCGGGGTAGTGTAAAAACTACCAACAGAACTCGTTTCTGGCACCTTCCCCGGTGGATTGTGCATGGGGTGTGTTTGGAACATTTTGTCACCAGCCGAGTCCAAAATTCAGCTGATCCCCATCTCAGCCCAGAAAGCAGGTAGAACAACTTTTGTGGTGCCTTTCAGCTGCCTACCGGGGTAGTGTAAAAACTACCAACAGAACTCGTTTCTGGCACCTTCCCCGGTGGAGTTGTGCATGGGGTGTGTTTGGAACATTTTGTCAGCAGCCGAGTCCAAAATTCAGCGATTCCCCATCTCAGCCCAGAAAGCAGGTACAACAACTTTTGCGGTGCCTTTCAGCTGCCTACCGGGGTAGTGTAAAAACTACCAACAGAACTCGTTTCTGGCACCTTCCCCGGTGGAGTTGTGCATGGGCTGTGTTTGGAACATTTTGTCACCAGCCGAGTCCAAAACTCAGCTGATCCCCATCTCAGCCCAGAAAGCAGGTAGAAAAACTTTTGTGGTGCCTTTCAGCTGCCTCCCGGAGCAATGTAAAAACTACCAAGAGAACTCCTTTCTGGCACCTTCCCCGGTGGAGTTGTGCATGGGGTGTGTTTGGAACATTTTGTCACCAGCCGAGTCCAAAATTCAGCGATTCCCCATCTCAGCCCAGAAAGCAGGTAGAACAAGTTTTGTGGTGCCTTTCAGCTGCCTACCGGGGTAGTGTAAAAACTACCAACAGAACTCGTTTCTGGCATCTTCCCCGGTGGAGTTGTGCATGGGGTGTGTTTGGAACATTTTGTCACCAGCCGAGTCCAAAATTCAGCTGTTCCCCATCTCAGCCCAGAAAGCAGGTAGAACAAGTTTTGTGGTGCCTTTCAGCTGCCTACCGGGGTAGTGTAAAAACTACCAACAGAACTCGTTTCTGGCACCTTCCCCGGTGGAGTTGTGCATGGGCTGTGTTTGGAACATTTTGTCACCAGCCGAGTCCAAAATTCAGCGATTCCCCATCTCAGCCCAGAAAGCAGGTAGAACAAGTTTTGTGGTGCCTTTCAGCTGCCTACCGGGGTAGTGTAAAAACTACCAACAGAACTCCTTTCTGGCACCTTCCCCGGTGGAGTTGTGCATGGGGTGTGTTTGGAACATTTTGTCACCAGCTGAGTCCAAAATTCAGCGATTCCCCATCTCAGCCCAGAAAGCAGGTAGAACAAGTTTTGTGGTGCCTTTCAGCTGCCTACCGGGGTAGTGTAAAAACTACCAACAGAACTCGTTTCTGGCACCTTCCCCGGTGGAGTTGTGCATGGGGTGTGTTTGGAACATTTTGTCACCAGCCGAGTCCAAAATTCAGCGATTCCCCATCTCAGCCCAGAAAGCAGGTACAACAAGTTTTGTGGTGCCTTTCAGCTGCCTACCGGGGTAGTGTAAAAACTACCAACAGAACTCGTTTCTGGCACCTTCCCCGGTGGAGCTGTGCATGGGGTGTGTTTGGAACATTTTGTCACCAGCCGAGTCCAAAATTCAGCTGATCCCCATCTCAGCCCAGAAAGCAGGTAGAACAACTTTTGTGGTGCCTTTCAGCTGCCTACCGGGGTACTGTAAAAACTACCAACAGAACTCGTTTCTGGCACCTTCCCCGGTGAAGTTGTGCATGGGGTGTGTTTGGAACATTTTGTCACCAGCCGAGTCCAAAATTCAGCGATTCCCCATCTCAGCCCAGAAAGCAGGTAGAACAACTTTTGTGGTGCCTTTCAGCTGCCTACCGGGGTAGTGTAAAAACTACCAACAGAACTCGTTTCTGGCACCTTCCCCGGTGGAGTTGTGCATGGGGTGTGTTTGGAACATTTTGTCACCAGCCGAGTCCAAAATTCAGCGATTCCCCATCTCAGCCCAGAAAGCAGGTAGAACAAGTTTTGTGGTGCCTTTCAGCTGCCTACCGGGGTAGTGTAAAAACTACCAACAGAACTCGTTTCTGGCACCTTCCCCGGTGGAGTTGTGCATGGGGTGTGTTTGGAACATTTTGTCACCAGCCGAGTCCAAAATTCAGCGATTCCCCATCTCAGCCCAGAAAGCAGGTAGAACAAGTTTTGTGGTGCCTTTCAGCTGCCTACCGGGGTAGTGTAAAAACTACCAACAGAACTCGTTTCTGGCACCTTCCCCGGTGGAGTTGTGCATGGGGTGTGTTTGGAACATTTTGTCACCAGCCGAGTCCAAAAGTCAGCGATTCCCCATCTCAGCCCAGAAAGCAGGTAGAACAAGTTTTGTGGTGCCTTTCAGCTGCCCACCGGGGTAGTGTAAAAACTACCAACAGAACTCGTTTCTGGCACCTTCCCCGGTGGAGTTGTGCATGGGGTGTGTTTGGAACATTTTGTCAGCAGCCGAGTCCAAAATTCAGCGATTCCCCATCTCAGCCCAGAAAGCAGGTAGAACAAGTTTTGTGGTGCCTTTCAGCTGCCTACCGGGGTAGTGTAAAAACTACCAACAGAACTCGTTTCTGGCACCTTCCCCGGTGGAGTTGTGCATGGGGTGTGTTTGGAACATTTTGTCACCAGCCGAGTCCAAAAGTCAGCGATTCCCCATCTCAGCCCAGAAAGCAGGTAGAACAAGTTTTGTGGTGCCTTTCAGCTGCCTACCGGGGTAGTGTAAAAACTACCAACAGAACTCGTTTCTGGCACCTTCCCCGGTGGAGTTGTGCATGGGGTGTGTTTGGAACATTTTGTCACCAGCCGAGTCCAAAATTCAGCGATTCCCCATCTCAGCCCAGAAAGCAGGTAGAACAAGTTTTGTGGTGCCTTTCTCTTGCCTACCGGGGTACTGTAAAAACTACCAACAGAACTCGTTTCTGGCACCTTCCCCGGTGGAGTTGTGCATGGGGTGTGTTTGGAACATTTTGTCAGCAGCCGAGTCCAAAAGTCAGCGATTCCCCATCTCAGCCCAGAAAGCAGGTAGAACAAGTTTTGTGGTGCCTTTCAGCTGCCTACCGGGGTAGTGTAAAAACTACCAACAGAACTCGTTTCTGGCACCTTCCCCGGTGGAGTTGTGCATGGGGTGTGTTTGGAACATTTTGTCACCAGCCGAGTCCAAAATTCAGCGATTCCCCATCTCAGCCCAGAAAGCAGGTAGAACAAGTTTTGTGGTGCCTTTCAGCTGCCTACCGGGGTAGTGTAAAAACTACCAACAGAACTCGTTTCTGGCACCTTCCCCGGTGGAGTTGTGCATGGGGTGTGTTTGGAACATTTTGTCACCAGCCGAGTCCAAAATTCAGCGATTCCCCATCTCAGCCCAGAAAGCAGGTAGAACAAGTTTTGTGGTGCCTTTCAGCTGCCTACCGGGGTAGTGTAAAAACTACCAACAGAACTCGTTTCTGGCACCTTCCCCGGTGGAGTTGTGCATGGGGTGTGTTTGGAACATTTTGTCACCAGCCGAGTCCAAAAGTCAGCGATTCCCCATCTCAGCCCAGAAAGCAGGTAGAACAAGTTTTGTGGTGCCTTTCAGCTGCCCACCGGGGTAGTGTAAAAACTACCAACAGAACTCGTTTCTGGCACCTTCCCCGGTGGAGTTGTGCATGGGGTGTGTTTGGAACATTTTGTCAGCAGCCGAGTCCAAAATTCAGCGATTCCCCATCTCAGCCCAGAAAGCAGGTAGAACAAGTTTTGTGGTGCCTTTCAGCTGCCTACCGGGGTAGTGTAAAAACTACCAACAGAACTCGTTTCTGGCACCTTCCCCGGTGGAGTTGTGCATGGGGTGTGTTTGGAACATTTTGTCACCAGCCGAGTCCAAAAGTCAGCGATTCCCCATCTCAGCCCAGAAAGCAGGTAGAACAAGTTTTGTGGTGCCTTTCAGCTGCCTACCGGGGTAGTGTAAAAACTACCAACAGAACTCGTTTCTGGCACCTTCCCCGGTGGAGTTGTGCATGGGGTGTGTTTGGAACATTTTGTCACCAGCCGAGTCCAAAATTCAGCGATTCCCCATCTCAGCCCAGAAAGCAGGTAGAACAAGTTTTGTGGTGCCTTTCTCTTGCCTACCGGGGGTACTGTAAAAACTACCAACAGAACTCGTTTCTGGCACCTTCCCCGGTGGAGTTGTGCATGGGGTGTGTTTGGAACATTTTGTCAGCAGCCGAGTCCAAAAGTCAGCGATTCCCCATCTCAGCCCAGAAAGCAGGTAGAACAAGTTTTGTGGTGCCTTTCAGCTGCCTACCGGGGTAGTGTAAAAACTACCAACAGAACTCGTTTCTGGCACCTTCCCCGGTGGAGTTGTGCATGGGGTGTGTTTGGAACATTTTGTCACCAGCCGAGTCCAAAATTCAGCGATTCCCCATCTCAGCCCAGAAAGCAGGTAGAACAAGTTTTGTGGTGCCTTTCAGCTGCCTACCGGGGTAGTGTAAAAACTACCAACAGAACTCGTTTCTGGCACCTTCCCCGGTGGAGTTGTGCATGGGGTGTGTTTGGAACATTTTGTCACCAGCCGAGTCCAAAATTCAGCGATTCTCCATCTCAGCCCAGAAAGCAGGTAGAACAAGTTTTGTGGTGCCTTTCAGCTGCCTACCGGGGTAGTGTAAAAACTACCAACAGAACTCGTTTCTGGCACCTTCCCCGGTGGAGTTGTGCATGGGGTGTGTTTGGAACTATTTGTCAGCAGCCGAGTCCAAAATTCAGCGATTCTCCATCTCAGCCCAGAAAGCAGGTAGAACAAGTTTTGTGGTGCCTTTCTCTTGCCTACCGGGGTACTGTAAAAACTACCAACAGAACTCGTTTCTGGCACCTTCCCCGGTGGAGTTGTGCATGGGGTGTGTTTGGAACATTTTGTCAGCAGCCGAGTCCAAAATTCAGCGATTCCCCATCTCAGCCCAGAAAGCAGGTAGAACAAGTTTTGTGGTGCCTTTCTCTTGCCTACCGGGGTAGTGTAAAAACTACCAACAGAACTCGTTTCTGGCACCTTCCCCGGTGGAGTTGTGCATGGGGTGTGTTTGGAACATTTTGTCACCAGCCGAGTCCAAAATTCAGCGATTCCCCATCTCAGCCCAGAAAGCAGGTAGAACAAGTTTTGTGGTGCCTTTCAGCTGCCTACCGGGGTAGTGTAAAAACTACCAACAGAACTCGTTTCTGGCACCTTCCCCGGTGGAGTTGTGCATGGGGTGTGTTTGGAACTATTTGTCACCAGCCGAGTCCAAAATTCAGCGATTCTCCATCTCAGCCCAGAAAGCAGGTAGAACAAGTTTTGTGGTGCCTTTCTCTTGCCTACCGGGGTAGTGTAAAAACTACCAACAGAACTCGTTTCTGGCACCTTCCCCGGTGGAGTTGTGCATGGGGTGTGTTTGGAACATTTTGTCAGCAGCCGAGTCCAAAATTCAGCGATTCCCCATCTCAGCCCAGAAAGCAGGTAGAACAAGTTTTGTGGTGCCTTTCTCTTGCCTACCGGGGTAGTGTAAAAACTACCAACAGAACTCGTTTCTGGCACCTTCCCCGGTGGAGTTGTGCATGGGGTGTGTTTGGAACATTTTGTCACCAGCCGAGTCCAAAATTCAGCGATTCCCCATCTCAGCCCAGAAAGCAGGTAGAACAAGTTTTGTGGTGCCTTTCAGCTGCCTACCGGGGTAGTGTAAAAACTACAACAGAACATCGTTTCTGGCACCTTCCCCGGTGGAGTTGTGCATGGGGTGGTTTGGAACATTTTGTCACCAGCCGAGTCCAAAATTCAGCGATTCCCCATCTCAGCCCAGAAAGCAGGTAGAACAAGTTTTGTGGTGCCTTTCAGCTGCCTACCGGGGTAGTGTAAAAACTACCAACAGAACTCGTTTCTGGCACCTTCCCCGGTGGAGTTGTGCATGGGGTGTGTTTGGAAACATTTTGTCACCAGCCGAGTCCAAAAGTCAGCGATTCCCCATCTCAGCCCAGAAAGCAGGTAGAACAAGTTTTGTGGTGCCTTTCAGCTGCCTACCGGGGTAGTGTAAAAACTACCAACAGAACTCCGTTTCTGGCACCTTCCCCGGTGGAGCTGTGCATGGGGTGTGTTTGGAACATTTTGTCACCAGCCGAGTCCAAAATTCAGCTGATCTCCATCTCCAGCCCAGAAAGCAGGTAGAACAACTTTTGTGGTGCCTTTCAGCTGCCTACCGGGGTACTGTAAAAACTACAACAGAACTCGTTACTGGCACCTTCTCCGGTGGAGTTGTGCATGGGGTGTGTTTGGAACATTTTGTCACCAGCCGAGTCCAAAAATTCAGCGATTCCCCATCTCAGCCCAAGAAAGCAGGTAGAACAAGTTTTGTGGTGCCTTTTCAGCTGCCTACCGGGGTACTGTAAAAACTACCAACAGAACTCATTTCTGGCACCTTCCCCCCGGTGGAGTTGTGCATGGGGTGTGTTTGGAACATTTTGTCACCAGCCGAGTCCAAAATTCAGCGATTCCCCATCTCAGCCTCAGAAAGCAGGTAGAACAAGTTTTGTGGTGCCTTTCAGCTGCCTACCGGGGTAGTGTTACCAACAGAACTCGTTTCTGGCACCTTCCCCGGTGGATTGTGCATGGGGTGTGTTTGGAACATTTTGTCACCAGCCGAGTCCAAAATTCAGCTGATCCCCATCTCAGCCCAGAAAGCAGGTAGAACAACTTTTGTGGTGCCTTTCAGCTGCCTACCGGGGTAGTGTAAAAACTACCAACAGAACTCGTTTCTGGCACCTTCCCCGGTGGAGTTTGTGCATGGGGTGTGTTTGGAACATTTTGTCAGCAGCCGAGTCCAAAATTCAGCGATTCCCCATCTCAGCCCAGAAAGCAGGTACAACAACTTTTGCGGTGCCTTTCAGCTGCCTACCGGGGGTAGTGTAAAAACTACCAACAGAACTCGTTTCTGGCACCTTCCCCGGTGGAGTTGTGCATGGGCTGTGTTTGGAACATTTTGTCACCAGCCGAGTCCAAAACTCAGCTGATCCCCATCTCAGCCCAGAAAGCAGGTAGAAAAACTTTTGTGGTGCCTTTCAGCTGCCTCCCGGAGCAATGTAAAAACTACCAAGAGAACTCCTTTCTGGCACCTTCCCCGGTGGAGTTGTGCATGGGGTGTGTTTGGAACATTTTGTCACCAGCCGAGTCCAAAATTCAGCGATTCCCCATCTCAGCCCAGAAAGCAGGTAGAACAAGTTTTGTGGTGCCTTTCAGCTGCCTACCGGGGTAGTGTAAAAACTACCAACAGAACTCGTTTCTGGCATCTTCCCCGGTGGAGTTGTGCATGGGGTGTGTTTGGAACATTTTGTCACCAGCCGAGTCCAAAATTCAGCTGTTCCCCATCTCAGCCCAGAAAGCAGGTAGAACAAGTTTTGTGGTGCCTTTCAGCTGCCTACCGGGGTAGTGTAAAAACTACCAACAGAACTCGTTTCTGGCACCTTCCCCGGTGGAGTTGTGCATGGGCTGTGTTTGGAACATTTTGTCACCAGCCGAGTCCAAAATTCAGCGATTCCCCATCTCAGCCCAGAAAGCAGGTAGAACAAGTTTTGTGGTGCCTTTCAGCTGCCTACCGGGGTAGTGTAAAAACTACCAACAGAACTCCTTTCTGGCACCTTCCCCGGTGGAGTTGTGCATGGGGGTGTGTTTGGAACATTTTGTCACCAGCTGAGTCCAAAATTCAGCGATTCCCCATCTCAGCCCAGAAAGCAGGTAGAACAAGTTTTGTGGTGCCTTTCAGCTGCCTACCGGGGGTACTGTAAAAACTACCAACAGAACTCGTTTCTGGCACCTTCCCCGGTGGAGTTGTGCATGGGGTGTGTTTGGAACATTTTGTCACCAGCCGAGTCCAAAATTCAGCGATTCCCCATCTCAGCCCAGAAAGCAGGTACAACAACTTTTGTGGTGCCTTTCAGCTGCCTACCGGGGTAGTGTAAAAACTACCAACAGAACTCGTTTCTGGCACCTTCCCCGGTGGAGTTGTGCATGGGCTGTGTTTGGAACATTTTGTCACCAGCCGAGTCCAAAACTCAGCTGATCCCCATCTCAGCCCAGAAAGCAGGTAGAAAAACTTTTGTGGTGCCTTTCAGCTGCCTCCCGGAGCAATGTAAAAACTACCAAGAGAACTCCTTTCTGGCACTTCCCCGGTGGAGTTGTGCATGGGGTGTGTTTGGAAACATTTTGTCACCAGCCGAGTCCAAAAGTCAGCGATTCCCCATCTCAGCCCAGAAAGCAGGTAGAACAAGTTTTGTGGTGCCTTTCAGCTGCCTACCGGGGTAGTGTAAAAACTACCAACAGAACTCGTTTCTGGCACCTTCCCCGGTGGAGTTGTGCATGGGGTGTGTTTGGAACATTTTGTCACCAGCCGAGTCCAAAATTCAGCGATTCTCCATCTCAGCCCAGAAAGCAGGTAGAACAAGTTTTGTGGTGCCTTTCTCTTGCTTACCGGGGTAGTGTAAAAACTACCAACAGAACTCGTTTCTGGCACCTTCCCCGGTGGAGTTGTGCATGGGGTGTGTTTGGAACATTTGTCACCAGCCGAGTCCAAAATTCAGCCGTTCCCCATCTCAGCCCAGAAAGCAGGTAGAACAAGTTTTGTGGTGCCTTTCAGGTGCCTACCGGGGTAGTGTAAAAACTACCAACAGAACTCGTTTCTGGCACCTTCCCCGGTGG
This sequence comes from Falco biarmicus, assembly GCF_023638135.1. Taxonomy (NCBI): domain Eukaryota; kingdom Metazoa; phylum Chordata; class Aves; order Falconiformes; family Falconidae; genus Falco; species Falco biarmicus. The sequence continues at coordinate 561,799 of NW_026611985.1, read as the reverse complement.
AGTTGTGCATGGGGTGTGTTTGGAAACATTTTGTCACCAGCCGAGTCCAAAATTCAGCGATTCCCCATCTCAGCCCAGAAAGCAGGTAGAACAAGTTTTGTGGTGCCTTTCAGCTGCCTACCGGGGTAGTGTAAAAACTACCAACAGAACTCGTTTCTGGCACCTTCCCCGGTGGAGTTGTGCATGGGGTGTGTTTGGAACATTTTGTCACCAGCCGAGTCCAAAATTCAGCGATTCCCCATCTCAGCCCAGAAAGCAGGTAGAACAAGTTTTGTGGTGCCTTTCAGCTGCCTACCGGGGTAGTGTAAAAACTACCAACAGAACTCGTTTCTGGCACCTTCCCCGGTGAAGTTGTGCATGGGGTGTGTTTGGAACATTTTGTCACCAGCCGAGTCCAAAATTCAGCGATTCCCCATCTCAGCCCAGAAAGCAGGTAGAACAAGTTTTGTGGTGCCTTTCTCTTGCCTACCGGGGGTAGTGTAAAAACTACCAACAGAACTCGTTTCTGGCACCTTCCCCGGTGGAGTTGTGCATGGGGTGTGTTTGGAACATTTTGTTACCAGCCGAGTCCAAAATTCAGCGATTCCCCATCTCAGCCCAGAAAGCAGGTAGAACAAGTTTTGTGGTGCCTTTCAGCTGCCTACCGGGGTAGTGTAAAAACTACCAACAGAACTCGTTTCTGGCACCTTCCCCGGTGGAGTTGTGCATGGGGTGTGTTTGGAACATTTTGTCACCAGCCGAGTCCAAAATTCAGCTGTTCCCCATCTCAGCCCAGAAAGCAGGTAGAACAAGTTTTGTGGTGCCTTTCAGCTGCCTACCGGGGTAGTGTAAAAACTACCAACAGAACTCGTTTCTGGCACCTTCCCCGGTGGAGTTGTGCATGGGGTGTGTTTGGAACATTTTGTCACCAGCCGAGTCCAAAATTCAGCGATTCCCCATCTCAGCCCAGAAAGCAGGTAGAACAAGTTTTGTGGTGCCTTTCAGCTGCCTACCGGGGTAGTGTAAAAACTACCAACAGAACTCGTTTCTGGCACCTTCCCCGGTGGAGTTGTGCATGGGGTGTGTTTGGAACATTTTGTCACCAGCTGAGTCCAAAATTCAGCGATTCCCCATCTCAGCCCAGAAAGCAGGTAGAACAAGTTTTGTGGTGCCTTTCAGCTGCCTACCGGGGTAGTGTAAAAACTACCAACAGAACTCGTTTCTGGCACCTTCCCCGGTGGAGTTGTGCATGGGGTGTGTTTGGAACATTTTGTCACCAGCCGAGTCCAAAATTCAGCGATTCCCCATCTCAGCCCAGAAAGCAGGTAGAACAAGTTTTGTGGTGCCTTTCAGCTGCCTACCGGGGTAGTGTAAAAACTACCAACAGAACTCGTTTCTGGCACCTTCCCCGGTGGAGCTGTGCATGGGGTGTGTTTGGAACATTTTGTCACCAGCCGAGTCCAAAATTCAGCGATTCCCCATCTCAGCCCAGAAAGCAGGTAGAACAACTTTTGTGGTGCCTTTCAGCTGCCTACCGGGGTACTGTAAAAACTACCAACAGAACTCGTTTCTGGCACCTTCTCCGGTGGAGTTGTGCATGGGGTGTGTTTGGAACATTTTGTTACCAGCCGAGTCCAAAATTCAGCGATTCCCCATCTCAGCCCAGAAAGCAGGTAGAACAAGTTTTGTGGTGCCTTTCAGCTGCCTACCGGGGTAGTGTAAAAACTACCAACAGAACTCGTTTCTGGCACCTTCCCCGGTGGAGTTGTGCATGGGGTGTGTTTGGAACATTTTGTCACCAGCCGAGTCCAAAATTCAGCTGTTCCCCATCTCAGCCCAGAAAGCAGGTAGAACAAGTTTTGTGGTGCCTTTCAGCTGCCTACCGGGGTAGTGTAAAAACTACCAACAGAACTCGTTTCTGGCACCTTCCCCGGTGGAGTTGTGCATGGGGTGTGTTTGGAACATTTTGTCACCAGCCGAGTCCAAAATTCAGCGATTCCCCATCTCAGCCCAGAAAGCAGGTAGAACAAGTTTTGTGGTGCCTTTCAGCTGCCTACCGGGGTAGTGTAAAAACTACCAACAGAACTCGTTTCTGGCACCTTCCCCGGTGGAGTTGTGCATGGGGTGTGTTTGGAACATTTTGTCACCAGCTGAGTCCAAAATTCAGCGATTCCCCATCTCAGCCCAGAAAGCAGGTAGAACAAGTTTTGTGGTGCCTTTCAGCTGCCTACCGGGGTAGTGTAAAAACTACCAACAGAACTCGTTTCTGGCACCTTCCCCGGTGGAGTTGTGCATGGGGTGTGTTTGGAACATTTTGTCACCAGCCGAGTCCAAAATTCAGCGATTCCCCATCTCAGCCCAGAAAGCAGGTAGAACAAGTTTTGTGGTGCCTTTCAGCTGCCTACCGGGGTAGTGTAAAAACTACCAACAGAACTCGTTTCTGGCACCTTCCCCGGTGGAGCTGTGCATGGGGTGTGTTTGGAACATTTTGTCACCAGCCGAGTCCAAAATTCAGCGATTCCCCATCTCAGCCCAGAAAGCAGGTAGAACAACTTTTGTGGTGCCTTTCAGCTGCCTACCGGGGTACTGTAAAAACTACCAACAGAACTCGTTTCTGGCACCTTCTCCGGTGGAGTTGTGCATGGGGTGTGTTTGGAACATTTTGTCACCAGCCGAGTCCAAAATTCAGCGATTCCCCATCTCAGCCCAGAAAGCAGGTAGAACAACTTTTGTGGTGCCTTTCAGCTGCCTACCGGGGTAGTGTAAAAACTACCAACAGAACTCATTTCTGGCACCTTCCCCGGTGGAGTTGTGCATGGGGTGTGTTTGGAACATTTTGTCACCAGCCGAGTCCAAAATTCAGCGATTCCCCATCTCAGCCCAGAAAGCAGGTAGAACAAGTTTTGTGGTGCCTTTCAGCTGCCTACCGGGGTAGTGTAAAAACTACCAACAGAACTCGTTTCTGGCACCTTCCCCGGTGGATTGTGCATGGGGTGTGTTTGGAACATTTTGTCACCAGCCGAGTCCAAAATTCAGCTGATCCCCATCTCAGCCCAGAAAGCAGGTAGAACAACTTTTGTGGTGCCTTTCAGCTGCCTACCGGGGTAGTGTAAAAACTACCAACAGAACTCGTTTCTGGCACCTTCCCCGGTGGAGTTGTGCATGGGGTGTGTTTGGAACATTTTGTCACCAGCCGAGTCCAAAATTCAGCGATTCCCCATCTCAGCCCAGAAAGCAGGTACAACAACTTTTGTGGTGCCTTTCAGCTGCCTACCGGGGTAGTGTAAAAACTACCAACAGAACTCGTTTCTAGCACCTTCCCCGGTGGAGTTGTGCTTGGGCTGTGTTTGGAACATTTTGTCACCAGCCGAGTCCAAAACTCAGCTGATCCCCATCTCAGCCCAGAAAGCAGGTAGAAAAACTTTTGTGGTGCCTTTCAGCTGCCTCCCGGAGCAATGTAAAAACTACCAAGAGAACTCCTTTCTGGCACCTTCCCCGGTGGAGTTGTGCATGGGGTGTGTTTGGAACATTTTGTCACCAGCCGAGTCCAAAATTCAGCGATTCCCCATCTCAGCCCAGAAAGCAGGTAGAACAAGTTTTGTGGTGCCTTTCAGCTGCCTACCGGGGTAGTGTAAAAACTACCAACAGAACTCCTTTCTGGCACCTTCCCCGGTGGAGTTGTGCATGGGGTGTGTTTGGAACATTTTGTCACCAGCCGAGTCCAAAATTCAGCGATTCTCCATCTCAGCCCAGAAAGCAGGTAGAACAAGTTTTGTGGTGCCTTTCAGGTGCCTACCGGGGTAGTGTAAAAACTACCAACAGAACTCGTTTCTGGCACCTTCCCCGGTGGAGTTGTGCATGGGGTGTGTTTGGAACATTTTGTCACCAGCCGAGTCCAAAATTCAGCGATTCCCCATCTCAGCCCAGAAAGCAGGTAGAACAAGTTTTGTGGTGCCTTTCAGCTGCCTACCGGGGTAGTGTAAAAACTACCAACAGAACTCGTTTCTGGCACCTTCCCCGGTGGAGTTGTGCATGGGGTGTGTTTGGAACATTTTGTCACCAGCCGAGTCCAAAATTCAGCGATTCCCCATCTCAGCCCAGAAAGCAGGTAGAACAAGTTTTGTGGTGCCTTTCAGCTGCCTACCGGGGTAGTGTAAAAACTACCAACAGAACTCGTTTCTGGCACCTTCCCCGGTGAAGTTGTGCATGGGGTGTGTTTGGAACATTTTGTCACCAGCCGAGTCCAAAATTCAGCGATTCCCCATCTCAGCCCAGAAAGCAGGTAGAACAAGTTTTGTGGTGCCTTTCAGCTGCCTACCGGGGTAGTGTAAAAACTACCAACAGAACTCGTTTCTGGCACCTTCCCCGGTGGAGTTGTGCATGGGGTGTGTTTGGAACATTTTGTCACCAGCCGAGTCCAAAATTCAGCTGATCCCCATCTCAGCCCAGAAAGCAGGTAGAACAACTTTTGTGGTGCCTTTCAGCTGCCTACCGGGGTAGTGTAAAAACTACCAACAGAACTCGTTTCTGGCACCTTCCCCGGTGGAGTTGTGCATGGGGTGTGTTTGGAACATTTTGTCACCAGCCGAGTCCAAAATTCAGCGATTCCCCATCTCAGCCCAGAAAGCAGGTACAACAACTTTTGTGGTGCCTTTCAGCTGCCTACCGGGGTAGTGTAAAAACTACCAACAGAACTCGTTTCTGGCACCTTCCCCGGTGGAGTTGTGCATGGGCTGTGTTTGGAACATTTTGTCACCAGCCGAGTCCAAAATTCAGCTGATCCCCATCTCAGCCCAGAAAGCAGGTAGAAAAACTTTTGTGGTGCCTTTCAGCTGCCTCCCGGAGCAATGTAAAAACTACCAAGAGAACTCCTTTCTGGCACCTTCCCCGGTGGAGTTGTGCATGGGGTGTGTTTGGAACATTTTGTCACCAGCCGAGTCCAAAATTCAGCGATTCCCCATCTCAGCCCAGAAAGCAGGTAGAACAAGTTTTGTGGTGCCTTTCAGCTGCCTACCGGGGTAGTGTAAAAACTACCAACAGAACTCGTTTCTGGCACCTTCCCCGGTGGAGTTGTGCATGGGGTGTGTTTGGAACATTTTGTCACCAGCCGAGTCCAAAATTCAGCGATTCTCCATCTCAGCCCAGAAAGCAGGTAGAACAAGTTTTGTGGTGCCTTTCTCTTGCTTACCGGGGTAGTGTAAAAACTACCAACAGAACTCGTTTCTGGCACCTTCCCCGGTGGAGTTGTGCATGGGGTGTGTTTGGAACATTTTGTCACCAGCCGAGTCCAAAATTCAGCCGTTCCCCATCTCAGCCCAGAAAGCAGGTAGAACAAGTTTTGTGGTGCCTTTCTCTTGCCTACCGGGGTAGTGTAAAAACTACCAACAGAACTCGTTTCTGGCACCTTCCCCGGTGGAGTTGTGCATGGGGTGTGTTTGGAACATTTTGTCACCAGCCGAGTCCAAAATTCAGCGATTCCCCATCTCAGCCCAGAAAGCAGGTAGAACAAGTTTTGTGGTGCCTTTCAGCTGCCTACCGGGGTAGTGTAAAAACTACCAACAGAACTCGTTTCTGGCACCTTCCCCGGTGGAGTTGTGCATGGGGTGTGTTTGGAACATTTTGTCACCAGCCGAGTCCAAAATTCAGCGATTCCCCATCTCAGCCCAGAAAGCAGGTAGAACAAGTTTTGTGGTGCCTTTCAGCTGCCTACCGGGGTAGTGTAAAAACTACCAACAGAACTCGTTTCTGGCACCTTCCCCGGTGGAGTTGTGCATGGGGTGTGTTTGGAACATTTTGTCACCAGCCGAGTCCAAAATTCAGCGATTCCCCATCTCAGCCCCGAAAGCAGGTAGAACAAGTTTTGTGGTGCCTTTCAGCTGCCTACCGGGGTAGTGTAAAAACTACCAACGGAACTCGTTTCTGGCACCTTCCCCGGTGGAGTTGTGCATGGGGTGTGTTTGGAACATTTTGTCACCAGCCGAGTCCAAAATTCAGCGATTCCCCATCTCAGCCCAGAAAGCAGGTAGAACAAGTTTTGTGGTGCCTTTCAGCTGCCTACCGGGGTAGTGTAAAAACTACCAACAGAACTCGTTTCTGGCACCTTCCCCGGTGGAGTTGTGCATGGGGTGTGTTTGGAACATTTTGTCAGCAGCCGAGTCCAAAATTCAGCCGTTCCCCATCTCAGCCCAGAAAGCAGGTAGAACAAGTTTTGTGGTGCCTTTCAGCTGCCTACCGGGGTAGTGTAAAAACTACCAACAGAACTCGTTTCTGGCACCTTCCCCGGTGGAGTTGTGCATGGGGTGTGTTTGGAACATTTTGTCACCAGCCGAGTCCAAAATTCAGCGATTCCCCATCTCAGCCCAGAAAGCAGGTAGAACAACTTTTGTGGTGCCTTTCAGCTGCCTACCGGGGTAGTGTAAAAACTACCAACAGAACTCGTTTCTGGCACCTTCCCCGGTGGATTGTGCATGGGGTGTGTTTGGAACATTTTGTCACCAGCCCAGTCCAAAATTCAGCTGATCCCCATCTCAGCCCAGAAAGCAGGTAGAACAAGTTTTGTGGTGCCTTTCAGCTGCCTACCGGGGTAGTGTAAAAACTACCAACAGAACTCGTTTCTGGCACCTTCCCTGGTGGAGTTGTGCATGGGGTGTGTTTGGAACATTTTGTCACCAGCCGAGTCCAAAATTCAGCCGTTCCCCATCTCAGCCCAGAAAGCAGGTAGAACAAGTTTTGTGGTGCCTTTCAGCTGCCTACCGGGGTAGTGTAAAAACTACCAACAGAACTCGTTTCTGGCACCTTCCCCGGTGGAGTTGTGCATGGGGTGTGTTTGGAACATTTTGTGACCAGCCGTGTCCAAAACTCAGCTGATCCCCATCTCAGCCCAGAAAGCAGGTAGAAAAACTTTTGTGGTGCCTTTCAGCTGCCTCCCGGAGCAATGTAAAAACTACCAACAGAACTCCTTTCTGGCACCATTGCCGGTGGAGGTGTGCATGGGGTGTGTTTGGAACATTTTGTCACCAGCCGAGTCCAAAATTCAGCGATTCCCCATCTCAGCCCAGAAAGCAGGTAGAACAAGTTTTGTGGTGCCTTTCAGCTGCCTACCGGGGTAGTGTAAAAACTACCAACAGAACTCGTTTCTGGCACCTTCCCCGGTGGAGTTGTGCATGGGGTGTGTTTGGAACATTTTGTTACCAGCCGAGTCCAAAATTCAGCGATTCCCCATCTCAGCCCAGAAAGCAGGTAGAACAAGTTTTGTGGTGCCTTTCAGCTGCCTACCGGGGTAGTGTAAAAACTACCAACAGAACTCGTTTCTGGCACCTTCCCCGGTGGAGTTGTGCATGGGGTGTGTTTGGAACATTTTGTCACCAGCCGAGTCCAAAATTCAGCCGTTCCCCATCTCAGCCCAGAAAGCAGGTAGAACAAGTTTTGTGGTGCCTTTCAGCTGCCTACCGGGGTAGTGTAAAAACTACCAACAGAACTCGTTTCTGGCACCTTCCCCGGTGGAGTTGTGCATGGGGTGTGTTTGGAACATTTTGTCACCAGCCGTGTCCAAAACTCAGCTGATCCCCATCTCAGCCCAGAAAGCAGGTAGAAAAACTTTTGTGGTGCCTTTCAGCTGCCTCCCGGAGCAATGTAAAAACTACCAAGAGAACTCCTTTCTGGCACCATTGCCGGTGGAGGTGTGCATGGGGTGTGTTTGGAACATTTTGTCACCAGCCGAGTCCAAAATTCAGCGATTCCCCATCTCAGCCCAGAAAGCAGGTACAACAACTTTTGTGGTGCCTTTCAGCTGCCTACCGGGGTAGTGTAAAGACTACCAACAGAACTCGTTTCTGGCACCTTCCCCGGTGGAGTTGTGCATGGGGTGTGTTTGGAACATTTTGTCACCAGCCGAGTCCAAAATTCAGCGATTCCCCATCTCAGCCCAGAAAGCAGGTAGAACAAGTTTTGTGGTGCCTTTCAGCTGCCTACCGGGGTAGTGTAAAAACTACCAACAGAACTCGTTTCTGGCACCTTCCCCGGTGGAGTTGTGCATGGGGTGTGTTTGGAACATTTTGTCACCAGCCGAGTCCAAAATTCAGCGATTCCCCATCTCAGCCCAGAAAGCAGGTACAACAACTTTTGTGGTGCCTTTCAGCTGCCTACCGGGGTAGTGTAAAAACTACCAACAGAACTCGTTTCTGGCACCTTCCCCGGTGGAGTTGTGCATGGGGTGTGTTTGGAACATTTTGTCACCAGCCGAGTCCAAAATTCAGCGATTCCCCATCTCAGCCCCGAAAGCAGGTAGAACAAGTTTTGTGGTGCCTTTCAGCTGCCTACCGGGGTAGTGTAAAAACTACCAACGGAACTCGTTTCTGGCACCTTCCCCGGTGGAGTTGTGCATGGGGTGTGTTTGGAACATTTTGTCACCAGCCGAGTCCAAAATTCAGCCCAGAAAGCAGGTAGAACAAGTTTTGTGGTGCCTTTCAGCTGCCTACCGGGGTAGTGTAAAAACTACCAACAGAACTCGTTTCTGGCACCTTCCCCGGTGGAGTTGTGCATGGGGTGTGTTTGGAACATTTTGTCACCAGCCGAGTCCAAAATTCAGCGATTCTCCATCTCAGCCCAGAAATCAGGTACAACAAGTTTTGTGGTGCCTTTCTCTTGCCTACCGGGGTAGTGTAAAAACTACCAACAGAACTCGTTTCTGGCACCTTCCCCGGTGGAGTTGTGCATGGGGTGTGTTTGGAACATTTTGTCACCAGCCGAGTCCAAAATTCAGCGATTCCCCATCTCAGCCCAGAAAGCAGGTAGAACAAGTTTTGTGGTGCCTTTCTCTTGCCTACCGGGGTAGTGTAAAAACTACCAACAGAACTCGTTTCTGGCACCTTCCCCGGTGGAGTTGTGCATGGGGTGTGTTTGGAACATTTTGTTACCAGCCGAGTCCAAAATTCAGCGATTCCCCATCTCAGCCCAGAAAGCAGGTAGAACAAGTTTTGTGGTGCCTTTCAGCTGCCTACCGGGGTAGTGTAAAAACTACCAACAGAACTCGTTTCTGGCACCTTCCCCGGTGGAGTTGTGCATGGGGTGTGTTTGGAACATTTTGTCACCAGCCGAGTCGAAAATTCAGCGATTCCCCATCTCAGCCCAGAAAGCAGGTAGAACAAGTTTTGTGGTGCCTTTCAGCTGCCTACCGGGGTAGTGTAAAAACTACCAACAGAACTCGTTTCTGGCACCTTCCCCGGTGGAGTTGTGCATGGGGTGTGTTTGGAACATTTTGTCACCAGCCGAGTCCAAAATTCAGCGATTCCCCATCTCAGCCCAGAAAGCAGGTAGAACAAGTTTTGTGGTGCCTTTCAGCTGCCTACCGGGGTAGTGTAAAAACTACCAACAGAACTCGTTTCTGGCACCTTCCCCGGTGGAGTTGTGCATGGGGTGTGTTTGGAACATTTTGTCACCAGCCGAGTCCAAAATTCAGCGATTCCCCATCTCAGCCCAGAAAGCAGGTAGAACAAGTTTTGTGGTGCCTTTCAGCTGCCTACCGGGGTAGTGTAAAAACTACCAACAGAACTCGTTTCTGGCACCTTCCCCGGTGGAGTTGTGCATGGGGTGTGTTTGGAACATTTTGTCACCAGCCGAGTCCAAAATTCAGCTGACCCCCATCTCAGCCCAGAAAGCAGGTAGAACAACTTTTGTGGTGCCTTTCAGCTGCCTACCGGGGTACTGTAAAAACTACCAACAGAACTCGTTTCTGGCACCTTCTCCGGTGGAGTTGTGCATGGGGTGTGTTTGGAACATTTTGTCACCAGCCGAGTCCAAAATTCAGCGATTCCCCATCTCAGCCCAGAAAGCAGGTACAACAAGTTTTGTGGTGCCTTTCAGCTGCCTACCGGGGTAGTGTAAAAACTACCAACAGAACTCATTTCTGGCACCTTCCCCGGTGGAGTTGTGCATGGGGTGTGTTTGGAACATTTTGTCACCAGCCGAGTCCAAAATTCAGCGATTCCCCATCTCAGCCCAGAAAGCAGGTAGAACAAGTTTTGTGGTGCCTTTCAGCTGCCTACCGGGGTAGTGTAAAAACTACCAACAGAACTCGTTTCTGGCACCTTCCCCGGTGGAGTTGTGCATGGGGTGTGTTTGGAACATTTTGTCAGCAGCCGAGTCCAAAATTCAGCCGTTCCCCATCTCAGCCCAGAAAGCAGGTAGAACAACTTTTGTGGTGCCTTTCAGCTGCCTACAGGGGTACTGTAAAAACTACCAACAGAACTCGTTTCTGGCACCTTCCCCGGTGGAGTTGTGCATGGGGTGTGTTTGGAACATTTTGTCACCAGCTGAGTCCAAAATTCAGCTGATCCCCATCTCAGCCCAGAAAGCAGGTAGAACAAGTTTTGTGGTGCCTTTCAGCTGCCTACCGGGGTAGTGTAAAAACTACCAACAGAACTCGTTTCTGGCACCTTCCCCGGTGGAGTTGTGCATGGGGTGTGTTTGGAACATTTTTTCACCAGCCGAGTCCAGAACTCAGCTGATCCCCATCTCAGCCCAGAAAGCAGGTAGAACAAGTTTTGTGGTGCCTTTCAGCTGCCTACCGGGGTAGTGTAAAAACTACCAACAGAACTCGTTTCTGGCACCTTCCCCGGTGGAGTTGTGCATGGGGTGTGTTTGGAACATTTTGTCACCAGCCGAGTCCAAAATTCAGCGATTCCCCATCTCAGCCCAGAAAGCAGGTAGAACAAGTTTTGTGGTGCCTTTCAGCTGCCTACCGGGGTACTGTAAAAACTACCAACAGAACTCGTTTCTGGCACCTTCCCCGGTGGAGTTGTGCATGGGGTGTGTTTGGAACATTTTGTCACCAGCCGAGTCCAAAATTCAGCGATTCTCCATCTCAGCCCAGAAAGCAGGTAGAACAAGTTTTGTGGTGCCTTTCTCTTGCCTACCGGGGTAGTGTAAAAACTACCAACAGAACTCGTTTCTGGCACCTTCCCCGGTGGAGTTGTGCATGGGGTGTGTTTGGAACATTTTGTCACCAGCCGAGTCCAAAATTCAGCCCAGAAAGCAGGTAGAACAAGTTTTGTGGTGCCTTTCAGCTGCCTACCGGGGTAGTGTAAAAACTACCAACAGAACTCGTTTCTGGCACCTTCCCCGGTGGAGTTGTGCATGGGGTGTGTTTGGAACATTTTGTCACCAGCCGAGTCCAAACTTCAGCGATTCTCCATCTCAGCCCAGAAATCAGGTACAACAAGTTTTGTGGTGCCTTTCTCTTGCCTACCGGGGTAGTGTAAAAACTACCAACAGAACTCGTTTCTGGCACCTTCCCCGGTGGAGTTGTGCATGGGGTGTGTTTGGAACATTTTGTCACCAGCCGAGTCCAAAATTCAGCGATTCCCCATCTCAGCCCAGAAAGCAGGTAGAACAAGTTTTGTGGTGCCTTTCTCTTGCCTACCGGGGTAGTGTAAAAACTACCAACAGAACTCGTTTCTGGCACCTTCCCCGGTGGAGTTGTGCATGGGGTGTGTTTGGAACATTTTGTTACCAGCCGAGTCCAAAATTCAGCGATTCCCCATCTCAGCCCAGAAAGCAGGTAGAACAAGTTTTGTGGTGCCTTTCAGCTGCCTACCGGGGTAGTGTAAAAACTACCAACAGAACTCGTTTCTGGCACCTTCCCCGGTGGATTGTGCATGGGGTGTGTTTGGAACATTTTGTCACCAGCCGAGTCCAAAATTCAGCTGATCCCCATCTCAGCCCAGAAAGCAGGTAGAACAAGTTTTGTGGTGCCTTTCAGCTGCCTACCGGGGTAGTGTAAAAACTACCAACAGAACTCGTTTCTGGCACCTTCCCCGGTGGAGTTGTGCATGGGGTGTGTTTGGAACATTTTGTCAGCAGCCGAGTCCAAAATTCAGCTGATCCCCATCTCAGCCCAGAAAGCAGGTAGAAAAACTTTTGTGGTGCCTTTCAGCTGCCTACCGGGGTAGTGTAAAAACTACCAACAGAACTCGTTTCTGGCACCTTCCCCGGTGGAGTTGTGCATGGGCTGTGTTTGGAACATTTTGTCACCAGCCGAGTCCAAAATTCAGCCGTTCCCCATCTCAGCCCAGAAAGCAGGTAGAACAAGTTTTGTGGTGCCTTTCTCTTGCCTACCGGGGTAGTGTAAAAACTACCAACAGAACTCGTTTCTGGCACCTTCCCCGGTGGAGTTGTGCATGGGGTGTGTTTGGAACATTTTGTCACCAGCCGTGTCCAAAACTCAGCTGATCCCCATCTCAGCCCAGAAAGCAGGTAGAAAAACTTTTGTGGTGCCTTTCAGCTGCCTCCCGGAGCAATGTAAAAACTACCAAGAGAACTCCTTTCTGGCACCTTCCCCGGTGGAGTTGTGCATGGGGTGTGTTTGGAACATATTGTCACCAGCCGAGTCCAAAATTCAGCTGTTCCCCATCTCAGCCCAGAAAGCAGGTAGAACAAGTTTTGTGGTGCCTTTCTCTTGCCTACCGGGGTAGTGTAAAAACTACCAACAGAACTCGTTTCTGGCACCTTCCCCGGTGGAGTTGTGCATGGGGTGTGTTTGGAACATTTTGTCACCAGCCGAGTCCAAAATTCAGCCGTTCCCCATCTCAGCCCAGAAAGCAGGTAGAACAAGTTTTGTGGTGCCTTTCTCTTGCCTACCGGGGTAGTGTAAAAACTACCAACAGAACTCCTTTCTGGCACCTTCCCCGGTGGAGTTGTGCATGGGGTGTGTTTGGAACATTTTGTCACCAGCCGAGTCCAAAATTCAGCGATTCCCCATCTCAGCCCAGAAAGCAGGTAGAACAAGTTTTGTGGTGCCTTTCTCTTGCCTACCGGGGTAGTGTAAAAACTACCAACAGAACTCGTTTCTGGCACCTTCCCCGGTGGAGTTGTGCATGGGCTGTGTTTGGAACATTTTGTCACCAGCCGAGTCCAAAATTCAGCTGTTCCCCATCTCAGCCCAGAAAGCAGGTAGAACAAGTTTTGTGGTGCCTTTCTCTTGCCTACCGGGGTAGTGTAAAAACTACCAACAGAACTCGTTTCTGGCACCTTCCCCGGTGGAGTTGTGCATGGGGTGTGTTTGGAACATTTTGTCACCAGCCGAGTCCAAAATTCAGCGATTCCCCATCTCAGCCCAGAAAGCAGGTAGAACAAGTTTTGTGGTGCCTTTCTCTTGCCTACCGGGGTAGTGTAAAAACTACCAACAGAACTCGTTTCTGGCACCTTCCCCGGTGGAGTTGTGCATGGGGTGTGTTTGGAACATTTTGTCAGCAGCCGAGTCCAAAATTCAGCGATTCCCCATCTCAGCCCAGAAAGCAGGTAGAACAAGTTTTGTGGTGCCTTTCAGCTGCCTACCGGGGTAGTGTAAAAACTACCAACAGAACTCGTTTCTGGCACCTTCCCCGGTGGATTGTGCATGGGGTGTGTTTGGAACATTTTGTCACCAGCCGAGTCCAAAATTCAGCTGATCCCCATCTCAGCCCAGAAAGCAGGTAGAACAAGTTTTGTGGTGCCTTTCAGCTGCCTACCGGGGTAGTGTAAAAACTACCAACAGAACTCGTTTCTGGCACCTTCCCCGGTGGAGTTGTGCATGGGGTGTGTTTGGAACATTTTGTCACCAGCCGAGTCCAAAATTCAGCGATTCCCCATCTCAGCCCAGAAAGCAGGTACAACAAGTTTTGTGGTGCCTTTCAGCTGCCTACCGGGGTAGTGTAAAAACTACCAACAGAACTCGTTTCTGGCACCTTCCCCGGTGGAGTTGTGCATGGGCTGTGTTTGGAACATTTTGTCACCAGCCGAGTCCAAAATTCAGCCGTTCCCCATCTCAGCCCAGAAAGCAGGTAGAACAAGTTTTGTGGTGCCTTTCTCTTGCCTACCGGGGTAGTGTAAAAACTACCAACAGAACTCGTTTCTGGCACCTTCCCCGGTGGAGTTGTGCATGGGGTGTGTTTGGAACATTTTGTCACCAGCCGTGTGCAAAACTCAGCTGATCCCCATCTCAGCCCAGAAAGCAGGTAGAAAAACTTTTGTGGTGCCTTTCAGCTGCCTCCCGGAGCAATGTAAAAACTACCAAGAGAACTCCTTTCTGGCACCTTCCCCGGTGGAGTTGTGCATGGGGTGTGTTTGGAACATTTTGTCACCAGCCGAGTCCAAAATTCAGCTGTTCCCCATCTCAGCCCAGAAAGCAGGTAGAACAAGTTTTGTGGTGCCTTTCAGCTGCCTACCGGGGTAGTGTAAAAACTACCAACAGAACTCGTTTCTGGCACCTTCCCCGGTGGAGTTGTGCATGGGGTGTGTTTGGAACATTTTGTCACCAGCCGAGTCCAAAATTCAGCGATTCCCCATCTCAGCCCAGAAAGCAGGTACAACAACTTTTGTGGTGCCTTTCAGCTGCCTACCGGGGTAGTGTAAAAACTACCAACAGAACTCGTTTCTGGCACCTTCCCCGGTGGAGTTGTGCATGGGCTGTGTTTGGAACATTTTGTCACCAGCCGAGTCCAAAATTCAGCCGTTCCCCATCTCAGCCCAGAAAGCAGGTAGAACAAGTTTTGTGGTGCCTTTCTCTTGCCTACCGGGGTAGTGTAAAAACTACCAACAGAACTCGTTTCTGGCACCTTCCCCGGTGGAGTTGTGCATGGGGTGTGTTTGGAACATTTTGTCACCAGCCGTGTCCAAAACTCAGCTGATCCCCATCTCAGCCCAGAAAGCAGGTAGAAAAACTTTTGTGGTGCCTTTCAGCTGCCTCCCGGAGCAATGTAAAAACTACCAAGAGAACTCCTTTCTGGCACCTTCCCCGGTGGAGTTGTGCATGGGGTGTGTTTGGAACATATTGTCACCAGCCGAGTCCAAAATTCAGCTGTTCCCCATCTCAGCCCAGAAAGCAGGTAGAACAAGTTTTGTGGTGCCTTTCTCTTGCCTACCGGGGTAGTGTAAAAACTACCAACAGAACTCGTTTCTGGCACCTTCCCCGGTGGAGTTGTGCATGGGCTGTGTTTGGAACATTTTGTCACCAGCCGAGTCCAAAAGTCAGCGATTCCCCATCTCAGCCCAGAAAGCAGGTAGAACAAGTTTTGTGGTGCCTTTCAGCTGCCTACCGGGGTAGTGTAAAAACTACCAACAGAACTCCTTTCTGGCACCTTCCCCGGTGGAGTTGTGCATGGGGTGTGTTTGGAACATTTTGTCACCAGCCGAGTCCAAAATTCAGCGATTCCCCATCTCAGCCCAGAAAGCAGGTAGAACAAGTTTTGTGGTGCCTTTCTCTTGCCTACCGGGGTAGTGTAAAAACTACCAACAGAACTCGTTTCTGGCACCTTCCCCGGTGGAGTTGTGCATGGGGTGTGTTTGGAACATTTTGTCACCAGCCGAGTCCAAAATTCAGCTGTTCCCCATCTCAGCCCAGAAAGCAGGTAGAACAAGTTTTGTGGTGCCTTTCTCTTGCCTACCGGGGTAGTGTAAAAACTACCAACAGAACTCGTTTCTGGCACCTTCCCCGGTGGAGTTGTGCATGGGGTGTGTTTGGAACATTTTGTCACCAGCCGAGTCCAAAATTCAGCGATTCCCCATCTCAGCCCAGAAAGCAGGTAGAACAAGTTTTGTGGTGCCTTTCTCTTGCCTACCGGGGTAGTGTAAAAACTACCAACAGAACTCGTTTCTGGCACCTTCCCCGGTGGAGTTGTGCATGGGGTGTGTTTGGAACATTTTGTTACCAGCCGAGTCCAAAATTCAGCGATTCCCCATCTCAGCCCAGAAAGCAGGTAGAACAAGTTTTGTGGTGCCTTTCAGCTGCCTACCGGGGTAGTGTAAAAACTACCAACAGAACTCGTTTCTGGCACCTTCCCCGGTGGATTGTGCATGGGGTGTGTTTGGAACATTTTGTCACCAGCCGAGTCCAAAATTCAGCTGATCCCCATCTCAGCCCAGAAAGCAGGTAGAACAAGTTTTGTGGTGCCTTTCAGCTGCCTACCGGGGTAGTGTAAAAACTACCAACAGAACTCGTTTCTGGCACCTTCCCCGGTGGAGTTGTGCATGGGGTGTGTTTGGAACATTTTGTCACCAGCCGAGTCCAAAATTCAGCGATTCCCCATCTCAGCCCAGAAAGCAGGTACAACAAGTTTTGTGGTGCCTTTCAGCTGCCTACCGGGGTAGTGTAAAAACTACCAACAGAACTCGTTTCTGGCACCTTCCCCGGTGGAGTTGTGCATGGGCTGTGTTTGGAACATTTTGTCACCAGCCGAGTCCAAAATTCAGCCGTTCCCCATCTCAGCCCAGAAAGCAGGTAGAACAAGTTTTGTGGTGCCTTTCTCTTGCCTACCGGGGTAGTGTAAAAACTACCAACAGAACTCGTTTCTGGCACCTTCCCCGGTGGAGTTGTGCATGGGGTGTGTTTGGAACATTTTGTCACCAGCCGTGTGCAAAACTCAGCTGATCCCCATCTCAGCCCAGAAAGCAGGTAGAAAAACTTTTGTGGTGCCTTTCAGCTGCCTCCCGGAGCAATGTAAAAACTACCAAGAGAACTCCTTTCTGGCACCTTCCCCGGTGGAGTTGTGCATGGGGTGTGTTTGGAACATTTTGTCACCAGCCGAGTCCAAAATTCAGCTGTTCCCCATCTCAGCCCAGAAAGCAGGTAGAACAAGTTTTGTGGTGCCTTTCAGCTGCCTACCGGGGTAGTGTAAAAACTACCAACAGAACTCGTTTCTGGCACCTTCCCCGGTGGAGTTGTGCATGGGGTGTGTTTGGAACATTTTGTCACCAGCCGAGTCCAAAATTCAGCGATTCTCCATCTCAGCCCAGAAATCAGGTACAACAAGTTTTGTGGTGCCTTTCTCTTGCCTACCGGGGTAGTGTAAAAACTACCAACAGAACTCCTTTCTGGCACCTTCCCCGGTGGAGTTGTGCATGGGGTGTGTTTGGAACATTTTGTCACCAGCCGAGTCCAAAATTCAGCGATTCCCCATCTCAGCCCAGAAAGCAGGTAGAACAAGTTTTGTGGTGCCTTTCTCTTGCCTACCGGGGTAGTGTAAAAACTACCAACAGAACTCGTTTCTGGCACCTTCCCCGGTGGAGTTGTGCATGGGGTGTGTTTGGAACATTTTGTCACCAGCCAAGTCCAAAATTCAGCTGTTCCCCATCTCAGCCCAGAAAGCAGGTAGAACAAGTTTTGTGGTGCCTTTCAGCTGCCTACCGGGGTACTGTAAAAACTACCAACAGAACTCGTTTCTGGCACCTTCCCCGGTGGAGTTGTGCATGGGGTGTGTTTGGAACATTTTGTCACCAGCCGAGTCCAAAATTCAGCGATTCTCCATCTCAGCCCAGAAAGCAGGTAGAACAAGTTTTGTGGTGCCTTTCAGCTGCCTACCGGGGTAGTGTAAAAACTACCAAGAGAACTCCTTTCTGGCACCTTCCCCGGTGGAGTTGTGCATGGGGTGTGTTTGGAACATTTTGTCACCAGCCGAGTCCAAAATTCAGCGATTCCCCATCTCAGCCCAGAAAGCAGGTAGAACAAGTTTTGTGGTGCCTTTCTCTTGCCTACCGGGGTAGTGTAAAAACTACCAACAGAACTCGTTTCTGGCACCTTCCCCGGTGGAGTTGTGCATGGGGTGTGTTTGGAACATTTTGTCACCAGCCGAGTCCAAAATTCAGCTGACCCCCATCTCAGCCCAGAAAGCAGGTAGAACAACTTTTGTGGTGCCTTTCAGCTGCCTACCGGGGTACTGTAAAAACTACCAACAGAACTCGTTTCTGGCACCTTCTCCGGTGGAGTTGTGCATGGGGTGTGTTTGGAACATTTTGTCACCAGCCGAGTCCAAAATTCAGCGATTCCCCATCTCAGCCCAGAAAGCAGGTACAACAAGTTTTGTGGTGCCTTTCAGCTGCCTACCGGGGTAGTGTAAAAACTACCAACAGAACTCATTTCTGGCACCTTCCCCGGTGGAGTTGTGCATGGGGTGTGTTTGGAACATTTTGTCACCAGCCGAGTCCAAAATTCAGCGATTCCCCATCTCAGCCCAGAAAGCAGGTAGAACAAGTTTTGTGGTGCCTTTCTCTTGCCTACCGGGGTAGTGTAAAAACTACCAACAGAACTCGTTTCTGGCACCTTCCCCGGTGGAGTTGTGCATGGGGTGTGTTTGGAACATTTTGTCAGCAGCCGAGTCCAAAATTCAGCCGTTCCCCATCTCAGCCCAGAAAGCAGGTAGAACAAGTTTTGTGGTGCCTTTCTCTTGCCTACCGGGGTAGTGTAAAAACTACCAACAGAACTCGTTTCTGGCACCTTCCCCGGTGGAGTTGTGCATGGGGTGTGTTTGGAACATTTTGTCACCAGCTGAGTCCAAAATTCAGCGATTCCCCATCTCAGCCCAGAAAGCAGGTAGAACAAGTTTTGTGGTGCCTTTCAGCTGCCTACCGGGGTAGTGTAAAAACTACCAAGAGAACTCCTTTCTGGCACCTTCCCCGGTGGAGTTGTGCATGGGGTGTGTTTGGAACATTTTTTCACCAGCCGAGTCCAGAACTCAGCTGATCCCCATCTCAGCCCAGAAAGCAGGTAGAACAAGTTTTGTGGTGCCTTTCAGCTGCCTACCGGGGTAGTGTAAAAACTACCAACAGAACTCGTTTCTGGCACCTTCCCCGGTGGAGTTGTGCATGGGGTGTGTTTGGAACATTTTGTCACCAGCCGAGTCCAAAATTCAGCGATTCCCCATCTCAGCCCAGAAAGCAGGTAGAACAAGTTTTGTGGTGCCTTTCAGCTGCCTACCGGGGTAGTGTAAAAACTACCAACAGAACTCGTTTCTGGCACCTTCCCCGGTGGAGTTGTGCATGGGGTGTGTTTGGAACATTTTGTCACCAGCCGAGTCCAAAATTCAGCGATTCTCCATCTCAGCCCAGAAAGCAGGTAGAACAAGTTTTGTGGTGCCTTTCTCTTGCCTACCGGGGTAGTGTAAAAACTACCAACAGAACTCGTTTCTGGCACCTTCCCCGGTGGAGTTGTGCATGGGGTGTGTTTGGAACATTTTGTCACCAGCCGAGTCCAAAATTCAGCGATTCCCCATCTCAGCCCAGAAAGCAGGTAGAACAAGTTTTGTGGTGCCTTTCAGCTGCCTACCGGGGTAGTGTAAAAACTACCAACAGAACTCGTTTCTGGCACCTTCCCCGGTGGATTGTGCATGGGGTGTGTTTGGAACATTTTGTCACCAGCCGAGTCCAAAATTCAGCGATTCCCCATCTCAGCCCAGAAAGCAGGTAGAACAACTTTTGTGGTGCCTTTCAGGTGCCTACCGGGGTAGTGTAAAAACTACCAACAGAACTCGTTTCTGGCACCTTCCCCGGTGGAGTTGTGCATGGGGTGTGTTTGGAACATTTTGTCAGCAGCCGAGTCCAAAATTCAGCGATTCCCCATCTCAGCCCAGAAAGCAGGTAGAACAACTTTTGTGGTGCCTTTCAGCTGCCTACCGGGGTAGTGTAAAAACTACCAAGAGAACTCCTTTCTGGCACCTTCCCCGGTGGAGTTGTGCATGGGGTGTGTTTGGAACATTTTGTCACCAGCCGAGTCCAAAATTCAGCGATTCCCCATCTCAGCCCAGAAAGCAGGTAGAACAAGTTTTGTGGTGCCTTTCAGCTGCCTACCGGGGTAGTGTAAAAACTACCAACAGAACTCGTTTCTGGCACCTTCCCCGGTGGAGTTGTGCATGGGGTGTGTTTGGAACATTTTGTCACCAGCCAAGTCCAAAATTCAGCTGTTCCCCATCTCAGCCCAGAAAGCAGGTAGAACAAGTTTTGTGGTGCCTTTCTCTTGCCTACCGGGGTAGTGTAAAAACTACCAACAGAACTCGTTTCTGGCACCTTCCCCGGTGGAGTTGTGCATGGGGTGTGTTTGGAACATTTTGTCACCAGCCGAGTCCAAAATTCAGCGATTCCCCATCTCAGCCCAGAAAGCAGGTAGAACAAGTTTTGTGGTGCCTTTCAGCTGCCTACCGGGGTAGTGTAAAAACTACCAACAGAACTCCTTTCTGGCACCTTCCCCGGTGGAGTTGTGCATGGGGTGTGTTTGGAACATTTTGTCACCAGCCGAGTCCAAAATTCAGCGATTCCCCATCTCAGCCCAGAAAGCAGGTAGAACAAGTTTTGTGGTGCCTTTCTCTTGCCTACCGGGGTAGTGTAAAAACTACCAACAGAACTCGTTTCTGGCACCTTCCCCGGTGGAGTTGTGCATGGGGTGTGTTTGGAACATTTTGTCACCAGCCGAGTCCAAAATTCAGCGATTCCCCATCTCAGCCCAGAAAGCAGGTAGAACAAGTTTTGTGGTGCCTTTCAGCTGCCTACCGGGGTAGTGTAAAAACTACCAACAGAACTCGTTTCTGGCACCTTCCCCGGTGGATTGTGCATGGGGTGTGTTTGGAACATTTTGTCACCAGCCGAGTCCAAAATTCAGCTGATCCCCATCTCAGCCCAGAAAGCAGGTAGAACAACTTTTGTGGTGCCTTTCAGCTGCCTACCGGGGTAGTGTAAAAACTACCAACAGAACTCGTTTCTGGCACCTTCCCCGGTGGAGTTGTGCATGGGGTGTGTTTGGAACATTTTGTCACCAGCCGAGTCCAAAATTCAGCGATTCCCCATCTCAGCCCAGAAAGCAGGTAGAACAAGTTTTGTGGTGCCTTTCAGCTGCCTACCGGGGTAGTGTAAAAACTACCAACAGAACTCGTTTCTGGCACCTTCCCCGGTGGAGCTGTGCATGGGGTGTGTTTGGAACATTTTGTCACCAGCCGAGTCCAAAACTCAGCCATTCCCCATCTCAGCCCAGAAAGCAGGTACAACAACTTTTGTGGTGCCTTTCAGCTGCCTACTGGGGTACTGTAAAAACTACCAACAGAACTCGTTTCTGGCACCTTCCCCGGTGGAGTTGTGCATGGGGTGTGTTTGGAACATTTTGTTACCAGCCGAGTCCAAAATTCAGCCGTTCCCCATCTCAGCCCAGAAAGCAGGTAGAACAAGTTTTGTGGTGCCTTTCAGCTGCCTACCGGGGTAGTGTAAAAACTACCAACAGAACTCGTTTCTGGCACCTTCCCCGGTGGAGTTGTGCATGGGGTGTGTTTGGAACATTTTGTCACCAGCCGAGTCCAAAATTCAGCCGTTCCCCATCTCAGCCCAGAAAGCAGGTAGAACAAGTTTTGTGGTGCCTTTCTCTTGCCTACCGGGGTAGTGTAAAAACTACCAACAGAACTCGTTTCTGGCACCTTCCCCGGTGGAGTTGTGCATGGGGTGTGTTTGGAACATTTTGTCACCAGCCGAGTCCAAAATTCAGCGATTCCCCATCTCAGCCCAGAAAGCAGGTAGAACAAGTTTTGTGGTGCCTTTCAGCTGCCTACCGGGGTAGTGTAAAAACTACCAACAGAACTCGTTTCTGGCACCTTCCCCGGTGGATTGTGCATGGGGTGTGTTTGGAACATTTTGTCACCAGCCGAGTCCAAAATTCAGCTGATCCCCATCTCAGCCCAGAAAGCAGGTAGAACAACTTTTGTGGTGCCTTTCAGCTGCCTACCGGGGTAGTGTAAAAACTACCAACAGAACTCGTTTCTGGCACCTTCCCCGGTGGAGTTGTGCATGGGGTGTGTTTGGAACATTTTGTCACCAGCCGAGTCCAAAATTCAGCGATTCCCCATCTCAGCCCAGAAAGCAGGTAGAACAAGTTTTGTGGTGCCTTTCAGCTGCCTACCGGGGTAGTGTAAAAACTACCAACAGAACTCGTTTCTGGCACCTTCCCCGGTGGAGCTGTGCATGGGGTGTGTTTGGAACATTTTGTCACCAGCCGAGTCCAAAACTCAGCCATTCCCCATCTCAGCCCAGAAAGCAGGTACAACAAGTTTTGTGGTGCCTTTCAGCTGCCTACTGGGGTACTGTAAAAACTACCAACAGAACTCGTTTCTGGCACCTTCCCCGGTGGAGTTGTGCATGGGGTGTGTTTGGAACATTTTGTTACCAGCCGAGTCCAAAATTCAGCCGTTCCCCATCTCAGCCCAGAAAGCAGGTAGAACAAGTTTTGTGGTGCCTTTCAGCTGCCTACCGGGGTAGTGTAAAAACTACCAACAGAACTCGTTTCTGGCACCTTCCCCGGTGGAGTTGTGCATGGGGTGTGTTTGGAACATTTTGTCACCAGCCGAGTCCAAAATTCAGCCGTTCCCCATCTCAGCCCAGAAAGCAGGTAGAACAAGTTTTGTGGTGCCTTTCAGCTGCCTACCGGGGTAGTGTAAAAACTACCAACAGAACTCGTTTCTGGCACCTTCCCCGGTGGAGTTGTGCATGGGGTGTGTTTGGAACATTTTGTCACCAGCCGAGTCCAAAATTCAGCGATTCCCCATCTCAGCCCAGAAAGCAGGTAGAACAAGTTTTGTGGTGCCTTTCAGCTGCCTACCGGGGTAGTGTAAAAACTACCAACAGAACTCGTTTCTGGCACCTTCCCCGGTGGAGTTGTGCATGGGGTGTGTTTGGAACATTTTGTCACCAGCCGAGTCCAAAATTCAGCTATTCCCCATCTCAGCCCAGAAAGCAGGTAGAACAAGTTTTGTGGTGCCTTTCTCTTGCCTACCGGGGTAGTGTAAAAACTACCAACAGAACTCGTTTCTGGCACCTTCCCCGGTGGAGTTGTGCATGGGGTGTGTTTGGAACATTTTGTCACCAGCCGAGTCCAAAATTCAGCGATTCCCCATCTCAGCCCAGAAAGCAGGTAGAACAAGTTTTGTGGTGCCTTTCAGCTGCCTACCGGGGTAGTGTAAAAACTACCAACAGAACTCGTTTCTGGCACCTTCCCCGGTGGAGTTGTGCATGGGGTGTGTTTGGAACATTTTGTCACCAGCCGAGTCCAAAATTCAGCTATTCCCCATCTCAGCCCAGAAAGCAGGTAGAACAAGTTTTGTGGTGCCTTTCAGCTGCCTACCGGGGTAGTGTAAAAACTACCAACAGAACTCGTTTCTGGCACCTTCCCCGGTGGAGTTGTGCATGGGGTGTGTTTGGAACATTTTGTCACCAGCCGAGTCCAAAATTCAGCCGTTCCCCATCTCAGCCCAGAAAGCAGGTAGAACAAGTTTTGTGGTGCCTTTCAGCTGCCTACCGGGGTAGTGTAAAAACTACCAACAGAACTCGTTTCTGGCACCTTCCCCGGTGGAGTTGTGCATGGGATGTGTTTGGAACATTTTGTCACCAGCCGAGTCCAAAATTCAGCCGTTCCCCATCTCAGCCCAGAAAGCAGGTAGAACAAGTTTTGTGGTGCCTTTCAGCTGCCTACCGGGGTAGTGTAAAAACTACCAACAGAACTCGTTTCTGGCACCTTCCCCGGTGGAGTTGTGCATGGGGTGTGTTTGGAACATTTTGTCACCAGCCGAGTCCAAAATTCAGCGATTCCCCATCTCAGCCCAGAAAGCAGGTAGAACAAGTTTTGTGGTGCCTTTCAGCTGCCTACCGGGGTAGTGTAAAAACTACCAACAGAACTCGTTTCTGGCACCTTCCCCGGTGGAGTTGTGCATGGGGTGTGTTTGGAACATTTTGTCACCAGCCGAGTCCAAAATTCAGCCGTTCCCCATCTCAGCCCAGAAAGCAGGTAGAACAAGTTTTGTGGTGCCTTTCAGCTGCCTACCGGGGTAGTGTAAAAAACTACCAACAGAACTCGTTTCTGGCACCTTCCCCGGTGGAGTTGTGCATGGGGTGTGTTTGGAACATTTTGTCACCAGCCGAGTCCAAAATTCAGCGATTCCCCATCTCAGCCCAGAAAGCAGGTAGAACAAGTTTTGTGGTGCCTTTCAGCTGCCTACCGGGGTAGTGTAAAAACTACCAACAGAACTCGTTTCTGGCACCTTCCCCGGTGGAGTTGTGCATGGGGTGTGTTTGGAACATTTTGTCACCAGCCGAGTCCAAAATTCAGCGATTCCCCATCTCAGCCCAGAAAGCAGGTAGAACAAGTTTTGTGGTGCCTTTCAGCTGCCTACCGGGGTAGTGTAAAAACTACCAACAGAACTCGTTTCTGGCACCTTCCCCGGTGGAGTTGTGCATGGGGTGTGTTTGGAACATTTTGTCACCAGCCGAGTCCAAAATTCAGCGATTCCCCATCTCAGCCCAGAAAGCAGGTAGAACAAGTTTTGTGGTGCCTTTCAGCTGCCTACCGGGGTAGTGTAAAAACTACCAACAGAACTCGTTTCTGGCACCTTCCCCGGTGGAGTTGTGCATGGGGTGTGTTTGGAACATTTTGTCACCAGCCGAGTCCAAAATTCAGCGATTCCCCATCTCAGCCCAGAAAGCAGGTAGAACAAGTTTTGTGGTGCCTTTCAGCTGCCTACCGGGGTAGTGTAAAAACTACCAACAGAACTCGTTTCTGGCACCTTCCCCGGTGGAGTTGTGCATGGGGTGTGTTTGGAACATTTTGTCACCAGCCGAGTCCAAAATTCAGCCGTTCCCCATCTCAGCCCAGAAAGCAGGTAGAACAAGTTTTGTGGTGCCTTTCAGCTGCCTACCGGGGTAGTGTAAAAACTACCAACAGAACTCGTTTCTGGCACCTTCCCCGGTGGAGTTGTGCATGGGGTGTGTTTGGAACATTTTGTCACCAGCCGAGTCCAAAATTCAGCGATTCCCCATCTCAGCCCAGAAAGCAGGTAGAACAAGTTTTGTGGTGCCTTTCAGCTGCCTACCGGGGTAGTTGTAAAAACTACCAACAGAACTCGTTTCTGTCATCTTCCCCGGTGGAGTTGTGCATGGGGTGTGTTTGGAACATTTTGTCACCAGCCGAGTCCAAAATTCAGCTGTTCCCCATCTCAGCCCAGAAAGCAGGTAGAACAAGTTTTGTGGTGCCTTTCAGCTGCCTACCGGGGTAGTGTAAAAACTACCAACAGAACTCGTTTCTGGCACCTTCCCCGGTGGAGTTGTGCATGGGGTGTGTTTGGAACATTTTGTCACCAGCCGAGTCCAAAATTCAGCGATTCCCCATCTCAGCCCAGAAAGCAGGTAGAACAAGTTTTGTGGTGCCTTTCAGCTGCCTACCGGGGTAGTGTAAAAACTACCAACAGAACTCGTTTCTGGCACCTTCCCCGGTGGAGTTGTGCATGGGGTGTGTTTGGAACATTTTGTCACCAGCCGAGTCCAAAATTCAGCGATTCCCCATCTCAGCCCAGAAAGCAGGTAGAACAAGTTTTGTGGTGCCTTTCAGCTGCCTACCGGGGTAGTGTAAAAACTACCAACAGAACTCGTTTCTGGCACCTTCCCCGGTGGAGTTGTGCATGGGGTGTGTTTGGAACATTTTGTCACCAGCCGAGTCCAAAATTCAGCGATTCCCCATCTCAGCCCAGAAAGCAGGTAGAACAAGTTTTGTGGTGCCTTTCAGCTGCCTACCGGGGTAGTGTAAAAACTACCAACAGAACTCGTTTCTGGCACCTTCCCCGGTGGAGTTGTGCATGGGGTGTGTTTGGAACATTTTGTCACCAGCCGAGTCCAAAATTCAGCGATTCCCCATCTCAGCCCAGAAAGCAGGTAGAACAAGTTTTGTGGTGCCTTTCAGCTGCCTACCGGGGTAGTTGTAAAAACTACCAACAGAACTCGTTTCTGTCATCTTCCCCGGTGGAGTTGTGCATGGGGTGTGTTTGGAACATTTTGTCACCAGCCGAGTCCAAAATTCAGCTGTTCCCCATCTCAGCCCAGAAAGCAGGTAGAACAAGTTTTGTGGTGCCTTTCTCTTGCCTACCGGGGTAGTGTAAAAACTACCAACAGAACTCGTTTCTGGCACCTTCCCCGGTGGAGTTGTGCATGGGGTGTGTTTGGAACATTTTGTCACCAGCCGAGTCCAAAATTCAGCGATTCCCCATCTCAGCCCAGAAAGCAGGTAGAACAAGTTTTGTGGTGCCTTTCAGCTGCCTACCGGGGTAGTGTAAAAACTACCAACAGAACTCGTTTCTGGCACCTTCCCCGGTGGAGTTGTGCATGGGGTGTGTTTGGAACATTTTGTCACCAGCCGAGTCCAAAATTCAGCGATTCCCCATCTCAGCCCAGAAAGCAGGTAGAACAAGTTTTGTGGTGCCTTTCAGCTGCCTACCGGGGTAGTGTAAAAACTACCAACAGAACTCGTTTCTGGCACCTTCCCCGGTGGAGTTGTGCATGGGGTGTGTTTGGAACATTTTGTCACCAGCCGAGTCCAAAATTCAGCGATTCCCCATCTCAGCCCAGAAAGCAGGTAGAACAAGTTTTGTGGTGCCTTTCAGCTGCCTACCGGGGTAGTGTAAAAACTACCAACAGAACTCGTTTCTGGCACCTTCCCCGGTGGAGTTGTGCATGGGGTGTGTTTGGAACATTTTGTCACCAGCCGAGTCCAAAATTCAGCGATTCCCCATCTCAGCCCAGAAAGCAGGTAGAACAAGTTTTGTGGTGCCTTTCTCTTGCCTACCGGGGTAGTGTAAAAACTACCAACAGAACTCGTTTCTGGCACCTTCCCCGGTGGAGTTGTGCATGGGGTGTGTTTGGAACATTTTGTCACCAGCCAAGTCCAAAATTCAGCGATTCCCCATCTCAGCCCCGAAAGCAGGTAGAACAAGTTTTGTGGTGCCTTTCAGCTGCCTACCGGGGTAGTGTAAAAACTACCAACAGAACTCGTTTCTGGCACCTTCCCCGGTGGAGTTGTGCATGGGGTGTGTTTGGAACATTTTGTCACCAGCCGAGTCCAAAATTCAGCCCAGAAAGCAGGTAGAACAAGTTTTGTGGTGCCTTTCAGCTGCCTACCGGGGTAGTGTAAAAACTACCAACAGAACTCGTTTCTGGCACCTTCCCCGGTGGAGTTGTGCATGGGGTGTGTTTGGAACATTTTGTCACCAGCCGAGTCCAAAATTCAGCGATTCTCCATCTCAGCCCAGAAAGCAGGTAGAACAAGTTTTGTGGTGCCTTTCTCTTGCCTACCGGGGTAGTGTAAAAACTACCAACAGAACTCGTTTCTGGCACCTTCCCCGGTGGAGTTGTGCATGGGGTGTGTTTGGAACATTTTGTCACCAGCCGAGTCCAAAATTCAGCGATTCCCCATCTCAGCCCAGAAAGCAGGTAGAACAAGTTTTGTGGTGCCTTTCTCTTGCCTACCGGGGTAGTGTAAAAACTACCAACAGAACTCGTTTCTGGCACCTTCCCCGGTGGAGTTGTGCATGGGGTGTGTTTGGAACATTTTGTCAGCAGCCGAGTCCAAAATTCAGCGATTCCCCATCTCAGCCCAGAAAGCAGGTAGAACAAGTTTTGTGGTGCCTTTCAGCTGCCTACCGGGGTAGTGTAAAAACTACCAACAGAACTCGTTTCTGGCACCTTCCCCGGTGGATTGTGCATGGGGTGTGTTTGGAACATTTTGTCACCAGCCGAGTCCAAAATTCAGCTGATCCCCATCTCAGCCCAGAAAGCAGGTAGAACAACTTTTGTGGTGCCTTTCAGCTGCCTACCGGGGTACTGTAAAAACTACCAACAGAACTCGTTTCTGGCACCTTCCCCGGTGGAGTTGTGCATGGGGTGTGTTTGGAACATTTTGTCACCAGCCGAGTCCAAAATTCAGCGATTCCCCATCTCAGCCCAGAAAGCAGGTAGAACAAGTTTTGTGGTGCCTTTCAGCTGCCTACCGGGGTAGTGTAAAAACTACCAACAGAACTCGTTTCTGGCACCTTCCCCGGTGGAGCTGTGCATGGGGTGTGTTTGGAACATTTTGTCACCAGCCGAGTCCAAAACTCAGCCATTCCCCATCTCAGCCCAGAAAGCAGGTAGAACAACTTTTGTGGTGCCTTTCAGCTGCCTACTGGGGTACTGTAAAAACTACCAACAGAACTCGTTTCTGGCACCTTCCCCGGTGGAGTTGTGCATGGGGTGTGTTTGGAACATTTTGTCACCAGCCGAGTCCAAAATTCAGCTGATCCCCATCTCAGCCCAGAAAGCAGGTAGAAAAACTTTTGTGGTGCCTTTCAGCTGCCTACCGGGGTAGTGTAAAAACTACCAACAGAACTCGTTTCTGGCACCTTCCCCGGTGGAGTTGTGCATGGGGTGTGTTTGGAACATTTTGTCACCAGCCAAGTCCAAAATTCAGCGATTCTCCATCTCAGCCCAGAAAGCAGGTAGAACAAGTTTTGTGGTGCCTTTCTCTTGCCTACCGGGGTAGTGTAAAAACTACCAACAGAACTCGTTTCTGGCACCTTCCCCGGTGGAGTTGTGCATGGGGTGTGTTTGGAACATTTTGTCACCAGCCGAGTCCAAAATTCAGCGATTCCCCATCTCAGCCCAGAAAGCAGGTAGAACAAGTTTTGTGGTGCCTTTCAGCTGCCTACCGGGGTAGTATAAAAACTACCAACAGAACTCGTTTCTGGCACCTTCCCCGGTGGAGTTGTGCATGGGGTGTGTTTGGAACATTTTGTCACCAGCCGAGTCCAAAATTCAGCGATTCCCCATCTCAGCCCAGAAAGCAGGTAGAACAAGTTTTGTGGTGCCTTTCTCTTGCCTACCGGGGTAGTGTAAAAACTACCAACAGAACTCGTTTCTGGCACCTTCCCCGGTGGAGTTGTGCATGGGGTGTGTTTGGAACATTTTGTCACCAGCCGAGTCCAAAATTCAGCGATTCCCCATCTCAGCCCAGAAAGCAGGTAGAACAAGTTTTGTGGTGCCTTTCAGCTGCCTACCGGGGTAGTGTAAAAACTACCAACAGAACTCGTTTCTGGCACCTTCCCCGGTGGAGTTGTGCATGGGGTGTGTTTGGAACATTTTGTCACCAGCCCAGTCCAAAATTCAGCCGTTCCCCATCTCAGCCCAGAAAGCAGGTAGAACAACTTTTGTGGTGCCTTTCTCTTGCCTACCGGGGTAGTGTAAAAACTACCAACAGAACTCCTTTCTGGCACCTTCCCCGGTGGAGTTGTGCATGGGGTGTGTTTGGAACATTTTGTTACCAGCCGAGTCCAAAATTCAGCCGTTCCCCATCTCAGCCCAGAAAGCAGGTAGAACAAGTTTTGTGGTGCCTTTCAGCTGCCTACCGGGGTAGTGTAAAAACTACCAACAGAACTCGTTTCTGGCACCTTCCCCGGTGGAGTTGTGCGTGGGGTGTGTTTGGAACATTTTGTCACCAGCCGAGTCCAAAATTCAGCTGTTCCCCATCTCAGCCCAGAAAGCAGGTAGAACAACTTTTGTGGTGCCTTTCAGGTGCCTACCGGGGTAGTGTAAAAACTACCAACAGAACTCGTTTCTGGCACCTTCCCCGGTGGAGTTGTGCATGGGGTGTGTTTGGAACATTTTGTCACCAGCCGAGTCCAAAATTCAGCTATTCCCCATCTCAGCCCAGAAAGCAGGTAGAACAAGTTTTGTGGTGCCTTTCAGCTGCCTACCGGGGTAGTGTAAAAACTACCAACAGAACTCGTTTCTGGCACCTTCCCCGGTGGAGTTGTGCATGGGGTGTGTTTGGAACATTTTGTCACCAGCCGAGTCCAAAATTCAGCCGTTCCCCATCTCAGCCCAGAAAGCAGGTAGAACAAGTTTTGTGGTGCCTTTCAGCTGCCTACCGGGGTAGTGTAAAAACTACCAACAGAACTCGTTTCTGGCACCTTCCCCGGTGGAGTTGTGCATGGGATGTGTTTGGAACATTTTGTCACCAGCCGAGTCCAAAATTCAGCCGTTCCCCATCTCAGCCCAGAAAGCAGGTAGAACAAGTTTTGTGGTGCCTTTCAGCTGCCTACCGGGGTAGTGTAAAAACTACCAACAGAACTCGTTTCTGGCACCTTCCCCGGTGGAGTTGTGCATGGGGTGTGTTTGGAACATTTTGTCACCAGCCGAGTCCAAAATTCAGCGATTCCCCATCTCAGCCCAGAAAGCAGGTAGAACAAGTTTTGTGGTGCCTTTCAGCTGCCTACCGGGGTAGTGTAAAAACTACCAACAGAACTCGTTTCTGGCACCTTCCCCGGTGGAGTTGTGCATGGCGTGTGTTTGGAACATTTTGTCACCAGCCGAGTCCAAAATTCAGCGATTCCCCATCTCAGCCCAGAAAGCAGGTAGAACAAGTTTTGTGGTGCCTTTCAGCTGCCTACCGGGGTAGTGTAAAAACTACCAACAGAACTCGTTTCTGGCACCTTCCCCGGTGGAGTTGTGCATGGCGTGTGTTTGGAACATTTTGTCACCAGCCGAGTCCAAAATTCAGCGATTCCCCATCTCAGCCCAGAAAGCAGGTAGAACAAGTTTTGTGGTGCCTTTCAGCTGCCTACCGGGGTAGTGTAAAAACTACCAACAGAACTCGTTTCTGGCACCTTCCCCGGTGGAGTTGTGCATGGGGTGTGTTTGGAACATTTTGTCACCAGCCGAGTCCAAAATTCAGCGATTCCCCATCTCAGCCCAGAAAGCAGGTAGAACAAGTTTTGTGGTGCCTTTCAGCTGCCTACCGGGGTAGTGTAAAAACTACCAACAGAACTCGTTTCTGGCACCTTCCCCGGTGGAGTTGTGCATGGGGTGTGTTTGGAACATTTTGTCACCAGCCGAGTCCAAAATTCAGCGATTCCCCATCTCAGCCCAGAAAGCAGGTAGAACAAGTTTTGTGGTGCCTTTCAGCTGCCTACCGGGGTAGTGTAAAAACTACCAACAGAACTCGTTTCTGGCACCTTCCCCGGTGGAGTTGTGCATGGGGTGTGTTTGGAACATTTTGTCACCAGCCGAGTCCAAAATTCAGCCGTTCCCCATCTCAGCCCAGAAAGCAGGTAGAACAAGTTTTGTGGTGCCTTTCAGCTGCCTACCGGGGTAGTGTAAAAACTACCAACAGAACTCGTTTCTGGCACCTTCCCCGGTGGAGTTGTGCATGGGGTGTGTTTGGAACATTTTGTTACCAGCCGAGTCCAAAATTCAGCCGTTCCCCATCTCAGCCCAGAAAGCAGGTAGAACAACTTTTGTGGTGCCTTTCTCTTGCCTACCGGGGTACTGTAAAAACTACCAACAGAACTCGTTTCTGGCACCTTCCCCGGTGGAGTTGTGCATGGGGTGTGTTTGGAACATTTTGTTACCAGCCGAGTCCAAAATTCAGCCGTTCCCCATCTCAGCCCAGAAAGCAGGTAGAACAAGTTTTGTGGTGCCTTTCAGCTGCCTACCGGGGTAGTGTAAAAACTACCAACAGAACTCGTTTCTGGCACCTTCCCCGGTGGAGTTGTGCATGGGGTGTGTTTGGAACATTTTGTCACCAGCCGAGTCCAAAATTCAGCCGTTCCCCATCTCAGCCCAGAAAGCAGGTAGAACAAGTTTTGTGGTGCCTTTCAGCTGCCTACCGGGGTAGTGTAAAAACTACCAACAGAACTCGTTTCTGGCACCTTCCCCGGTGGAGTTGTGCATGGGGTGTGTTTGGAACATTTTGTCACCAGCCGAGTCCAAAATTCAGCGATTCCCCATCTCAGCCCAGAAAGCAGGTAGAACAAGTTTTGTGGTGCCTTTCAGCTGCCTACCGGGGTAGTGTAAAAACTACCAACGGAACTCGTTTCTGGCACCTTCCCCGGTGGAGTTGTGCATGGGGTGTGTTTGGAACATTTTGTCACCAGCCGAGTCCAAAATTCAGCCCAGAAAGCAGGTAGAACAAGTTTTGTGGTGCCTTTCAGCTGCCTACCGGGGTAGTGTAAAAACTACCAACAGAACTCGTTTCTGGCACCTTCCCCGGTGGAGTTGTGCATGGGGTGTGTTTGGAACATTTTGTCACCAGCCGAGTCCAAAATTCAGCGATTCTCCATCTCAGCCCAGAAAGCAGGTAGAACAAGTTTTGTGGTGCCTTTCTCTTGCCTACCGGGGTAGTGTAAAAACTACCAACAGAACTCGTTTCTGGCACCTTCCCCGGTGGAGTTGTGCATGGGGTGTGTTTGGAACATTTTGTCACCAGCCGAGTCCAAAATTCAGCGATTCCCCATCTCAGCCCAGAAAGCAGGTAGAACAAGTTTTGTGGTGCCTTTCTCTTGCCTACCGGGGTAGTGTAAAAACTACCAACAGAACTCGTTTCTGGCACCTTCCCCGGTGGAGTTGTGCATGGGGTGTGTTTGGAACATTTTGTTACCAGCCGAGTCCAAAATTCAGCGATTCCCCATCTCAGCCCAGAAAGCAGGTAGAACAAGTTTTGTGGTGCCTTTCAGCTGCCTACCGGGGTAG
This sequence comes from Falco biarmicus, assembly GCF_023638135.1. Taxonomy (NCBI): domain Eukaryota; kingdom Metazoa; phylum Chordata; class Aves; order Falconiformes; family Falconidae; genus Falco; species Falco biarmicus. Next base: position 529,723 of record NW_026611985.1, on the reverse strand, counting down.
TGTAAAAACTACCAACAGAACTCGTTTCTGGCACCTTCCCCGGTGGAGTTGTGCATGGGGTGTGTTTGGAACATTTTGTCACCAGCCGAGTCCAAAACTCAGCTGATCCCCATCTCAGCCCAGAAAGCAGGTAGAAAAACTTTTGTGGTGCCTTTCAGCTGCCTCCCGGAGCAATGTAAAAACTACCAAGAGAACTCCTTTCTGGCACCTTCCCCGGTGGAGTTGTGCATGGGGTGTGTTTGGAACATTTTGTCACCAGCCGAGTCCAAAATTCAGCTGTTCCCCATCTCAGCCCAGAAAGCAGGTAGAACAAGTTTTGTGGTGCCTTTCAGGTGCCTACCGGGGTAGTGTAAAAACTACCAACAGAACTCGTTTCTGGCACCTTCCCCGGTGGAGTTGTGCATGGGGTGTGTTTGGAACATTTTGTCACCAGCCGAGTCCAAAATTCAGCGATTCTCCATCTCAGCCCAGAAATCAGGTACAACAAGTTTTGTGGTGCCTTTCTCTTGCCTACCGGGGTAGTGTAAAAACTACCAACAGAACTCCTTTCTGGCACCTTCCCCGGTGGAGTTGTGCATGGGGTGTGTTTGGAACATTTTGTCACCAGCCGAGTCCAAAATTCAGCGATTCCCCATCTCAGCCCAGAAAGCAGGTAGAACAAGTTTTGTGGTGCCTTTCTCTTGCCTACCGGGGTAGTGTAAAAACTACCAACAGAACTCGTTTCTGGCACCTTCCCCGGTGGAGTTGTGCATGGGGTGTGTTTGGAACATTTTGTCACCAGCCGAGTCCAAAATTCAGCGATTCCCCATCTCAGCCCAGAAAGCAGGTAGAACAAGTTTTGTGGTGCCTTTCAGCTGCCTACCGGGGTAGTGTAAAAACTACCAACAGAACTCGTTTCTGGCACCTTCCCCGGTGGAGTTGTGCATGGCGTGTGTTTGGAACATTTTGTCACCAGCCGAGTCCAAAATTCAGCTGTTCCCCATCTCAGCCCAGAAAGCAGGTAGAACAAGTTTTGTGGTGCCTTTCCGCTGCCTACCGGGGTAGTGTAAAAACTACCAACAGAACTCGTTTCTGGCACCTTCCCCGGTGGAGTTGTGCATGGGGTGTGTTTGGAACATTTTGTCACCAGCCGAGTCCAAAATTCAGCGATTCCCCATCTCAGCCCAGAAAGCAGGTAGAACAAGTTTTGTGGTGCCTTTCAGCTGCCTACCGGGGTAGTGTAAAAACTACCAACAGAACTCGTTTCTGGCACCTTCCCCGGTGGAGTTGTGCATGGGGTGTGTTTGGAACATTTTGTCACCAGCCGAGTCCAAAATTCAGCGATTCCCCATCTCAGCCCAGAAAGCAGGTAGAACAAGTTTTGTGGTGCCTTTCAGCTGCCTACCGGGGTAGTGTAAAAACTACCAACAGAACTCGTTTCTGGCACCTTCCCCGGTGGAGTTGTGCATGGGGTGTGTTTGGAACATTTTGTCACCAGCCGAGTCCAAAATTCAGCCGTTCCCCATCTCAGCCCAGAAAGCAGGTAGAACAAGTTTTGTGGTGCCTTTCAGCTGCCTACCGGGGTAGTGTAAAAACTACCAACAGAACTCGTTTCTGGCACCTTCCCCGGTGGAGTTGTGCATGGGGTGTGTTTGGAACATTTTGTTACCAGCCGAGTCCAAAATTCAGCCGTTCCCCATCTCAGCCCAGAAAGCAGGTAGAACAACTTTTGTGGTTTCTCTTGCCTACCGGGGTAGTGTAAAAACTACCAACAGAACTCGTTTCTGGCACCTTCCCCGGTGGAGTTGTGCATGGGGTGTGTTTGGAACATTTTGTTACCAGCCGAGTCCAAAATTCAGCCGTACCCCATCTCAGCCCAGAAAGCAGGTAGAACAAGTTTTGTGGTGCCTTTCAGCTGCCTACCGGGGTAGTGTAAAAACTACCAACAGAACTCGTTTCTGGCACCTTCCCCGGTGGAGTTGTGCATGGGGTGTGTTTGGAACATTTTGTCACCAGCCGAGTCCAAAATTCAGCGATTCCCCATCTCAGCCCAGAAAGCAGGTAGAACAAGTTTTGTGGTGCCTTTCCGCTGCCTACCGGGGTAGTGTAAAAACTACCAACAGAACTCGTTTCTGGCACCTTCCCCGGTGGAGTTGTGCATGGGGTGTGTTTGGAACATTTTGTCACCAGCCGAGTCCAAAATTCAGCGATTCCCCATCTCAGCCCAGAAAGCAGGTAGAACAAGTTTTGTGGTGCCTTTCAGCTGCCTACCGGGGTAGTGTAAAAACTACCAACGGAACTCGTTTCTGGCACCTTCCCCGGTGGAGTTGTGCATGGGGTGTGTTTGGAACATTTTGTCACCAGCCGAGTCCAAAATTCAGCCCAGAAAGCAGGTAGAACAAGTTTTGTGGTGCCTTTCAGCTGCCTACCGGGGTAGTGTAAAAACTACCAACAGAACTCGTTTCTGGCACCTTCCCCGGTGGAGTTGTGCATGGGGTGTGTTTGGAACATTTTGTCACCAGCCGAGTCCAAAATTCAGAGATTCTCCATCTCAGCCCAGAAAGCAGGTAGAACAAGTTTTGTGGTGCCTTTCTCTTGCCTACCGGGGTAGTGTAAAAACTACCAACAGAACTCGTTTCTGGCACCTTCCCCGGTGGAGTTGTGCATGGGGTGTGTTTGGAACATTTTGTCACCAGCCGAGTCCAAAATTCAGCGATTCCCCATCTCAGCCCAGAAAGCAGGTAGAACAAGTTTTGTGGTGCCTTTCTCTTGCCTACCGGGGTAGTGTAAAAACTACCAACAGAACTCGATTCTGGCACCTTCCCCGGTGGAGTTGTGCATGGGGTGTGTTTGGAACATTTTGTTACCAGCCGAGTCCAAAATTCAGCGATTCCCCATCTCAGCCCAGAAAGCAGGTAGAACAAGTTTTGTGGTGCCTTTCAGCTGCCTACCGGGGTAGTGTAAAAACTACCAACAGAACTCGTTTCTGGCACCTTCCCCGGTGGAGTTGTGCATGGGGTGTGTTTGGAACATTTTGTCACCAGCCGAGTCCAAAACTCAGCTGATCCCCATCTCAGCCCAGAAAGCAGGTAGAAAAACTTTTGTGGTGCCTTTCAGCTGCCTCCCGGAGCAATGTAAAAACTACCAAGAGAACTCCTTTCTGGCACCTTCCCCGGTGGAGTTGTGCATGGGGTGTGTTTGGAACATTTTGTCACCAGCCGAGTCCAAAATTCAGCTGTTCCCCATCTCAGCCCAGAAAGCAGGTAGAACAAGTTTTGTGGTGCCTTTCAGGTGCCTACCGGGGTAGTGTAAAAACTACCAACAGAACTCGTTTCTGGCACCTTCCCCGGTGGAGTTGTGCATGGGGTGTGTTTGGAACATTTTGTCACCAGCCGAGTCCAAAATTCAGCCGTTCCCCATCTCAGCCCAGAAAGCAGGTAGAACAAGTTTTGTGGTGCCTTTCAGCTGCCTACCGGGGTAGTGTAAAAACTACCAACAGAACTCGTTTCTGGCACCTTCCCCGGTGGAGGTGTGCATGGGGTGTGTTTGGAACATTTTGTCACCAGCCGAGTCCAAAATTCAGCGATTCCCCATCTCAGCCCAGAAAGCAGGTAGAACAAGTTTTGTGGTGCCTTTCAGCTGCCTACCGGGGTACTGTAAAAACTACCAACAGAACTCGTTTCTGGCACCTTCCCCGGTGGAGTTGTGCATGGGGTGTGTTTGGAACATTTTGTCACCAGCCGAGTCCAAAATTCAGCGATTCCCCATCTCAGCCCAGAAAGCAGGTAGAACAAGTTTTGTGGTGCCTTTCAGCTGCCTACCGGGGTAGTGTAAAAACTACCAACAGAACTCGTTTCTGGCACCTTCCCCGGTGGAGTTGTGCATGGCGTGTGTTTGGAACATTTTGTCACCAGCCGAGTCCAAAATTCAGCTGTTCCCCATCTCAGCCCAGAAAGCAGGTAGAACAACTTTTGTGGTGCCTTTCAGGTGCCTACCGGGGTAGTGTAAAAACTACCAACAGAACTCGTTTCTGGCACCTTCCCCGGTGGAGTTGTGCATGGGGTGTGTTTGGAACATTTTGTCACCAGCCGAGTCCAAAATTCAGCTATTCCCCATCTCAGCCCAGAAAGCAGGTAGAACAAGTTTTGTGGTGCCTTTCAGCTGCCTACCGGGGTAGTGTAAAAACTACCAACAGAACTCGTTTCTGGCACCTTCCCCGGTGGAGTTGTGCATGGGGTGTGTTTGGAACATTTTGTCACCAGCCGAGTCCAAAATTCAGCGATTCTCCATCTCAGCCCAGAAAGCAGGTAGAACAAGTTTTGTGGTGCCTTTCAGCTGCCTACCGGGGTAGTGTAAAAACTACCAACAGAACTCGTTTCTGGCACCTTCCCCGGTGGAGTTGTGCATGGGGTGTGTTTGGAACATTTTGTCACCAGCCGAGTCCAAAATTCAGCCGTTCCCCATCTCAGCCCAGAAAGCAGGTAGAACAAGTTTTGTGGTGCCTTTCAGCTGCCTACCGGGGTAGTGTAAAAACTACCAACAGAACTCGTTTCTGGCACCTTCCCCGGTGGAGTTGTGCATGGGGTGTGTTTGGAACATTTTGTCACCAGCCGAGTCCAAAATTCAGCGATTCCCCATCTCAGCCCAGAAAGCAGGTAGAACAAGTTTTGTGGTGCCTTTCAGCTGCCTACCGGGGTAGTGTAAAAACTACCAACAGAACTCGTTTCTGGCACCTTCCCCGGTGGAGTTGTGCATGGCGTGTGTTTGGAACATTTTGTCACCAGCCGAGTCCAAAATTCAGCGATTCCCCATCTCAGCCCAGAAAGCAGGTAGAACAAGTTTTGTGGTGCCTTTCAGCTGCCTACCGGGGTAGTGTAAAAACTACCAACAGAACTCGTTTCTGGCACCTTCCCCGGTGGAGTTGTGCATGGGGTGTGTTTGGAACATTTTGTCACCAGCCGAGTCCAAAATTCAGCCGTTCCCCATCTCAGCCCAGAAAGCAGGTAGAACAAGTTTTGTGGTGCCTTTCAGCTGCCTACCGGGGTAGTGTAAAAACTACCAACAGAACTCGTTTCTGGCACCTTCCCCGGTGGAGGTGTGCATGGGGTGTGTTTGGAACATTTTGTCACCAGCCGAGTCCAAAATTCAGCGATTCCCCATCTCAGCCCAGAAAGCAGGTAGAACAAGTTTTGTGGTGCCTTTCAGCTGCCTACCGGGGTACTGTAAAAACTACCAACAGAACTCGTTTCTGGCACCTTCCCCGGTGGAGTTGTGCATGGGGTGTGTTTGGAACATTTTGTCACCAGCCGAGTCCAAAATTCAGCGATTCCCCATCTCAGCCCAGAAAGCAGGTAGAACAAGTTTTGTGGTGCCTTTCAGCTGCCTACCGGGGTAGTGTAAAAACTACCAACAGAACTCGTTTCTGGCACCTTCCCCGGTGGAGTTGTGCATGGGGTGTGTTTGGAACATTTTGTCACCAGCCGAGTCCAAAATTCAGCCGTTCCCCATCTCAGCCCAGAAAGCAGGTAGAACAAGTTTTGTGGTGCCTTTCAGCTGCCTACCGGGGTAGTGTAAAAACTACCAACAGAACTCGTTTCTGGCACCTTCCCCGGTGGAGTTGTGCATGGGGTGTGTTTGGAACATTTTGTCACCAGCCGAGTCCAAAATTCAGCGATTCCCCATCTCAGCCCAGAAAGCAGGTAGAACAAGTTTTGTGGTGCCTTTCTCTTGCCTACCGGGGTAGTGTAAAAACTACCAACAGAACTCGTTTCTGGCACCTTCCCCGGTGGAGTTGTGCATGGGGTGTGTTTGGAACATTTTGTTACCAGCCGAGTCCAAAATTCAGCGATTCCCCATCTCAGCCCAGAAAGCAGGTAGAACAAGTTTTGTGGTGCCTTTCAGCTGCCTACCGGGGTAGTGTAAAAACTACCAACAGAACTCGTTTCTGGCACCTTCCCCGGTGGAGTTGTGCATGGGGTGTGTTTGGAACATTTTGTCACCAGCCGAGTCCAAAACTCAGCTGATCCCCATCTCAGCCCAGAAAGCAGGTAGAAAAACTTTTGTGGTGCCTTTCAGCTGCCTCCCGGAGCAATGTAAAAACTACCAAGAGAACTCCTTTCTGGCACCTTCCCCGGTGGAGTTGTGCATGGGGTGTGTTTGGAACATTTTGTCACCAGCCGAGTCCAAAATTCAGCTGTTCCCCATCTCAGCCCAGAAAGCAGGTAGAACAAGTTTTGTGGTGCCTTTCAGCTGCCTACCGGGGTAGTGTAAAAACTACCAACAGAACTCGTTTCTGGCACCTTCCCCGGTGGAGTTGTGCATGGGGTGTGTTTGGAACATTTTGTCACCAGCCGAGTCCAAAATTCAGCTGTTCCCCATCTCAGCCCAGAAAGCAGGTAGAACAACTTTTGTGGTGCCTTTCAGGTGCCTACCGGGGTAGTGTAAAAACTACCAACAGAACTCGTTTCTGGCACCTTCCCCGGTGGAGTTGTGCATGGGGTGTGTTTGGAACATTTTGTCACCAGCCGAGTCCAAAATTCAGCTATTCCCCATCTCAGCCCAGAAAGCAGGTAGAACAAGTTTTGTGGTGCCTTTCAGCTGCCTACCGGGGTAGTGTAAAAACTACCAACAGAACTCGTTTCTGGCACCTTCCCCGGTGGAGTTGTGCATGGGGTGTGTTTGGAACATTTTGTCACCAGCCGAGTCCAAAATTCAGCGATTCTCCATCTCAGCCCAGAAAGCAGGTAGAACAAGTTTTGTGGTGCCTTTCAGCTGCCTACCGGGGTAGTGTAAAAACTACCAACAGAACTCGTTTCTGGCACCTTCCCCGGTGGAGTTGTGCATGGGGTGTGTTTGGAACATTTTGTCACCAGCCGAGTCCAAAATTCAGCCGTTCCCCATCTCAGCCCAGAAAGCAGGTAGAACAAGTTTTGTGGTGCCTTTCAGCTGCCTACCGGGGTAGTGTAAAAACTACCAACAGAACTCGTTTCTGGCACCTTCCCCGGTGGAGTTGTGCATGGGGTGTGTTTGGAACATTTTGTCACCAGCCGAGTCCAAAATTCAGCGATTCCCCATCTCAGCCCAGAAAGCAGGTAGAACAAGTTTTGTGGTGCCTTTCAGCTGCCTACCGGGGTAGTGTAAAAACTACCAACAGAACTCGTTTCTGGCACCTTCCCCGGTGGAGTTGTGCATGGCGTGTGTTTGGAACATTTTGTCACCAGCCGAGTCCAAAATTCAGCCGTTCCCCATCTCAGCCCAGAAAGCAGGTAGAACAAGTTTTGTGGTGCCTTTCAGCTGCCTACCGGGGTAGTGTAAAAACTACCAACAGAACTCGTTTCTGGCACCTTCCCCGGTGGAGTTGTGCATGGGGTGTGTTTGGAACATTTTGTCACCAGCCGAGTCCAAAATTCAGCCGTTCCCCATCTCAGCCCAGAAAGCAGGTAGAACAAGTTTTGTGGTGCCTTTCAGCTGCCTACCGGGGTAGTGTAAAAACTACCAACAGAACTCGTTTCTGGCACCTTCCCCGGTGGAGGTGTGCATGGGGTGTGTTTGGAACATTTTGTCACCAGCCGAGTCCAAAATTCAGCGATTCCCCATCTCAGCCCAGAAAGCAGGTAGAACAAGTTTTGTGGTGCCTTTCAGCTGCCTACCGGGGTACTGTAAAAACTACCAACAGAACTCGTTTCTGGCACCTTCCCCGGTGGAGTTGTGCATGGGGTGTGTTTGGAACATTTTGTCACCAGCCGAGTCCAAAATTCAGCGATTCCCCATCTCAGCCCAGAAAGCAGGTAGAACAAGTTTTGTGGTGCCTTTCAGCTGCCTACCGGGGTAGTGTAAAAACTACCAACAGAACTCGTTTCTGGCACCTTCCCCGGTGGAGTTGTGCATGGGGTGTGTTTGGAACATTTTGTCACCAGCCGAGTCCAAAATTCAGCCGTTCCCCATCTCAGCCCAGAAAGCAGGTAGAACAAGTTTTGTGGTGCCTTTCAGCTGCCTACCGGGGTAGTGTAAAAACTACCAACAGAACTCGTTTCTGGCACCTTCCCCGGTGGAGTTGTGCATGGGGTGTGTTTGGAACATTTTGTTACCAGCCGAGTCCAAAATTCAGCCGTTCCCCATCTCAGCCCAGAAAGCAGGTAGAACAACTTTTGTGGTGCCTTTCTCTTGCCTACCGGGGTACTGTAAAAACTACCAACAGAACTCGTTTCTGGCACCTTCCCCGGTGGAGTTGTGCATGGGGTGTGTTTGGAACATTTTGTTACCAGCCGAGTCCAAAATTCAGCCGTTCCCCATCTCAGCCCAGAAAGCAGGTAGAACAAGTTTTGTGGTGCCTTTCAGCTGCCTACCGGGGTAGTGTAAAAACTACCAACAGAACTCGTTTCTGGCACCTTCCCCGGTGGAGTTGTGCATGGGGTGTGTTTGGAACATTTTGTCACCAGCCGAGTCCAAAATTCAGCCGTTCCCCATCTCAGCCCAGAAAGCAGGTAGAACAAGTTTTGTGGTGCCTTTCAGCTGCCTACCGGGGTAGTGTAAAAACTACCAACAGAACTCGTTTCTGGCACCTTCCCCGGTGGAGTTGTGCATGGGGTGTGTTTGGAACATTTTGTCACCAGCCGAGTCCAAAATTCAGCGATTCCCCATCTCAGCCCAGAAAGCAGGTAGAACAAGTTTTGTGGTGCCTTTCAGCTGCCTACCGGGGTAGTGTAAAAACTACCAACAGAACTCGTTTCTGGCACCTTCCCCGGTGGAGTTGTGCATGGGGTGTGTTTGGAACATTTTGTCACCAGCCGAGTCCAAAATTCAGCGATTCCCCATCTCAGCCCAGAAAGCAGGTAGAACAAGTTTTGTGGTGCCTTTCAGCTGCCTACCGGGGTAGTGTAAAAACTACCAACAGAACTCGTTTCTGGCACCTTCCCCGGTGGAGTTGTGCATGGGGTGTGTTTGGAACATTTTGTCACCAGCCGAGTCCAAAATTCAGCGATTCCCCATCTCAGCCCAGAAAGCAGGTAGAACAAGTTTTGTGGTGCCTTTCAGCTGCCTACCGGGGTAGTGTAAAAACTACCAACAGAACTCGTTTCTGGCACCTTCCCCGGTGGAGTTGTGCATGGGGTGTGTTTGGAACATTTTGTCACCAGCCGAGTCCAAAATTCAGCGATTCCCCATCTCAGCCCCGAAAGCAGGTAGAACAAGTTTTGTGGTGCCTTTCAGCTGCCTACCGGGGTAGTGTAAAAACTACCAACGGAACTCGTTTCTGGCACCTTCCCCGGTGGAGTTGTGCATGGGGTGTGTTTGGAACATTTTGTCACCAGCCGAGTCCAAAATTCAGCCCAGAAAGCAGGTAGAACAAGTTTTGTGGTGCCTTTCAGCTGCCTACCGGGGTAGTGTAAAAACTACCAACAGAACTCGTTTCTGGCACCTTCCCCGGTGGAGTTGTGCATGGGGTGTGTTTGGAACATTTTGTCACCAGCCGAGTCCAAAATTCAGCGATTCCCCATCTCAGCCCAGAAAGCAGGTAGAACAAGTTTTGTGGTGCCTTTCTCTTGCCTACCGGGGTAGTGTAAAAACTACCAACAGAACTCGTTTCTGGCACCTTCCCCGGTGGAGTTGTGCATGGGGTGTGTTTGGAACATTTTGTTACCAGCCGAGTCCAAAATTCAGCGATTCCCCATCTCAGCCCAGAAAGCAGGTAGAACAAGTTTTGTGGTGCCTTTCAGCTGCCTACCGGGGTAGTGTAAAAACTACCAACAGAACTCGTTTCTGGCACCTTCCCCGGTGGATTGTGCATGGGGTGTGTTTGGAACATTTTGTCACCAGCCGAGTCCAAAATTCAGCTGATCCCCATCTCAGCCCAGAAAGCAGGTAGAACAACTTTTGTGGTGCCTTTCAGCTGCCTACCGGGGTAGTGTAAAAACTACCAACAGAACTCGTTTCTGGCACCTTCCCCGGTGGAGTTGTGCATGGGGTGTGTTTGGAACATTTTGTCACCAGCCGAGTCCAAAATTCAGCCGTTCCCCATCTCAGCCCAGAAAGCAGGTAGAACAACTTTTGTGGTGCCTTTCAGCTGCCTACCGGGGGTAGTGTAAAAACTACCAACAGAACTCGTTTCTGGCACCTTCCCCGGTGGAGTTGTGCATGGGCTGTGTTTGGAACATTTTGTCACCAGCCGAGTCCAAAATTCAGCCGTTCCCCATCTCAGCCCAGAAAGCAGGTAGAACAAGTTTTGTGGTGCCTTTCAGCTGCCTACCGGGGTAGTGTAAAAACTACCAACAGAACTCGTTTCTGGCACCTTCCCCGGTGGAGTTGTGCATGGGGTGTGTTTGGAACATTTTGTCACCAGCCGAGTCCAAAACTCAGCTGATCCCCATCTCAGCCCAGAAAGCAGGTAGAAAAACTTTTGTGGTGCCTTTCAGCTGCCTACCGGGGTAGTGTAAAAACTACCAAGAGAACTCCTTTCTGGCACCTTCCCCGGTGGAGTTGTGCATGGGGTGTGTTTGGAACATTTTGTCACCAGCCGAGTCCAAAATTCAGCTGTTCCCCATCTCAGCCCAGAAAGCAGGTAGAACAAGTTTTGTGGTGCCTTTCAGGTGCCTACCGGGGTAGTGTAAAAACTACCAACAGAACTCGTTTCTGGCACCTTCCCCGGTGGAGTTGTGCATGGGGTGTGTTTGGAACATTTTGTCACCAGCCGAGTCCAAAATTCAGCGATTCTCCATCTCAGCCCAGAAATCAGGTACAACAAGTTTTGTGGTGCCTTTCTCTTGCCTACCGGGGTAGTGTAAAAACTACCAACAGAACTCCTTTCTGGCACCTTCCCCGGTGGAGTTGTGCATGGGGTGTGTTTGGAACATTTTGTCACCAGCCGAGTCCAAAATTCAGCGATTCCCCATCTCAGCCCAGAAAGCAGGTAGAACAAGTTTTGTGGTGCCTTTCTCTTGCCTACCGGGGTAGTGTAAAAACTACCAACAGAACTCGTTTCTGGCACCTTCCCCGGTGGAGTTGTGCATGGGGTGTGTTTGGAACATTTTGTCACCAGCCGAGTCCAAAATTCAGCGATTCCCCATCTCAGCCCAGAAAGCCGGTAGAACAAGTTTTGTGGTGCCTTTCAGCTGCCTACCGGGGTAGTGTAAAAACTACCAACAGAACTCGTTTCTGGCACCTTCCCCGGTGGAGTTGTGCATGGGGTGTGTTTGGAACATTTTGTCACCAGCCGAGTCCAAAATTCAGCTGACCCCCATCTCAGCCCAGAAAGCAGGTAGAACAAGTTTTGTGGTGCCTTTCAGCTGCCTACCGGGGTAGTGTAAAAACTACCAACAGAACTCGTTTCTGGCACCTTCCCCGGTGGAGTTGTGCATGGGGTGTGTTTGGAACATTTTGTCACCAGCCGAGTCCAAAATTCAGCGATTCCCCATCTCAGCCCAGAAAGCAGGTAGAACAAGTTTTGTGGTGCCTTTCAGCTGCCTACCGGGGTAGTGTAAAAACTACCAACAGAACTCATTTCTGGCACCTTCCCCGGTGGAGTTGTGCATGGGGTGTGTTTGGAACATTTTGTCACCAGCCGAGTCCAAAATTCAGCGATTCCCCATCTCAGCCCAGAAAGCAGGTAGAACAAGTTTTGTGGTGCCTTTCTCTTGCCTACCGGGGTAGTGTAAAAACTACCAACAGAACTCGTTTCTGGCACCTTCCCCGGTGGAGTTGTGCATGGGGTGTGTTTGGAACATTTTGTCACCAGCCGAGTCCAAAATTCAGCCGTTCCCCATCTCAGCCCAGAAAGCAGGTAGAACAACTTTTGTGGTGCCTTTCAGCTGCCTACTGGGGTACTGTAAAAACTACCAACAGAACTCGTTTCTGGCACCTTCCCCGGTGGAGTTGTGCATGGGGTGTGTTTGGAACATTTTGTCACCAGCTGAGTCCAAAATTCAGCTGATCCCCATCTCAGCCCAGAAAGCAGGTAGAACAAGTTTTGTGGTGCCTTTCAGCTGCCTACCGGGGTAGTGTAAAAACTACCAACAGAACTCGTTTCTGGCACCTTCCCCGGTGGAGTTGTGCATGGGGTGTGTTTGGAACATTTTTTCACCAGCCGAGTCCAGAACTCAGCTGATCCCCATCTCAGCCCAGAAAGCAGGTAGAACAAGTTTTGTGGTGCCTTTCAGCTGCCTACCGGGGTAGTGTAAAAACTACCAACAGAACTCGTTTCTGGCACCTTCCCCGGTGGAGTTGTGCATGGGGTGTGTTTGGAACATTTTGTCACCAGCCGAGTCCAAAATTCAGCGATTCCCCATCTCAGCCCAGAAAGCAGGTAGAACAAGTTTTGTGGTGCCTTTCAGCTGCCTACCGGGGTAGTGTAAAAACTACCAACAGAACTCGTTTCTGGCACCTTCCCCGGTGGAGTTGTGCATGGGGTGTGTTTGGAACATTTTGTCATCAGCCAAGTCCAAAATTCAGCGATTCTCCATCTCAGCCCAGAAAGCAGGTAGAACAAGTTTTGTGGTGCCTTTCTCTTGCCTACCGGGGTAGTGTAAAAACTACCAACAGAACTCGTTTCTGGCACCTTCCCCGGTGGAGGTGTGCATGGGGTGTGTTTGGAACATTTTGTCACCAGCCGAGTCCAAAATTCAGCGATTCCCCATCTCAGCCCAGAAAGCAGGTAGAACAAGTTTTGTGGTGCCTTTCAGCTGCCTACCGGGGTAGTGTAAAAACTACCAACAGAACTCGTTTCTGGCACCTTCCCCGGTGGAGTTGTGCATGGGGTGTGTTTGGAACATTTTGTCACCAGCCGAGTCCAAAATTCAGCGATTCCCCATCTCAGCCCAGAAAGCAGGTAGAACAAGTTTTGTGGTGCCTTTCAGCTGCCTACCGGGGTAGTGTAAAAACTACCAACAGAACTCGTTTCTGGCACCTTCCCCGGTGGATTGTGCATGGGGTGTGTTTGGAACATTTTGTCACCAGCCGAGTCCAAAATTCAGCTGATCCCCATCTCAGCCCAGAAAGCAGGTAGAACAACTTTTGTGGTGCCTTTCAGCTGCCTACCGGGGTAGTGTAAAAACTACCAACAGAACTCGTTTCTGGCACCTTCCCCGGTGGAGTTGTGCATGGGGTGTGTTTGGAACATTTTGTCAGCAGCCGAGTCCAAAATTCAGCGATTCCCCATCTCAGCCCAGAAAGCAGGTAGAACAACTTTTGTGGTGCCTTTCAGCTGCCTCCCGGAGCAATGTAAAAACTACCAAGAGAACTCCTTTCTGGCACCTTCCCCGGTGGAGTTGTGCATGGGGTGTGTTTGGAACATTTTGTCACCAGCCGAGTCCAAAATTCAGCGATTCCCCATCTCAGCCCAGAAAGCAGGTAGAACAAGTTTTGTGGTGCCTTTCAGCTGCCTACCGGGGTAGTGTAAAAACTACCAACAGAACTCGTTTCTGGCACCTTCCCCGGTGGAGTTGTGCATGGGGTGTGTTTGGAACATTTTGTCACCAGCCAAGTCCAAAATTCAGCTGTTCCCCATCTCAGCCCAGAAAGCAGGTAGAACAAGTTTTGTGGTGCCTTTCTCTTGCCTACCGGGGTAGTGTAAAAACTACCAACAGAACTCGTTTCTGGCACCTTCCCCGGTGGAGTTGTGCATGGGGTGTGTTTGGAACATTTTGTCACCAGCCGAGTCCAAAATTCAGCGATTCCCCATCTCAGCCCAGAAAGCAGGTAGAACAAGTTTTGTGGTGCCTTTCAGCTGCCTACCGGGGTAGTGTAAAACTACCAACAGAACTGCTTTCTGGCACCTTCCCCGGTGGAGTTGTGCATGGGGTGTGTTTGGAACATTTTGTCACCAGCCGAGTCCAAAATTCAGCGATTCCCCATCTCAGCCCAGAAAGCAGGTAGAACAAGTTTTGTGGTGCCTTTCTCTTGCCTACCGGGGTAGTGTAAAAACTACCAACAGAACTCGTTTCTGGCACCTTCCCCGGTGGAGTTGTGCATGGGGTGTGTTTGGAACATTTTGTCACCAGCCGAGTCCAAAATTCAGCCATTCCCCATCTCAGCCCAGAAAGCAGGTAGAACAAGTTTTGTGGTGCCTTTCTCTTGCCTACCGGGGTAGTGTAAAAACTACCAACAGAACTCGTTTCTGGCACCTTCCCCGGTGGAGTTGTGCATGGGGTGTGTTTGGAACATTTTGTCACCAGCCGAGTCCAAAATTCAGCGATTCCCCATCTCAGCCCAGAAAGCAGGTAGAACAAGTTTTGTGGTGCCTTTCAGCTGCCTACCGGGGTAGTGTAAAAACTACCAACAGAACTCGTTTCTGGCACCTTCCCCGGTGGAGTTGTGCATGGGGTGTGTTTGCAACATTTTGTCACCAGCCGAGTCCAAAATTCAGCGATTCCCCATCTCAGCCCAGAAAGCAGGTAGAACAAGTTTTGTGGTGCCTTTCAGCTGCCTACCGGGGTAGTGTAAAAACTACCAACAGAACTCGTTTCTGGCACCTTCCCCGGTGGAGTTGTGCATGGGGTGTGTTTGGAACATTTTGTCACCAGCCGAGTCCAAAATTCAGCCGTTCCCCATCTCAGCCCAGAAAGCAGGTAGAACAACTTTTGTGGTGCCTTTCTCTTGCCTACCGGGGGTAGTGTAAAAACTACCAACAGAACTCCTTTCTGGCACCTTCCCCGGTGGAGTTGTGCATGGGGTGTGTTTGGAACATTTTGTCACCAGCCGAGTCCAAAATTCAGCCGTTCCCCATCTCAGCCCAGAAAGCAGGTAGAACAAGTTTTGTGGTGCCTTTCAGCTGCCTACCGGGGTAGTGTAAAAACTACCAACAGAACTCGTTTCTGGCACCTTCCCCGGTGGAGTTGTGCGTGGGGTGTGTTTGGAACATTTTGTCACCAGCCGAGTCCAAAATTCAGCTGTTCCCCATCTCAGCCCAGAAAGCAGGTAGAACAACTTTTGTGGTGCCTTTCAGGTGCCTACCGGGGTAGTGTAAAAACTACCAACAGAACTCGTTTCTGGCACCTTCCCCGGTGGAGTTGTGCATGGGGTGTGTTTGGAACATTTTGTCACCAGCCGAGTCCAAAATTCAGCTATTCCCCATCTCAGCCCAGAAAGCAGGTAGAACAAGTTTTGTGGTGCCTTTCAGCTGCCTACCGGGGTAGTGTAAAAACTACCAACAGAACTCGTTTCTGGCACCTTCCCCGGTGGAGTTGTGCATGGGGTGTGTTTGGAACATTTTGTCACCAGCCGAGTCCAAAATTCAGCCGTTCCCCATCTCAGCCCAGAAAGCAGGTAGAACAAGTTTTGTGGTGCCTTTCAGCTGCCTACCGGGGTAGTGTAAAAACTACCAACAGAACTCGTTTCTGGCACCTTCCCCGGTGGAGTTGTGCATGGGATGTGTTTGGAACATTTTGTCACCAGCCGAGTCCAAAATTCAGCCGTTCCCCATCTCAGCCCAGAAAGCAGGTAGAACAAGTTTTGTGGTGCCTTTCTCTTGCCTACCGGGGTACTGTAAAAACTACCAACAGAACTCGTTTCTGGCACCTTCCCCGGTGGAGTTGTGCATGGGGTGTGTTTGGAACATTTTGTTACCAGCCGAGTCCAAAATTCAGCCGTTCCCCATCTCAGCCCAGAAAGCAGGTAGAACAAGTTTTGTGGTGCCTTTCAGCTGCCAACCGGGGGTACTGTAAAAACTACCAACAGAACTCGTTTCTGGCACCTTCCCCGGTGGAGTTGTGCATGGGGTGTGTTTGGAACATTTTGTCACCAGCCGAGTCCAAAATTCAGCGATTCCCCATCTCAGCCCAGAAAGCAGGTACAACAAGTTTTGTGGTGCCTTTCAGCTGCCTACCGGGGTAGTGTAAAAACTACCAACAGAACTCGTTTCTGGCACCTTCCCCGGCGGAGTTGTGCATGGGGTGTGTTTGGAACATTTTGTCACCAGCCGAGTCCAAAATTCAGCGATTCCCCATCTCAGCCCAGAAAGCAGGTAGAACAAGTTTTGTGGTGCCTTTCAGCTGCCTACCGGGGTAGTGTAAAAACTACCAACAGAACTCGTTTCTGGCACCTTCCCCGGTGGAGGTGTGCATGGGGTGTGTTTGGAACATTTTGTCACCAGCCGAGTCCAAAATTCAGCTATTCCCCATCTCAGCCCAGAAAGCAGGTAGAACAAGTTTTGTGGTGCCTTTCAGCTGCCTACCGGGGTAGTGTAAAAACTACCAACAGAACTCGTTTCTGGCACCTTCCCCGGTGGAGTTGTGCATGGGGTGTGTTTGGAACATTTTGTCACCAGCCGAGTCCAAAATTCAGCGATTCCCCATCTCAGCCCAGAAAGCAGGTAGAACAAGTTTTGTGGTGCCTTTCAGCTGCCTACCGGGGTAGTGTAAAAACTACCAACAGAACTCGTTTCTGGCACCTTCCCCGGTGGAGTTGTGCATGGGGTGTGTTTGGAACATTTTGTCACCAGCCGAGTCCAAAATTCAGCGATTCCCCATCTCAGCCCAGAAAGCAGGTAGAAAAACTTTTGTGGTGCCTTTCAGCTGCCTACCGGGGTAGTGTAAAAACTACCAACAGAACTCGTTTCTGGCACCTTCCCCGGTGGAGTTGTGCATGGGGTGTGTTTGGAACATTTTGTCACCAGCCGAGTCCAAAATTCAGCGATTCCCCATCTCAGCCCAGAAAGCAGGTAGAACAAGTTTTGTGGTGCCTTTCAGCTGCCTACCGGGGTAGTGTAAAAACTACCAACAGAACTCGTTTCTGGCACCTTCCCCGGTGGAGTTGTGCATGGGGTGTGTTTGGAACATTTTGTCACCAGCCGAGTCCAAAATTCAGCCGTTCCCCATCTCAGCCCAGAAAGCAGGTAGAACAAGTTTTGTGGTGCCTTTCAGCTGCCTACCGGGGTAGTGTAAAAACTACCAACAGAACTCGTTTCTGGCACCTTCCCCGGTGGAGTTGTGCATGGGGTGTGTTTGGAACATTTTGTCACCAGCCGAGTCCAAAATTCAGCGATTCCCCATCTCAGCCCAGAAAGCAGGTAGAACAAGTTTTGTGGTGCCTTTCAGCTGCCTACCGGGGTAGTGTAAAAACTACCAACAGAACTCGTTTCTGGCACCTTCCCCGGTGGAGTTGTGCATGGGGTGTGTTTGGAACATTTTGTCACCAGCCGAGTCCAAAATTCAGCGATTCCCCATCTCAGCCCAGAAAGCAGGTAGAACAAGTTTTGTGGTGCCTTTCAGCTGCCTACCGGGGTAGTGTAAAAACTACCAACAGAACTCGTTTCTGGCACCTTCCCCGGTGGAGTTGTGCATGGGCTGTGTTTGGAACATTTTGTCACCAGCCGAGTCCAAAAGTCAGCGATTCCCCATCTCAGCCCAGAAAGCAGGTAGAACAAGTTTTGTGGTGCCTTTCAGCTGCCTACCGGGGTAGTGTAAAAACTACCAACAGAACTCGTTTCTGGCACCTTCCCCGGTGGAGTTGTGCATGGGGTGTGTTTGGAACATTTTGTCAGCAGCCGAGTCCAAAATTCAGCCGTTCCCCATCTCAGCCCAGAAAGCAGGTAGAACAAGTTTTGTGGTGCCTTTCAGCTGCCTACCGGGGTAGTGTAAAAACTACCAACAGAACTCGTTTCTGGCACCTTCCCCGGTGGAGTTGTGCATGGCGTGTGTTTGGAACATTTTGTCACCAGCCGAGTCCAAAATTCAGCTGTTCCCCATCTCAGCCCAGAAAGCAGGTAGAACAAGTTTTGTGGTGCCTTTCAGCTGCCTACCGGGGTAGTGTAAAAACTACCAACAGAACTCGTTTCTGGCACCTTCCCCGGTGGAGTTGTGCATGGGGTGTGTTTGGAACATTTTGTCACCAGCCGAGTCCAAAATTCAGCGATTCCCCATCTCAGCCCAGAAAGCAGGTAGAACAAGTTTTGTGGTGCCTTTCAGCTGCCTACCGGGGTAGTGTAAAAACTACCAACAGAACTCGTTTCTGGCACCTTCCCCGGTGGAGTTGTGCATGGGGTGTGTTTGGAACATTTTGTCACCAGCCGAGTCCAAAATTCAGCGATTCCCCATCTCAGCCCAGAAAGCAGGTAGAACAAGTTTTGTGGTGCCTTTCAGCTGCCTACCGGGGTAGTGTAAAAACTACCAACAGAACTCGTTTCTGGCACCTTCCCCGGTGGAGTTGTGCATGGGGTGTGTTTGGAACATTTTGTCAGCAGCCGAGTCCAAAATTCAGCCGTTCCCCATCTCAGCCCAGAAAGCAGGTAGAACAAGTTTTGTGGTGCCTTTCAGCTGCCTACCGGGGTAGTGTAAAAACTACCAACAGAACTCGTTTCTGGCACCTTCCCCGGTGGAGTTGTGCATGGCGTGTGTTTGGAACATTTTGTCACCAGCCGAGTCCAAAATTCAGCGATTCCCCATCTCAGCCCAGAAAGCAGGTAGAACAAGTTTTGTGGTGCCTTTCAGCTGCCTACCGGGGTAGTGTAAAAACTACCAACAGAACTCGTTTCTGGCACCTTCCCCGGTGGAGTTGTGCATGGGGTGTGTTTGGAACATTTTGTCACCAGCCGAGTCCAAAATTCAGCGATTCCCCATCTCAGCCCAGAAAGCAGGTAGAACAAGTTTTGTGGTGCCTTTCAGCTGCCTACCGGGGTAGTGTAAAAACTACCAACAGAACTCCTTTCTGGCACCTTCCCCGGTGGAGTTGTGCATGGGGTGTGTTTGGAACATTTTGTCACCAGCCGAGTCCAAAAGTCAGCGATTCCCCATCTCAGCCCAGAAAGCAGGTAGAACAAGTTTTGTGGTGCCTTTCAGCTGCCTACCGGGGTAGTGTAAAAACTACAAACAGAACTCGTTTCTGGCACCTTCCCCGGTGGAGTTGTGCATGGGGTGTGTTTGGAACATTTTGTCACCAGCCGAGTCCAAAATTCAGCGATTCCCCATCTCAGCCCAGAAAGCAGGTACAACAAGTTTTGTGGTGCCTTTCAGCTGCCTACCGGGGTAGTGTAAAAACTACCAACAGAACTCGTTTCTGGCACCTTCCCCGGTGGAGTTGTGCATGGGGTGTGTTTGGAACATTTTGTCACCAGCCGAGTCCAAAATTCAGCGATTCCCCATCTCAGCCCAGAAAGCAGGTAGAACAAGTTTTGTGGTGCCTTTCAGCTGCCTACCGGGGTAGTGTAAAAACTACCAACAGAACTCGTTTCTGGCACCTTCCCCGGTGGAGGTGTGCATGGGGTGTGTTTGGAACATTTTGTCACCAGCCGAGTCCAAAATTCAGCTATTCCCCATCTCAGCCCAGAAAGCAGGTAGAACAAGTTTTGTGGTGCCTTTCTCTTGCCTACCGGGGTAGTGTAAAAACTACCAACAGAACTCGTTTCTGGCACCTTCCCCGGTGGAGTTGTGCATGGGGTGTGTTTGGAACATTTTGTCACCAGCCGAGTCCAAAATTCAGCCGTTCCCCATCTCAGCCCAGAAAGCAGGTAGAACAAGTTTTGTGGTGCCTTTCAGCTGCCTACCGGGGTAGTGTAAAAACTACCAACAGAACTCCTTTCTGGCACCTTCCCCGGTGGAGTTGTGCATGGGGTGTGTTTGGAACATTTTGTCACCAGCCGAGTCCAAAAGTCAGCGATTCCCCATCTCAGCCCAGAAAGCAGGTAGAACAAGTTTTGTGGTGCCTTTCAGCTGCCTACCGGGGTAGTGTAAAAACTACAAACAGAACTCGTTTCTGGCACCTTCCCCGGTGGAGTTGTGCATGGGGTGTGTTTGGAACATTTTGTCACCAGCCGAGTCCAAAATTCAGCGATTCCCCATCTCAGCCCAGAAAGCAGGTACAACAAGTTTTGTGGTGCCTTTCAGCTGCCTACCGGGGTAGTGTAAAAACTACCAACAGAACTCGTTTCTGGCACCTTCCCCGGTGGAGTTGTGCATGGGGTGTGTTTGGAACATTTTGTCACCAGCCGAGTCCAAAATTCAGCGATTCCCCATCTCAGCCCAGAAAGCAGGTAGAACAAGTTTTGTGGTGCCTTTCAGCTGCCTACCGGGGTAGTGTAAAAACTACCAACAGAACTCGTTTCTGGCACCTTCCCCGGTGGAGTTGTGCATGGGGTGTGTTTGGAACATTTTGTCACCAGCCGAGTCCAAAATTCAGCGATTCCCCATCTCAGCCCAGAAAGCAGGTAGAACAAGTTTTGTGGTGCCTTTCAGCTGCCTACCGGGGTAGTGTAAAAACTACCAACAGAACTCGTTTCTGGCACCTTCCCCGGTGGAGTTGTGCATGGGGTGTGTTTGGAACATTTTGTCAGCAGCCGAGTCCAAAATTCAGCCGTTCCCCATCTCAGCCCAGAAAGCAGGTAGAACAAGTTTTGTGGTGCCTTTCAGCTGCCTACCGGGGTAGTGTAAAAACTACCAACAGAACTCGTTTCTGGCACCTTCCCCGGTGGAGTTGTGCATGGCGTGTGTTTGGAACATTTTGTCACCAGCCGAGTCCAAAATTCAGCGATTCCCCATCTCAGCCCAGAAAGCAGGTAGAACAAGTTTTGTGGTGCCTTTCAGCTGCCTACCGGGGTAGTGTAAAAACTACCAACAGAACTCGTTTCTGGCACCTTCCCCGGTGGAGTTGTGCATGGGGTGTGTTTGGAACATTTTGTCACCAGCCGAGTCCAAAATTCAGCGATTCCCCATCTCAGCCCAGAAAGCAGGTAGAACAAGTTTTGTGGTGCCTTTCAGCTGCCTACCGGGGTAGTGTAAAAACTACCAACAGAACTCCTTTCTGGCACCTTCCCCGGTGGAGTTGTGCATGGGGTGTGTTTGGAACATTTTGTCACCAGCCGAGTCCAAAAGTCAGCGATTCCCCATCTCAGCCCAGAAAGCAGGTAGAACAAGTTTTGTGGTGCCTTTCAGCTGCCTACCGGGGTAGTGTAAAAACTACAAACAGAACTCGTTTCTGGCACCTTCCCCGGTGGAGTTGTGCATGGGGTGTGTTTGGAACATTTTGTCACCAGCCGAGTCCAAAATTCAGCGATTCCCCATCTCAGCCCAGAAAGCAGGTACAACAAGTTTTGTGGTGCCTTTCAGCTGCCTACCGGGGTAGTGTAAAAACTACCAACAGAACTCGTTTCTGGCACCTTCCCCGGCGGAGTTGTGCATGGGGTGTGTTTGGAACATTTTGTCACCAGCCGAGTCCAAAATTCAGCGATTCCCCATCTCAGCCCAGAAAGCAGGTAGAACAAGTTTTGTGGTGCCTTTCAGCTGCCTACCGGGGTAGTGTAAAAACTACCAACAGAACTCGTTTCTGGCACCTTCCCCGGTGGAGGTGTGCATGGGGTGTGTTTGGAACATTTTGTCACCAGCCGAGTCCAAAATTCAGCTATTCCCCATCTCAGCCCAGAAAGCAGGTAGAACAAGTTTTGTGGTGCCTTTCTCTTGCCTACCGGGGTAGTGTAAAAACTACCAACAGAACTCGTTTCTGGCACCTTCCCCGGTGGAGTTGTGCATGGGGTGTGTTTGGAACATTTTGTCACCAGCCGAGTCCAAAATTCAGCCGTTCCCCATCTCAGCCCAGAAAGCAGGTAGAACAAGTTTTGTGGTGCCTTTCAGCTGCCTACCGGGGTAGTGTAAAAACTACCAACAGAACTCCTTTCTGGCACCTTCCCCGGTGGAGTTGTGCATGGGGTGTGTTTGGAACATTTTGTCACCAGCCGAGTCCAAAAGTCAGCGATTCCCCATCTCAGCCCAGAAAGCAGGTAGAACAAGTTTTGTGGTGCCTTTCAGCTGCCTACCGGGGTAGTGTAAAAACTACCAACAGAACTCGTTTCTGGCACCTTCCCCGGTGGAGTTGTGCATGGGGTGTGTTTGGAACATTTTGTCACCAGCCGAGTCCAAAATTCAGCGATTCCCCATCTCAGCCCAGAAAGCAGGTACAACAAGTTTTGTGGTGCCTTTCAGCTGCCTACCGGGGTAGTGTAAAAACTACCAACAGAACTCGTTTCTGGCACCTTCCCCGGCGGAGTTGTGCATGGGGTGTGTTTGGAACATTTTGTCACCAGCCGAGTCCAAAATTCAGCGATTCCCCATCTCAGCCCAGAAAGCAGGTAGAACAAGTTTTGTGGTGCCTTTCAGCTGCCTACCGGGGTAGTGTAAAAACTACCAACAGAACTCGTTTCTGGCACCTTCCCCGGTGGAGGTGTGCATGGGGTGTGTTTGGAACATTTTGTCACCAGCCGAGTCCAAAATTCAGCTATTCCCCATCTCAGCCCAGAAAGCAGGTAGAACAAGTTTTGTGGTGCCTTTCTCTTGCCTACCGGGGTAGTGTAAAAACTACCAACAGAACTCGTTTCTGGCACCTTCCCCGGTGGAGTTGTGCATGGGGTGTGTTTGGAACATTTTGTCACCAGCCGAGTCCAAAATTCAGCGATTCCCCATCTCAGCCCAGAAAGCACGTAGAACAAGTTTTGTGGTGCCTTTCAGCTGCCTACCGGGGTAGTGTAAAAACTACCAACAGAACTCGTTTCTGGCACCTTCCCCGGTGGAGTTGTGCATGGGGTGTGTTTGGAACATTTTGTCACCAGCCGAGTCCAAAATTCAGCGATTCCCCATCTCAGCCCAGAAAGCAAGTAGAACCAGTTTTGTGGTGCCTTTCAGCTGCCTACCGGGGTAGTGTAAAAACTACCAACAGAACTCGTTTCTGGCACCTTCCCCGGTGGAGGTGTGCATGGGGTGTGTTTGGAACATTTTGTCACCAGCCGAGTCCAAAACTCAGCCGTTCCCCATCTCAGCCCAGAAAGCAGGTAGAACAAGTTTTGTGGTGCCTTTCAGCTGCCTACCGGGGTAGTGTAAAAACTACCAACAGAACTCGTTTCTGGCACCTTCCCCGGTGGAGGTGTGCATGGGGTGTGTTTGGAACATTCTGTCCCCAGCCGAGTCCAAAATTCAGCTGTTCCCCATCTCTAGCCCAGGAAGCAGATAGAACAGGTTTAGTGGTGCCTTTCAGCTGCCTACCGGGGTAGTGTAAAAACTACCAACAGAACTCGTTTCTGGCACCTTCCCCGGTGGAGTTGTGCATGGGGTGTGTTTGGAACATTTTGTCACCAGCCGAGTCCAAAATTCAGCGATTCCCCATCTCAGCCCAGAAAGCAGGTAGAACAAGTTTTGTGGTGCCTTTCTCTTGCCTACCGGGGTAGTGTAAAAACTACCAACAGAACTCGTTTCTGGCACCTTCCCCGGTGGAGTTGTGCATGGGGTGTGTTTGGAACATTTTGTCACCAGCCGAGTCCAAAATTCAGCGATTCCCCATCTCAGCCCAGAAAGCAGGTAGAACAAGTTTTGTGGTGCCTTTCAGCTGCCTACCGGGGTAGTGTAAAAACTACCAACAGAACTCGTTTCTGGCACCTTCCCCGGTGGAGTTGTGCATGGGGTGTGTTTGGAACATTTTGTCACCAGCCGAGTCCAAAATTCAGCGATTCCCCATCTCAGCCCAGAAAGCAGGTAGAACAAGTTTTGTGGTGCCTTTCAGCTGCCTACCGGGGTAGTGTAAAAACTACCAACAGAACTCGTTTCTGGCACCTTCCCCGGTGGAGTTGTGCATGGGGTGTGTTTGGAACATTTTGTTACCAGCCGAGTCCAAAATTCAGCCGTTCCCCATCTCAGCCCAGAAAGCAGGTAGAACAAGTTTTGTGGTGCCTTTCAGCTGCCTACCGGGGTAGTGTAAAAACTACCAACAGAACTCGTTTCTGGCACCTTCCCCGGTGGAGTTGTGCATGGGGTGTGTTTGGAACATTTTGTCACCAGCCGAGTCCAAAATTCAGCGATTCCCCATCTCAGCCCAGAAAGCAGGTAGAACAAGTTTTGTGGTGCCTTTCAGCTGCCTACTGGGGTAGTGTAAAAACTACCAACAGAACTCGTTTCTGGCACCTTCCCCGGTGGAGTTGTGCATGGGGTGTGTTTGGAACATTTTGTCACCAGCCGAGTCCAAAATTCAGCGATTCCCCATCTCAGCCCAGAAAGCAGGTAGAACAAGTTTTGTGGTGCCTTTCAGCTGCCTACCGGGGTAGTGTAAAAACTACCAACAGAACTCCTTTCTGGCACCTTCCCCGGTGGAGTTGTGCATGGGGTGTGTTTGGAACATTTTGTCACCAGCCGAGTTCAAAACTCAGCCGTTCCCCATCTCAGCCCAGAAAGCAGGTAGAACAAGTTTTGTGGTGCCTTTCAGCTGCCTACCGGGGTAGTGTAAAAACTACCAACAGAACTCGTTTCTGGCACCTTCCCCGGTGGAGGTGTGCATGGGGTGTGTTTGGAACATTCTGTCCCCAGCCGAGTCCAAAATTCAGCTGTTCCCCATCTCTAGCCCAGGAAGCAGGTAGAACAGGTTTAGTGGTGCCTTTCAGCTGCCTACCGTGGTAGTGTAAAAACTACCAACAGAACTCGTTTCTGGCACCTTCCCCGGTGGAGTTGTGCATGGGGTGTGTTTGGAACATTTTGTCACCAGCCGAGTCCAAAATTCAGCGATTCCCCATCTCAGCCCAGAAAGCAGGTAGAACAAGTTTTGTGGTGCCTTTCAGCTGCCTACCGGGGGTAGTGTAAAAACTACCAACAGAACTCGTTTCTGGCACCTTCCCCGGTGGAGTTGTGCATGGGGTGTGTTTGGAACATTTTGTTACCAGCCGAGTCCAAAATTCAGCCGTTCCCCATCTCAGCCCAGAAAGCAGGTAGAACAAGTTTTGTGGTGCCTTTCAGCTGCCTACCGGGGTAGTGTAAAAACTACCAACAGAACTCGTTTCTGGCACCTTCCCCGGTGGAGTTGTGCATGGGGTGTGTTTGGAACATTTTGTCACCAGCCGAGTCCAAAATTCAGCGATTCCCCATCTCAGCCCAGAAAGCAGGTAGAACAAGTTTTGTGGTGCCTTTCAGCTGCCTACTGGGGTAGTGTAAAAACTACCAACAGAACTCGTTTCTGGCACCTTCCCCGGTGGAGTTGTGCATGGGGTGTGTTTGGAACATTTTGTCACCAGCCGAGTCCAAAATTCAGCGATTCCCCATCTCAGCCCAGAAAGCAGGTAGAACAAGTTTTGTGGTGCCTTTCAGCTGCCTACCGGGGTAGTGTAAAAACTACCAACAGAACTCCTTTCTGGCACCTTCCCCGGTGGAGTTGTGCATGGGGTGTGTTTGGAACATTTTGTCACCAGCCGAGTCCAAAATTCAGCCGTTCCCCATCTCAGCCCAGAAAGCAGGTAGAACAAGTTTTGTGGTGCCTTTCAGCTGCCTACCGGGGTAGTGTAAAAACTACCAACAGAACTCGTTTCTGGCACCTTCCCCGGTGGAGTTGTGCATGGGGTGTGTTTGGAACATTTTGTCACCAGCCGAGTCCAAAATTCAGCCGTTCCCCATCTCAGCCCAGAAAGCAGGTAGAACAAGTTTTGTGGTGCCTTTCAGCTGCCTACCGGGGTAGTGTAAAAACTACCAACAGAACTCGTTTCTGGCACCTTCCCCGGTGGAGTTGTGCATGGGGTGTGTTTGGAACATTTTGTCAGCAGCCGAGTCCAAAATTCAGCGATTCCCCATCTCAGCCCAGAAAGCAAGTAGAACCAGTTTTGTGGTGCCTTTCAGCTGCCTACCGGGGTAGTGTAAAAACTACCAACAGAACTCGTTTCTGGCACCTTCCCCGGTGGAGGTGTGCATGGGGTGTTTTTGGAACATTTTGTCACCAGCCGAGTCCAAAACTCAGCCGTTCCCCATCTCAGCCCAGAAAGCAGGTAGAACAAGTTTTGTGGTGCCTTTCAGCTGCCTACCGGGGTAGTATAAAAACTACCAACAGAACTCGTTTCTGGCACCTTCCCCGGTGGAGGTGTGCATGGGGTGTGTTTGGAACATTCTGTCCCCAGCCGAGTCCAAAATTCAGCTGTTCCCCATCTCTAGCCCAGGAAGCAGATAGAACAGGTTTAGTGGTGCCTTTCAGCTGCCTACCGGGGTAGTGTAAAAACTACCAACAGAACTCGTTTCTGGCACCTTCCCCGGTGGAGTTGTGCATGGGGTGTGTTTGGAACATTTTGTCACCAGCCGAGTCCAAAATTCAGCGATTCCCCATCTCAGCCCAGAAAGCAGGTAGAACAAGTTTTGTGGTGCCTTTCAGCTGCCTACCGGGGTAGTGTAAAAACTACCAACAGAACTCCTTTCTGGCACCTTCCCCGGTGGAGTTGTGCATGGGGTGTGTTTGGAACATTTTGTCACCAGCCGAGTCCAAAATTCAGCCGTTCCCCATCTCAGCCCAGAAAGCAGGTAGAACAAGTTTTGTGGTGCCTTTCAGCTGCCTACCGGGGTAGTGTAAAAACTACCAACAGAACTCGTTTCTGGCACCTTCCCCGGTGGAGTTGTGCATGGGGTGTGTTTGGAACATTTTGTCACCAGCCGAGTCCAAAATTCAGCCGTTCCCCATCTCAGCCCAGAAAGCAGGTAGAACAAGTTTTGTGGTGCCTTTCAGCTGCCTACCGGGGTAGTGTAAAAACTACCAACAGAACTCGTTTCTGGCACCTTCCCCGGTGGAGTTGTGCATGGGGTGTGTTTGGAACATTTTGTCAGCAGCCGAGTCCAAAATTCAGCGATTCCCCATCTCAGCCCAGAAAGCAAGTAGAACCAGTTTTGTGGTGCCTTTCAGCTGCCTACCGGGGTAGTGTAAAAACTACCAACAGAACTCGTTTCTGGCACCTTCCCCGGTGGAGGTGTGCATGGGGTGTTTTTGGAACATTTTGTCACCAGCCGAGTCCAAAACTCAGCCGTTCCCCATCTCAGCCCAGAAAGCAGGTAGAACAAGTTTTGTGGTGCCTTTCAGCTGCCTACCGGGGTAGTATAAAAACTACCAACAGAACTCGTTTCTGGCACCTTCCCCGGTGGAGGTGTGCATGGGGTGTGTTTGGAACATTCTGTCCCCAGCCGAGTCCAAAATTCAGCTGTTCCCCATCTCTAGCCCAGGAAGCAGATAGAACAGGTTTAGTGGTGCCTTTCAGCTGCCTACCGGGGTAGTGTAAAAACTACCAACAGAACTCGTTTCTGGCACCTTCCCCGGTGGAGTTGTGCATGGGGTGTGTTTGGAACATTTTGTCACCAGCCGAGTCCAAAATTCAGCGATTCCCCATCTCAGCCCAGAAAGCAGGTAGAACAAGTTTTGTGGTGCCTTTCAGCTGCCTACCGGGGTAGTGTAAAAACTACCAACAGAACTCGTTTCTGGCACCTTCCCCGGTGGAGTTGTGCATGGGGTGTGTTTGGAACATTTTGTTACCAGCCGAGTCCAAAATTCAGCCGTTCCCCATCTCAGCCCAGAAAGCAGGTAGAACAAGTTTTGTGGTGCCTTTCAGCTGCCTACCGGGGTAGTGTAAAAACTACCAACAGAACTCGTTTCTGGCACCTTCCCCGGTGGAGTTGTGCATGGGGTGTGTTTGGAACATTTTGTCACCAGCCGAGTCCAAAATTCAGCGATTCCCCATCTCAGCCCAGAAAGCAGGTAGAACAAGTTTTGTGGTGCCTTTCAGCTGCCTACCGGGGTAGTGTAAAAACTACCAACAGAACTCGTTTCTGGCACCTTCCCCGGTGGAGTTGTGCATGGGGTGTGTTTGGAACATTTTGTCACCCGCCGAGTCCAAAATTCAGCCGTTCCCCATCTCAGCCCAGAAAGCAGGTAGAACAAGTTTTGTGGTGCCTTTCAGCTGCCTACCGGGGTAGTGTAAAAACTACCAACAGAACTCGTTTCTGGCACCTTCCCCGGTGGAGTTGTGCATGGGGTGTGTTTGGAACATTTTGTCACCAGCCGAGTCCAAAATTCAGCGATTCCCCATCTCAGCCCAGAAAGCAGGTAGAACAAGTTTTGTGGTGCCTTTCAGCTGCCTACCGGGGTAGTGTAAAAACTACCAACAGAACTCGTTTCTGGCACCTTCCCCGGTGGAGTTGTGCATGGGGTGTGTTTGGAACATTTTGTCACCAGCCGAGTCCAAAAGTCAGCGATTCCCCATCTCAGCCCAGAAAGCAAGTAGAACAAGTTTTGTGGTGCCTTTCAGCTGCCTACCGGGGTAGTGTAAAAACTACCAACAGAACTCGTTTCTGGCACCTTCCCCGGTGGAGGTGTGCATGGGGTGTGTTTGGAACATTTTGTCACCAGCCGAGTCCAAAACTCAGCCGTTCCCCATCTCAGCCCAGAAAGCAGGTAGAACAAGTTTTGTGGTGCCTTTCAGCTGCCTACCGGGGTAGTATAAAAACTACCAACAGAACTCGTTTCTGGCACCTTCCCCGGTGGAGGTGTGCATGGGGTGTGTTTGGAACATTCTGTCCCCAGCCGAGTCCAAAATTCAGCTGTTCCCCATCTCAGCCCAGAAAGCAGGTAGAACAAGTTTTGTGGTGCCTTTCAGCTGCCTACCGGGGTAGTGTAAGAACTACCAACAGAACTCGTTTCTGGCACCTTCCCCGGTGGAGTTGTGCATGGGGTGTTTTTGGAACATTTTGTCACCAGCCGAGTCCAAAACTCAGCTGTTCCCCATCTCAGCCCAGAAAGCAGGTAGAACAAGTTTTGTGGTGCCTTTCTCTTGCCTACCGGGGTAGTGTAAAAACTACCAACAGAACTCGTTTCTGGCACCTTCCCCGGTGGAGTTGTGCATGGGGTGTGTTTGGAACATTTTGTCACCAGCCGAGTCCAAAAGTCAGCGATTCCCCATCTCAGCCCAGAAAGCAGGTAGAACAAGTTTTGTGGTGCCTTTCAGCTGCCTACCGGGGTAGTGTAAAAACTACCAACAGAACTCGTTTCTGGCACCTTCCCCGGTGGAGTTGTGCATGGGGTGTGTTTGGAACATTTTGTCACCAGCCGAGTCCAAAATTCAGCGATTCTCCATCTCTAGCCCAGGAAGCAGATAGAACCGGTTTTGTGGTGCCTTTCAGCTGCCTACCGGGGTAGTGTAAAAACTACCAACAGAACTCGTTTCTGGCACCTTCCCCGGTGGAGTTGTGCATGGGGTGTGTTTGGAACATTTTGTCACCAGCCGAGTCCAAAATTCAGCTGTTCCCCATCTCAGCCCAGAAAGCAGGTAGAAAAACTTTTGTGGTGCCTTTCTCTTGCCTACCGGGGTAGTGTAAAAACTACCAAAAGAACTCATTTCTGGCACCTTCCCCGGTGGAGTTGTGCATGGGGTGTGTTTGGAACATTTTGTCACCAGCCGAGTCCAAAATTCAGCCGTTCCCCATCTCAGCCCAGAAAGCAGGTATGAACAAGTTTTGTGGTGCCTTTCAGCTGCCTACCGGGGTAGTGTAAAAACTACCAACAGAACTCGTTTCTGGCACCTTCCCCGGTGGAGTTGTGCATGGGGTGTGTTTGGAACATTTTGTCACCAGCCGAGTCCAAAATTCAGCTGTTCCCCATCTCAGCCCAGAAAGCAGGTAGAAAAACTTTTGTGGTGCCTTTCTCTTGCCTACCGGGGTAGTGTAAAAACTACCAACAGAACTCGTTTCTGGCACCTTCCCCGGTGGAGGTGTGCATGGGGTGTGTTTGGAACATTTTGTCACCAGCCGAGTCCAAAATTCAGCCGTTCCCCATCTCAGCCCAGAAAGCAGGTAGAACAAGTTTTGTGGTGCCTTTCAGCTGCCTACCGGGGTAGTGTAAAAACTACCAACAGAACTCGTTTCTGGCACCTTCCCCGGAGGAGTTGTGCATGGGGAGTGTTTGGAACATTTTGTCACCAGCCGAGTCCAAAACTCAGCGATTCCCCATCACAGCACAGAATGCAGGTAGAACAAGTTTTGTGGTGCCTTTCAGCTGCCTACCGGGGTAGTTTAAACCTACCAACAGAACTCGTTTCTGGCACCTTCCCCGGAGGAGTTGTGCATGGGGTGTGTTTGGAACATTTTGTCACCAGCCGAGTCCAAAATTCAGCTGATCCCCATCTCAGCCCAGGAAGCAGGTAGAACAACTTTTGTGGTGCCTTTCAGCTGCCTACCGGGGTACTGTAAAAACTACCAACAGAACTCGTTTCTGGCACCTTCCCCGGTGGAGTTGTGCATGGGGTGTGTTTGGAACATTTTGTCACCAGCCGAGTCCAAAATTCAGCTGTTCCCCATCTCAGCCCAGAAAGCAGGTAGAACAAGTTTTGTGGTGCCTTTCAGCTGCCTACCGGGGTAGTGTAAAAACTACCAACAGAACTCGTTTCTGGCACCTTCCCCGGTGGAGCTGTGCATGGGGTGTGTTTGGAACATTTTGTCACCAGCCGAGTCCAAAACTCAGCCATTCCCCATCTCAGCCCAGAAAGCAGGTAGAACAACTTTTGTGGTGCCTTTCAGCTGCCTACTGGGGTACTGTAAAAACTACCAACAGAACTCGTTTCTGGCACCTTCCCCGGTGGAGTTGTGCATGGGGTGTGTTTGGAACATTTTGTCACCAGCCGAGTCCAAAATTCAGCTGATCCCCATCTCAGCCCAGAAAGCAGGTAGAAAAACTTTTGTGGTGCCTTTCAGCTGCCTACCGGGGTAGTGTAAAAACTACCAACAGAACTCCTTTCTGGCACCTTCCCCGGTGGAGTTGTGCATGGGGTGTGTTTGGAACATTTTGTCACCAGCCGAGTCCAAAACTCAGCTGATCCCCATCTCAGCCCAGAAAGCAGGTAGAAAAACTTTTGTGGTGCCTTTCAGCTGCCTCCCGGAGCAATGTAAAAACTACCAAGAGAACTCCTTTCTGGCACCTTCCCCGGTGGAGTTGTGCATGGGGTGTGTTTGGAACATTTTGTCACCAGCCGAGTCCAAAATTCAGCCGTTCCCCATCTCAGCCCAGAAAGCAGGTAGAACAAGTTTTGTGGTGCCTTTCAGCTGCCTACCGGGGTAGTGTAAAAACTACCAACAGAACTCGTTTCTGGCACCTTCCCCGGTGGAGTTGTGCATGGGGTGTGTTTGGAACATTTTGTCACCAGCCGAGTCCAAAATTCAGCGATTCTCCATCTCAGCCCAGAAAGCAGGTAGAACAAGTTTTGTGGTGCCTTTCTCTTGCCTACCGGGGTAGTGTAAAAACTACCAACAGAACTCGTTTCTGGCACCTTCCCCGGTGGAGTTGTGCATGGGGTGTGTTTGGAACATTTTGTCACCAGCCGAGTCCAAAATTCAGCGATTCCCCATCTCAGCCCAGAAAGCAGGTAGAACAAGTTTTGTGGTGCCTTTCAGCTGCCTACCGGGGTAGTGTAAAAACTACCAACAGAACTCGTTTCTGGCACCTTCCCCGGTGGAGTTGTGCATGGGGTGTGTTTGGAACATTTTGTCACCAGCCGAGTCCAAAATTCAGCGATTCCCCATCTCAGCCCAGAAAGCAGGTAGAACAAGTTTTGTGGTGCCTTTCAGCTGCCTACCGGGGTAGTGTAAAAACTACCAACAGAACTCGTTTCTGGCACCTTCCCCGGTGGAGTTGTGCATGGGGTGTGTTTGGAACATTTTGTCACCAGCTGAGTCCAAAATTCAGCTGTTCCCCATCTCATCCCAGAAAGCAGGTAGAAAAACTTTTGTGGTGCCTTTCTCTTGCCTACCGGGGTACTGTAAAAACTACAAACAGAACTCATTTCTGGCACCTTCCCCGGTGGAGTTGTGCATGGGGTGTGTTTGGAACATTTTGTCACCAGCCGAGTCCAAAATTCAGCTGTTCCCCATCTCAGCCCAGAAAGCAGGTAGAAAAACTTTTGTGGTGCCTTTCTCTTGCCTACCGGGGTAGTGTAAAAACTACCAAAAGAACTCATTTCTGGCACCTTCCCCGGTGGAGTTGTGCATGGGGTGTGTTTGGAACATTTTGTCACCAGCCGAGTCCAAAATTCAGCCGTTCCCCATCTCAGCCCAGAAAGCAGGTAGAACAAGTTTTGTGGTGCCTTTCAGCTGCCTACCGGGGTAGTGTAAAAACTACCAACAGAACTCGTTTCTGGCACCTTCCCCGGTGGAGTTGTGCATGGGGTGTGTTTGGAACATTTTGTCAGCAGCCGAGTCCAAAATTCAGCGCTTCCCCATCTCAGCCCAGAAAGCAAGTAGAACCAGTTTTGTGGTGCCTTTCAGCTGCCTACCGGGGTAGTGTAAAAACTACCAACAGAACTCGTTTCTGGCACCTTCCCCGGTGGAGGTGTGCATGGGGTGTGTTTGGAACATTTTGTCACCAGCCGAGTCCAAAACTCAGCCGTTCCCCATCTCAGCCCAGAAAGCAGGTAGAACAAGTTTTGTGGTGCCTTTCAGCTGCCTACCGGGGTAGTATAAAAACTACCAACAGAACTCGTTTCTGGCACCTTCCCCGGTGGAGGTGTGCATGGGGTGTGTTTGGAACATTCTGTCCCCAGCCGAGTCCAAAATTCAGCTGTTCCCCATCTCTAGCCCAGGAAGCAGATAGAACAGGTTTAGTGGTGCCTTTCAGCTGCCTACCGGGGTAGTGTAAAAACTACCAACAGAACTCGTTTCTGGCACCTTCCCCGGTGGAGTTGTGCATGGGGTGTGTTTGGAACATTTTGTCACCAGCCGAGTCCAAAATTCAGCGATTCCCCATCTCAGCCCAGAAAGCAGGTAGAACAAGTTTTGTGGTGCCTTTCAGCTGCCTACCGGGGTAGTGTAAAAACTACCAACAGAACTCGTTTCTGGCACCTTCCCCGGTGGAGTTGTGCATGGGGTGTGTTTGGAACATTTTGTTACCAGCCGAGTCCAAAATTCAGCCGTTCCCCATCTCAGCCCAGAAAGCAGGTAGAACAAGTTTTGTGGTGCCTTTCAGCTGCCTACCGGGGTAGTGTAAAAACTACCAACAGAACTCGTTTCTGGCACCTTCCCCGGTGGAGTTGTGCATGGGGTGTGTTTGGAACATTTTGTCACCAGCCGAGTCCAAAATTCAGCGATTCCCCATCTCAGCCCAGAAAGCAGGTAGAACAAGTTTTGTGGTGCCTTTCAGCTGCCTACCGGGGTAGTGTAAAAACTACCAACAGAACTCGTTTCTGGCACCTTCCCCGGTGGAGTTGTGCATGGGGTGTGTTTGGAACATTTTGTCACCCGCCGAGTCCAAAATTCAGCGATTCCCCATCTCAGCCCAGAAAGCAGGTAGAACAAGTTTTGTGGTGCCTTTCAGCTGCCTACCGGGGTAGTGTAAAAACTACCAACAGAACTCGTTTCTGGCACCTTCCCCGGTGGAGTTGTGCATGGGGTGTGTTTGGAACATTTTGTCACCAGCCGAGTCCAAAATTCAGCGATTCCCCATCTCAGCCCAGAAAGCAGGTAGAACAAGTTTTGTGGTGCCTTTCAGCTGCCTACCGGGGTAGTGTAAAAACTACCAACAGAACTCGTTTCTGGCACCTTCCCCGGTGGAGTTGTGCATGGGGTGTGTTTGGAACATTTTGTCACCAGCCGAGTCCAAAAGTCAGCGATTCCCCATCTCAGCCCAGAAAGCAAGTAGAACAAGTTTTGTGGTGCCTTTCAGCTGCCTACCGGGGTAGTGTAAAAACTACCAACAGAACTCGTTTCTGGCACCTTCCCCGGTGGAGGTGTGCATGGGGTGTGTTTGGAACATTTTGTCACCAGCCGAGTCCAAAACTCAGCCGTTCCCCATCTCAGCCCAGAAAGCAGGTAGAACAAGTTTTGTGGTGCCTTTCAGCTGCCTACCGGGGTAGTATAAAAACTACCAACAGAACTCGTTTCTGGCACCTTCCCCGGTGGAGGTGTGCATGGGGTGTGTTTGGAACATTCTGTCCCCAGCCGAGTCCAAAATTCAGCTGTTCCCCATCTCTAGCCCAGGAAGCAGATAGAACAGGTTTAGTGGTGCCTTTCAGCTGCCTACCGGGGTACTGTAAAAACTACCAACAGAACTCGATTTTGGCACCTTCCTCGGTGGAGTTGTGCATGGGGTGTGTTTGGAACATTCTGTCACCAGCCGAGTCCAAAATTCAGCTGTTCCCCATCTCTAGCCCAGGAAGCAGGTAGAACCGGTTTTGTGGTGCACTTCAGCTGCCTACCGGGGTAGTGTAAAAACTACCAACAGAACTCGTTTCTGGCACCTTCCCCGGTGGAGTTGTGCATGGGGTGTGTTTGGAACATTCTGTCACCAGCAGAGTCCAAAATTCAGCCGTTCCCCATCTCTAGCCCAGGAAGCAGATAGAACCGGTTTTGTGGTGCCTTTCAGCTGCCTACCGGGGTAGTGTAAAAACTACCAACAGAACTCGTTTCTGGCACCTTCCCCGGTGGAGGATTGCATGGGGTGTGTTTGGAACATTTTGTCACCAGCCGAGTCCAAAACTCAGCTGTTCCCCATCTCAGCCCAGAAAGCAGGTAGAACAAGTTTTGTGGTGCCTTTCAGCTGCCTACCGGGGTAGTGTAAAAACTACCAACAGAACTCGTTTCTGGCACCTTCCCCGGTGGAGTTGTGCATGGGGTGTGTTTGGAACATTTTGTCACCAGCCGAGTCCAAAATTCAGCCGTTCCCCATCTCAGCCCAGAAAGCAGGTAGAACAAGTTTTGTGGTGCCTTTCAGCTGCCTACCGGGGTAGTGTAAAAACTACCAACAGAACTCGTTTCTGGCACCTTCCCCGGAGGAGTTGTGCATGGGGAGTGTTTGGAACATTTTGTCACCAGCCGAGTCCAAAACTCAGCCGTTCCCCATCACAGCACAGAATGCAGGTAGAACAAGTTTTGTGGTGCCTTTCAGCTGCCTACCGGGGTAGTTTAAACCTACCAACAGAACTCGTTTCTGGCACCTTCCCCGGAGGAGTTGTGCATGGGGTGTGTTTGGAACATTTTGTCACCAGCCGAGTCCAAAATTCAGCTGTTCCCCATCTCAGCCCAGAAAGCAGGTAGAACAAGTTTTGTGGTGCCTTTCAGCTGCCTACCGGGGTAGTTTAAACCTACCAACAGAACTCGTTTCTGGCACCTTCCCCGGTGGAGTTGTGCATGGGGTGTGTTTGGAACATTTTGTCACCAGCCGAGTCCAAAATTCAGCGATTCCCCATCTCAGCCCAGGAAGCAGATAGAACCGGTTTTGTGGTGCCTTTCAGCTGCCTACCGGGGTAGTGTAAGAACTACCAACAGAACTCGTTTCTGGCACCTTCCCCGGTGGAGTTGTGCATGGGGTGTTTTTGGAACATTTTGTCACCAGCCGAGTCCAAAACTCAGCGATTCCCCATCTCAGCCCAGAAAGCAGGTAGAACAAGTTTTGTGGTGCCTTTCTCTTGCCTACCGGGGTAGTGTAAAAACTACCAACAGAACTCGTTTCTGGCACCTTCCCCGGTGGAGTTGTGCATGGGGTGTGTTTGGAACATTTTGTCACCAGCCGAGTCCAAAAGTCAGCGATTCCCCATCTCAGCCCAGAAAGCAGGTAGAACAAGTTTTGTGGTGCCTTTCAGCTGCCTACCGGGGTAGTGTAAAAACTACCAACAGAACTCGTTTCTGGCACCTTCCCCGGTGGAGTTGTGCATGGGGTGTGTTTGGAACATTTTGTCACCAGCCGAGTCCAAAATTCAGCGATTCTCCATCTCTAGCCCAGGAAGCAGATAGAACCGGTTTTGTGGTGCCTTTCAGCTGCCTACCGGGGTAGTGTAAAAACTACCAACAGAACTCGTTTCTGGCACCTTCCCCGGTGGAGTTGTGCATGGGGTGTGTTTGGAACATTTTGTCACCAGCCGAGTCCAAAATTCAGCTGTTCCCCATCTCAGCCCAGAAAGCAGGTAGAAAAACTTTTGTGGTGCCTTTCAGCTGCCTACCGGGGTACTGTAAAAACTACCAACAGAACTCGTTTCTGGCACCTTCCCCGGTGGAGTTGTGCATGGGGTGTGTTTGGAACATTTTGTCACCAGCCGAGTCCAAAATTCAGCCGTTCCCCATCTCAGCCCAGAAAGCAGGTATGAACAAGTTTTGTGGTGCCTTTCAGCTGCCTACCGGGGTAGTGTAAAAACTACCAACAGAACTCGTTTCTGGCACCTTCCCCGGTGGAGGTGTGCATGGGGTGTGTTTGGAACATTTTGTCAGCAGCCGAGTCCAAAACTCAGCCGTTCCCCATCTCAGCCCAGAAAGCAGGTAGAACAAGTTTTGTGGTGCCTTTCAGCTGCCTACAGGGGTAGTATAAAAACTACCAACAGAACTCGTTTCTGGCACCTTCCCCGGTGGAGGTGTGCATGGGGTGTGTTTGGAACATTCTGTCCCCAGCCGAGTCCAAAATTCAGCTGTTCCCCATCTCTAGCCCAGGAAGCAGATAGAACCGGTTTTGTGGTGCCTTTCAGCTGCCTACCGGGGTAGTGTAAAAACTACCAACAGAACTCGTTTCTGGCACCTTCCCCGGTGGAGTTGTGCATGGGGTGTGTTTGGAACATTTTGTCACCAGCCGAGTCCAAAATTCAGCCGTTCCCCATCTCAGCCCAGAAAGCAGGTAGAAAAACTTTTGTGGTGCCTTTCTCTTGCCTACCGGGGTACTGTAAAAACTACAAACAGAACTCATTTCTGGCACCTTCCCCGGTGGAGTTGTGCATGGGGTGTTTTTGGAACATTTTGTCACCAGCCGAGTCCAAAATTCAGCCGTTCCCCATCTCAGCCCAGAAAGCAGGTAGAACAAGTTTTGTGGTGCCTTTCTCTTGCCTACCGGGGTAGTGTAAAAACTACCAACAGAACTCGTTTCTGGCACCTTCCCCGGTGGAGGTGTGCATGGGGTGTGTTTGGAACATTTTGTCACCAGCCGAGTCCAAAACTCAGCCGTTCCCCATCTCAGCCCAGAAAGCAGGTAGAACAAGTTTTGTGGTGCCTTTCAGCTGCCTACCGGGGTAGTATAAAAACTACCAACAGAACTCGTTTCTGGCACCTTCCCCGGTGGAGGTGTGCATGGGGTGTGTTTGGAACATTCTGTCACCAGCCGAGTCCAAAATTCAGCTGTTCCCCATCTCTAGCCCAGGAAGCAGATAGAACAAGTTTTGTGGTGCCTTTCAGCTGCCTACCGGGGTAGTGTAAAAACTACCAACAGAACTCCTTTCTGGCACCTTCCCCGGTGGAGTTGTGCATGGGGTGTGTTTGGAACATTTTGTCACCAGCCGAGTCCAAAATTCAGCTGTTCCCCATCTCATCCCAGAAAGCAGGTAGAAAAACTTTTGTGGTGCCTTTCTCTTGCCTACCGGGGTACTGTAAAAACTACAAACAGAACTCATTTCTGGCACCTTCCCCGGTGGAGTTGTGCATGGGGTGTGTTTGGAACATTTTGTCACCAGCCGAGTCCAAAATTCAGCTGTTCCCCATCTCAGCCCAGAAAGCAGGTAGAAAAACTTTTGTGGTGCCTTTCTCTTGCCTACCGGGGTAGTGTAAAAACTACCAAAAGAACTCATTTCTGGCACCTTCCCCGGTGGAGTTGTGCATGGGGTGTGTTTGGAACATTTTGTCACCAGCCGAGCCCAAAATTCAGCCGTTCCCCATCTCAGCCCAGAAAGCAGGTATGAACAAGTTTTGTGGTGCCTTTCAGCTGCCTACCGGGGTAGTGTAAAAACTACCAACAGAACTCGTTTCTGGCACCTTCCCCGGTGGAGTTGTGCATGGGGTGTGTTTGGAACATTTTGTCACCAGCCGAGTCCAAAATTCAGCT
Source organism: Falco biarmicus (assembly GCF_023638135.1). Taxonomy (NCBI): domain Eukaryota; kingdom Metazoa; phylum Chordata; class Aves; order Falconiformes; family Falconidae; genus Falco; species Falco biarmicus. The sequence continues at coordinate 492,232 of NW_026611985.1, read as the reverse complement.
GTTCCCCATCTCAGCCCAGAAAGCAGGTAGAAAAACTTTTGTGGTGCCTTTCTCTTGCCTACCGGGGTAGTGTAAAAACTACCAACAGAACTCGTTTCTGGCACCTTCCCCGGTGGAGGTGTGCATGGGGTGTGTTTGGAACATTTTGTCACCAGCCGAGTCCAAAATTCAGCCGTTCCCCATCTCAGCCCAGAAAGCAGGTAGAACAAGTTTTGTGGTGCCTTTCAGCTGCCTACCGGGGTAGTGTAAAAACTACCAACAGAACTCGTTTCTGGCACCTTCCCCGGAGGAGTTGTGCATGGGGAGTGTTTGGAACATTTTGTCACCAGCCGAGTCCAAAACTCAGCGATTCCCCATCACAGCACAGAATGCAGGTAGAACAAGTTTTGTGGTGCCTTTCAGCTGCCTACCGGGGTAGTTTAAACCTACCAACAGAACTCGTTTCTGGCACCTTCCCCGGAGGAGTTGTGCATGGGGTGTGTTTGGAACATTTTGTCACCAGCCGAGTCCAAAATTCAGCTGTTCCCCATCTCAGCCCAGAAAGCAGGTAGAACAAGTTTTGTGGTGCCTTTCAGCTGCCTACTGGGGTAGTGTAAGAACTACCAACAGAACTCGTTTCTGGCACCTTCCCCGGTGGAGTTGTGCATGGGGTGTGTTTGGAACATTTTGTCAACAGCCGAGTCCAAAACTCAGCGATTCCCCATCTCAGCCCAGAAAGCAGGTAGAACAAGTTTTGTGGTGCCTTTCAGCTGCCTACCGGGGTACTGTAAAAACTACCAACAGAACTCGTTTTTGGCACCTTCCTCGGTGGAGTTGTGCATGGGGTGTGTTTGGAACATTTTGTCACCAGCCGAGTCCAAAATTCAGCTGATCCCCATCTCAGCCCAGGAAGCAGGTAGAACAACTTTTGTGGTGCCTTTCAGCTGCCTACCGGGGTACTGTAAAAACTACCAACAGAACTCGTTTCTGGCACCTTCCCCGGTGGAGTTGTGCATGGGGTGTGTTTGGAACATTTTGTCACCAGCCGAGTCCAAAATTCAGCGATTCCCCATCTCAGCCCAGAAAGCAGGTAGAACAAGTTTTGTGGTGCCTTTCAGCTGCCTACCGGGGTAGTGTAAAAACTACCAACAGAACTCGTTTCTGGCACCTTCCCCGGTGGAGCTGTGCATGGGGTGTGTTTGGAACATTTTGTCACCAGCCGAGTCCAAAACTCAGCCATTCCCCATCTCAGCCCAGAAAGCAGGTAGAACAACTTTTGTGGTGCCTTTCAGCTGCCTACTGGGGTACTGTAAAAACTACCAACAGAACTCGTTTCTGGCACCTTCCCCGGTGGAGTTGTGCATGGGGTGTGTTTGGAACATTTTGTCACCAGCCGAGTCCAAAATTCAGCTGATCCCCATCTCAGCCCAGAAAGCAGGTAGAAAAACTTTTGTGGTGCCTTTCAGCTGCCTACCGGGGTAGTGTAAAAACTACCAACAGAACTCCTTTCTGGCACCTTCCCCGGTGGAGTTGTGCATGGGGTGTGTTTGGAACATTTTGTCACCAGCCGAGTCCAAAACTCAGCTGATCCCCATCTCAGCCCAGAAAGCAGGTAGAAAAACTTTTGTGGTGCCTTTCAGCTGCCTCCCGGAGCAATGTAAAAACTACCAAGAGAACTCCTTTCTGGCACCTTCCCCGGTGGAGTTGTGCATGGGGTGTGTTTGGAACATTTTGTCACCAGCCGAGTCCAAAATTCAGCCGTTCCCCATCTCAGCCCAGAAAGCAGGTAGAACAAGTTTTGTGGTGCCTTTCAGCTGCCTACCGGGGTAGTGTAAAAACTACCAACAGAACTCGTTTCTGGCACCTTCCCCGGTGGAGTTGTGCATGGGGTGTGTTTGGAACATTTTGTCACCAGCCGAGTCCAAAATTCAGCGATTCTCCATCTCAGCCCAGAAAGCAGGTAGAACAAGTTTTGTGGTGCCTTTCTCTTGCCTACCGGGGTAGTGTAAAAACTACCAACAGAACTCGTTTCTGGCACCTTCCCCGGTGGAGGTGTGCATGGGGTGTGTTTGGAACATTTTGTCACCAGCCGAGTCCAAAATTCAGCGATTCCCCATCTCAGCCCAGAAAGCAGGTAGAACAAGTTTTGTGGTGCCTTTCAGCTGCCTACCGGGGTAGTGTAAAAACTACCAACAGAACTCGTTTCTGGCACCTTCCCCGGTGGAGTTGTGCATGGGGTGTGTTTGGAACATTTTGTCACCAGCCGAGTCCAAAATTCAGCGATTCCCCATCTCAGCCCAGAAAGCAGGTAGAACAAGTTTTGTGGTGCCTTTCAGCTGCCTACCGGGGTAGTGTAAAAACTACCAACAGAACTCGTTTCTGGCACCTTCCCCGGTGGAGTTGTGCATGGGGTGTGTTTGGAACATTTTGTCACCAGCTGAGTCCAAAATTCAGCTGTTCCCCATCTCATCCCAGAAAGCAGGTAGAAAAACTTTTGTGGTGCCTTTCTCTTGCCTACCGGGGTACTGTAAAAACTACAAACAGAACTCATTTCTGGCACCTTCCCCGGTGGAGTTGTGCATGGGGTGTGTTTGGAACATTTTGTCACCAGCCGAGTCCAAAATTCAGCTGTTCCCCATCTCAGCCCAGAAAGCAGGTAGAAAAACTTTTGTGGTGCCTTTCTCTTGCCTACCGGGGTAGTGTAAAAACTACCAAAAGAACTCATTTCTGGCACCTTCCCCGGTGGAGTTGTGCATGGGGTGTGTTTGGAACATTTTGTCACCAGCCGAGTCCAAAATTCAGCCGTTCCCCATCTCAGCCCAGAAAGCAGGTATGAACAAGTTTTGTGGTGCCTTTCAGCTGCCTACCGGGGTAGTGTAAAAACTACCAACAGAACTCGTTTCTGGCACCTTCCCCGGTGGAGTTGTGCATGGGGTGTGTTTGGAACATTTTGTCACCAGCCGAGTCCAAAATTCAGCTGTTCCCCATCTCAGCCCAGAAAGCAGGTAGAAAAACTTTTGTGGTGCCTTTCTCTTGCCTACCGGGGTAGTGTAAAAACTACCAACAGAACTCGTTTCTGGCACCTTCCCCGGTGGAGGTGTGCATGGGGTGTGTTTGGAACATTTTGTCACCAGCCGAGTCCAAAATTCAGCCGTTCCCCATCTCAGCCCAGAAAGCAGGTAGAACAAGTTTTGTGGTGCCTTTCAGCTGCCTACCGGGGTAGTGTAAAAACTACCAACAGAACTCGTTTCTGGCACCTTCCCCGGAGGAGTTGTGCATGGGGAGTGTTTGGAACATTTTGTCACCAGCCGAGTCCAAAACTCAGCGATTCCCCATCACAGCACAGAATGCAGGTAGAACAAGTTTTGTGGTGCCTTTCAGCTGCCTACCGGGGTAGTTTAAACCTACCAACAGAACTCGTTTCTGGCACCTTCCCCGGAGGAGTTGTGCATGGGGTGTGTTTGGAACATTTTGTCACCAGCCGAGTCCAAAATTCAGCTGTTCCCCATCTCAGCCCAGAAAGCAGGTAGAACAAGTTTTGTGGTGCCTTTCAGCTGCCTACTGGGGTAGTGTAAGAACTACCAACAGAACTCGTTTCTGGCACCTTCCCCGGTGGAGTTGTGCATGGGGTGTGTTTGGAACATTTTGTCAACAGCCGAGTCCAAAACTCAGCGATTCCCCATCTCAGCCCAGAAAGCAGGTAGAACAAGTTTTGTGGTGCCTTTCAGCTGCCTACCGGGGTACTGTAAAAACTACCAACAGAACTCGATTTTGGCACCTTCCTCGGTGGAGTTGTGCATGGGGTGTGTTTGGAACATTTTGTCACCAGCCGAGTCCAAAATTCAGCTGATCCCCATCTCAGCCCAGGAAGCAGGTAGAACAACTTTTGTGGTGCCTTTCAGCTGCCTACCGGGGTACTGTAAAAACTACCAACAGAACTCGTTTCTGGCACCTTCCCCGGTGGAGTTGTGCATGGGGTGTGTTTGGAACATTTTGTCACCAGCCGAGTCCAAAATTCAGCGATTCCCCATCTCAGCCCAGAAAGCAGGTAGAACAAGTTTTGTGGTGCCTTTCAGCTGCCTACCGGGGTAGTGTAAAAACTACCAACAGAACTCGTTTCTGGCACCTTCCCCGGTGGAGCTGTGCATGGGGTGTGTTTGGAACATTTTGTCACCAGCCGAGTCCAAAACTCAGCCATTCCCCATCTCAGCCCAGAAAGCAGGTAGAACAACTTTTGTGGTGCCTTTCAGCTGCCTACTGGGGTACTGTAAAAACTACCAACAGAACTCGTTTCTGGCACCTTCCCCGGTGGAGTTGTGCATGGGGTGTGTTTGGAACATTTTGTCACCAGCCGAGTCCAAAATTCAGCTGATCCCCATCTCAGCCCAGAAAGCAGGTAGAAAAACTTTTGTGGTGCCTTTCAGCTGCCTACCGGGGTAGTGTAAAAACTACCAACAGAACTCCTTTCTGGCACCTTCCCCGGTGGAGTTGTGCATGGGGTGTGTTTGGAACATTTTGTCACCAGCCGAGTCCAAAACTCAGCTGATCCCCATCTCAGCCCAGAAAGCAGGTAGAAAAACTTTTGTGGTGCCTTTCAGCTGCCTCCCGGATCAATGTAAAAACTACCAAGAGAACTCCTTTCTGGCACCTTCCCCGGTGGAGTTGTGCATGGGGTGTGTTTGGAACATTTTGTCACCAGCCGAGTCCAAAATTCAGCCGTTCCCCATCTCAGCCCAGAAAGCAGGTAGAACAAGTTTTGTGGTGCCTTTCAGCTGCCTACCGGGGTAGTGTAAAAACTACCAACAGAACTCGTTTCTGGCACCTTCCCCGGTGGAGTTGTGCATGGGGTGTGTTTGGAACATTTTGTCACCAGCCGAGTCCAAAATTCAGCGATTCTCCATCTCAGCCCAGAAAGCAGGTAGAACAAGTTTTGTGGTGCCTTTCTCTTGCCTACCGGGGTAGTGTAAAAACTACCAACAGAACTCGTTTCTGGCACCTTCCCCGGTGGAGTTGTGCATGGGGTGTGTTTGGAACATTTTGTCACCAGCCGAGTCCAAAATTCAGCGATTCCCCATCTCAGCCCAGAAAGCAGGTAGAACAACTTTTGTGGTGCCTTTCAGCTGCCTACCGGGGTAGTGTAAAAACTACCAACAGAACTCGTTTCTGGCACCTTCCCCGGTGGAGTTGTGCATGGGGTGTGTTTGGAACATTTTGTCACCAGCCGAGTCCAAAATTCAGCGATTCCCCATCTCAGCCCAGAAAGCAGGTACAACAACTTTTGTGGTGCCTTTCAGCTGCCTACCGGGGTAGTGTAAAAACTACCAACAGAACTCCTTTCTGGCACCTTCCCCGGTGGAGTTGTGCATGGGGTGTGTTTGGAACATTTTGTCACCAGCCGAGTCCAAAAGTCAGCGATTCCCCATCTCAGCCCAGAAAGCAGGTAGAACAACTTTTGTGGTGCCTTTCAGGTGCCTACCGGGGTAGTGTAAAAACTACCAACAGAACTCGTTTCTGGCACCTTCCCCGGTGGAGTTGTGCATGGGGTGTGTTTGGAACATTTTGTCACCAGCCGAGTCCAAAATTCAGCTATTCCCCATCTCAGCCCAGAAAGCAGGTAGAACAAGTTTTGTGGTGCCTTTCTCTTGCCTACCGGGGTAGTGTAAAAACTACCAACAGAACTCGTTTCTGGCACCTTCCCCGGTGGAGTTGTGCATGGGGTGTGTTTGGAACATTTTGTCACCAGCCGAGTCCAAAAGTCAGCGATTCCCCATCTCAGCCCAGAAAGCAGGTAGAACAAGTTTTGTGGTGCCTTTCAGCTGCCTACCGGGGTAGTGTAAAAACTACCAACAGAACTCGTTTCTGGCACCTTCCCCGGTGGAGTTGTGCATGGGGTGTGTTTGGAACATTTTGTCACCAGCCGAGTCCAAAATTCAGCCGTTCCCCATCTCAGCCCAGAAAGCAGGTAGAACAACTTTTGTGGTGCCTTTCTCTTGCCTACCGGGGTAGTGTAAAAACTACCAACAGAACTCCTTTCTGGCACCTTCCCCGGTGGAGTTGTGCATGGGGTGTGTTTGGAAGATTTTGTTACCAGCCGAGTCCAAAATTCAGCCGTTCCCCATCTCAGCCCAGAAAGCAGGTAGAACAAGTTTTGTGGTGCCTTTCAGCTGCCTACCGGGGTAGTGTAAAAACTACCAACAGAACTCGTTTCTGGCACCTTCCCCGGTGGAGTTGTGCATGGGGTGTGTTTGGAACATTTTGTCACCAGCCGAGTCCAAAATTCAGCGATTCTCCATCTCAGCCCAGAAAGCAGGTAGAACAAGTTTTGTGGTGCCTTTCTCTTGCCTACCGGGGTAGTGTAAAAACTACCAACAGAACTCGTTTCTGGCACCTTCCCCGGTGGAGTTGTGCATGGGGTGTGTTTGGAACATTTTGTCACCAGCCGAGTCCAAAAGTCAGCGATTCCCCATCTCAGCCCAGAAAGCAGGTAGAACAAGTTTTGTGGTGCCTTTCAGCTGCCTACCGGGGTAGTGTAAAAACTACCAACAGAACTCGTTTCTGGCACCTTCCCCGGTGGAGGTGTGCATGGGGTGTGTTTGGAACATTTTGTCACCAGCCGAGTCCAAAATTCAGCGATTCCCCATCTCAGCCCAGAAAGCAGGTAGAACAAGTTTTGTGGTGCCTTTCAGCTGCCTACCGGGGTAGTGTAAAAACTACCAACAGAACTCGTTTCTGGCACCTTCCCCGGTGGAGTTGTGCATGGGGTGTGTTTGGAACATTTTGTCACCAGCCGAGTCCAAAATTCAGCGATTCCCCATCTCAGCCCAGAAAGCAGGTAGAACAACTTTTGTGGTGCCTTTCAGCTGCCTACCGGGGTAGTGTAAAAACTACCAACAGAACTCGTTTCTGGCACCTTCCCCGGTGGAGTTGTGCATGGGGTGTGTTTGGAACATTTTGTCACCAGCCGAGTCCAAAATTCAGCTATTCCCCATCTCAGCCCAGAAAGCAGGTAGAACAAGTTTTGTGGTGCCTTTCTCTTGCCTACCGGGGTAGTGTAAAAACTACCAACAGAACTCGTTTCTGGCACCTTCCCCGGTGGAGTTGTGCATGGGGTGTGTTTGGAACATTTTGTCACCAGCCGAGTCCAAAATTCAGCGATTCCCCATCTCAGCCCAGAAAGCAGGTAGAACAAGTTTTGTGGTGCCTTTCAGGTGCCTACCGGGGTAGTGTAAAAACTACCAACAGAACTCGTTTCTGGCACCTTCCCCGGTGGAGTTGTGCATGGGGTGTGTTTGGAACATTTTGTCACCAGCCGAGTCCAAAATTCAGCCGTTCCCCATCTCAGCCCAGAAAGCAGGTAGAACAACTTTTGTGGTGCCTTTCTCTTGCCTACCGGGGTAGTGTAAAAACTACCAACAGAACTCCTTTCTGGCACCTTCCCCGGTGGAGTTGTGCATGGCGTGTGTTTGGAACATTTTGTCACCAGCCGAGTCCAAAATTCAGCGATTCCCCATCTCAGCCCAGAAAGCAGGTAGAACAACTTTTGTGGTGCCTTTCAGCTGCCTACCGGGGTAGTGTAAAAACTACCAACAGAACTCGTTTCTGGCACCTTCCCCGGTGGAGTTGTGCATGGGGTGTGTTTGGAACATTTTGTCACCAGCCGAGTCCAAAATTCAGCCGTTCCCCATCTCAGCCCAGAAAGCAGGTAGAACAACTTTTGTGGTGCCTTTCTCTTGCCTACCGGGGTAGTGTAAAAACTACCAACAGAACTCCTTTCTGGCACCTTCCCCGGTGGAGTTGTGCATGGGGTGTGTTTGGAACATTTTGTCACCAGCCGAGTCCAAAACTCAGCTGATCCCCATCTCAGCCCAGAAAGCAGGTAGAAAAACTTTTGTGGTGCCTTTCAGCTGCCTCCCGGAGCAATGTAAAAACTACCAAGAGAACTCCTTTCTGGCACCTTCCCCGGTGGAGTTGTGCATGGGGTGTGTTTGGAACATTTTGTCACCAGCCGAGTCCAAAATTCAGCCGTTCCCCATCTCAGCCCAGAAAGCAGGTAGAACAAGTTTTGTGGTGCCTTTCAGCTGCCTACCGGGGTAGTGTAAAAACTACCAACAGAACTCGTTTCTGGCACCTTCCCCGGTGGAGTTGTGCATGGGGTGTGTTTGGAACATTTTGTCACCAGCCGAGTCCAAAATTCAGCGATTCTCCATCTCAGCCCAGAAAGCAGGTAGAACAAGTTTTGTGGTGCCTTTCTCTTGCCTACCGGGGTAGTGTAAAAACTACCAACAGAACTCGTTTCTGGCACCTTCCCCGGTGGAGTTGTGCATGGGGTGTGTTTGGAACATTTTGTCACCAGCCGAGTCCAAAATTCAGCGATTCCCCATCTCAGCCCAGAAAGCAGGTAGAACAAGTTTTGTGGTGCCTTTCAGCTGCCTACCGGGGTAGTGTAAAAACTACCAACAGAACTCGTTTCTGGCACCTTCCCCGGTGGAGTTGTGCATGGGGTGTGTTTGGAACATTTTGTCACCAGCCGAGTCCAAAATTCAGCCGTTCCCCATCTCAGCCCAGAAAGCAGGTAGAACAACTTTTGTGGTGCCTTTCTCTTGCCTACCGGGGTAGTGTAAAAACTACCAACAGAACTCGTTTCTGGCACCTTCCCCGGTGGAGTTGTGCATGGGGTGTGTTTGGAACATTTTGTCACCAGCCGAGTCCAAAACTCAGCTGATCCCCATCTCAGCCCAGAAAGCAGGTAGAAAAACTTTTGTGGTGCCTTTCAGCTGCCTCCCGGAGCAATGTAAAAACTACCAAGAGAACTCCTTTCTGGCACCTTCCCCGGTGGAGTTGTGCATGGGGTGTGTTTGGAACATTTTGTCACCAGCCGAGTCCAAAATTCAGCCGTTCCCCATCTCAGCCCAGAAAGCAGGTAGAACAAGTTTTGTGGTGCCTTTCAGCTGCCTACCGGGGTAGTGTAAAAACTACCAACAGAACTCGTTTCTGGCACCTTCCCCGGTGGAGTTGTGCATGGGGTGTGTTTGGAACATTTTGTCACCAGCCGAGTCCAAAATTCAGCGATTCTCCATCTCAGCCCAGAAAGCAGGTACAACAAGTTTTGTGGTGCCTTTCTCTTGCCTACCGGGGTAGTGTAAAAACTACCAACAGAACTCGTTTCTGGCACCTTCCCCGGTGGAGTTGTGCATGGGGTGTGTTTGGAACATTTTGTCACCAGCCGAGTCCAAAATTCAGCGATTCCCCATCTCAGCCCAGAAAGCAGGTAGAACAAGTTTTGTGGTGCCTTTCAGCTGCCTACCGGGGTAGTGTAAAAACTACCAACAGAACTCGTTTCTGGCACCTTCCCCGGTGGAGTTGTGCATGGGGTGTGTTTGGAACATTTTGTCACCAGCCGAGTCCAAAATTCAGCGATTCCCCATCTCAGCCCAGAAAGCAGGTAGAACAAGTTTTGTGGTGCCTTTCAGCTGCCTACCGGGGTAGTGTAAAAACTACCAACAGAACTCGTTTCTGGCACCTTCCCCGGTGGAGTTGTGCATGGGGTGTGTTTGGAACATTTTGTCACCAGCCGAGTCCAAAATTCAGCGATTCCCCATCTCAGCCCAGAAAGCAGGTAGAACAACTTTTGTGGTGCCTTTCAGGTGCCTACCGGGGTAGTGTAAAAACTACCAACAGAACTCGTTTCTGGCACCTTCCCCGGTGGAGTTGTGCATGGGGTGTGTTTGGAACATTTTGTCACCAGCCGAGTCCAAAATTCAGCCGTTCCCCATCTCAGCCCAGAAAGCAGGTAGAACAACTTTTGTGGTGCCTTTCTCTTGCCTACCGGGGTAGTGTAAAAACTACCAACAGAACTCCTTTCTGGCACCTTCCCCGGTGGAGGTGTGCATGGGGTGTGTTTGGAACATTTTGTCACCAGCCGAGTCCAAAATTCAGCCGTTCCCCATCTCAGCCCAGAAAGCAGGTAGAACAAGTTTTGTGGTGCCTTTCAGCTGCCTACCGGGGTAGTGTAAAAACTACCAACAGAACTCGTTTCTGGCACCTTCCCCGGTGGAGTTGTGCATGGGGTGTGTTTGGAACATTTTGTCACCAGCCGAGTCCAAAATTCAGCCGTTCCCCATCTCAGCCCAGAAAGCAGGTAGAACAACTTTTGTGGTGCCTTTCTCTTGCCTACCGGGGTAGTGTAAAAACTACCAACAGAACTCCTTTCTGGCACCTTCCCCGGTGGAGTTGTGCATGGGGTGTGTTTGGAAGATTTTGTTACCAGCCGAGTCCAAAATTCAGCCGTTCCCCATCTCAGCCCAGAAAGCAGGTAGAACAAGTTTTGTGGTGCCTTTCAGCTGCCTACCGGGGTAGTGTAAAAACTACCAACAGAACTCGTTTCTGGCACCTTCCCCGGTGGAGTTGTGCATGGGGTGTGTTTGGAACATTTTGTCACCAGCCGAGTCCAAAATTCAGCGATTCCCCATCTCAGCCCAGAAAGCAGGTAGAACAAGTTTTGTGGTGCCTTTCAGCTGCCTACCGGGGTAGTGTAAAAACTACCAACAGAACTCGTTTCTGGCACCTTCCCCGGTGGAGTTGTGCATGGGGTGTGTTTGGAACATTTTGTTACCAGCCGAGTCCAAAATTCAGCCGTTCCCCATCTCAGCCCAGAAAGCAGGTAGAACAACTTTTGTGGTGCCTTTCTCTTGCCTACCGGGGTAGTGTAAAAACTACCAACAGAACTCGTTTCTGGCACCTTCCCCGGTGGAGTTGTGCATGGGGTGTGTTTGGAACATTTTGTTACCAGCCGAGTCCAAAATTCAGCCGTTCCCCATCTCAGCCCAGAAAGCAGGTAGAACAAGTTTTGTGGTGCCTTTCAGCTGCCTACCGGGGTAGTGTAAAAACTACCAACAGAACTCGTTTCTGGCACCTTCCCCGGTGGAGTTGTGCATGGGGTGTGTTTGGAACATTTTGTCACCAGCCGAGTCCAAAATTCAGCGATTCCCCATCTCAGCCCAGAAAGCAGGTACAACAAGTTTTGTGGTGCCTTTCAGCTGCCAACCGGGGTACTGTAAAAACTACCAACAGAACTCGTTTCTGGCACCTTCCCCGGTGGAGTTGTGCATGGGGTGTGTTTGGAACATTTTGTTACCAGCCGAGTCCAAAATTCAGCCGTTCCCCATCTCAGCCCAGAAAGCAGGTAGAACAAGTTTTGTGGTGCCTTTCAGCTGCCTACCGGGGTACTGTAAAAACTACCAACAGAACTCGTTTCTGGCACCTTCCCCGGTGGAGGTGTGCATGGGGTGTGTTTGGAACATTTTGTCACCAGCCGAGTCCAAAATTCAGCCGTTCCCCATCTCAGCCCAGAAAGCAGGTAGAACAAGTTTTGTGGTGCCTTTCAGCTGCCTACCGGGGTAGTGTAAAAACTACCAACAGAACTCGTTTCTGGCACCTTCCCCGGTGGAGTTGTGCATGGGGTGTGTTTGGAACATTTTGTCACCAGCCGAGTCCAAAATTCAGCGATTCCCCATCTCAGCCCAGAAAGCAGGTAGAACAAGTTTTGTGGTGCCTTTCAGCTGCCTACCGGGGTAGTGTAAAAACTACCAACAGAACTCGTTTCTGGCACCTTCCCCGGTGGAGTTGTGCATGGGGTGTGTTTGGAACATTTTGTCACCAGCCGAGTCCAAAATTCAGCGATTCCCCATCTCAGCCCAGAAAGCAGGTACAACAAGTTTTGTGGTGCCTTTCAGCTGCCTACCGGGGTAGTGTAAAAACTACCAACAGAACTCGTTTCTGGCACCTTCCCCGGCGGAGTTGTGCATGGGGTGTGTTTGGAACATTTTGTCACCAGCCGTGTCCAAAATTCAGCGATTCCCCATCTCAGCCCAGAAAGCAGGTAGAACAAGTTTTGTGGTGCCTTTCAGCTGCCTACCGGGGTAGTGTAAAAACTACCAACAGAACTCGTTTCTGGCACCTTCCCCGGTGGAGGTGTGCATGGGGTGTGTTTGGAACATTTTGTCACCAGCCGAGTCCAAAATTCAGCCGTTCCCCATCTCAGCCCAGAAAGCAGGTAGAACAAGTTTTGTGGTGCCTTTCAGCTGCCTACCGGGGTAGTGTAAAAACTACCAACAGAACTCGTTTCTGGCACCTTCCCCGGTGGAGTTGTGCATGGGGTGTGTTTGGAACATTTTGTCACCAGCCGAGTCCAAAATTCAGCCGTTCCCCATCTCAGCCCAGAAAGCAGGTAGAACAACTTTTGTGGTGCCTTTCTCTTGCCTACCGGGGTAGTGTAAAAACTACCAACAGAACTCCTTTCTGGCACCTTCCCCGGTGGAGTTGTGCATGGGGTGTGTTTGGAAGATTTTGTTACCAGCCGAGTCCAAAATTCAGCCGTTCCCCATCTCAGCCCAGAAAGCAGGTACAACAAGTTTTGTGGTGCCTTTCAGCTGCCTAGCGGGGTAGTGTAAAAACTACCAACAGAACTCGTTTCTGGCACCTTCCCCGGTGGAGTTGTGCGTGGGGTGTGTTTGGAACATTTTGTCACCAGCCGAGTCCAAAATTCAGCGATTCCCCATCTCAGCCCAGAAAGCAGGTAGAACAAGTTTTGTGGTGCCTTTCAGCTGCCTACCGGGGTAGTGTAAAAACTACCAACAGAACTCGTTTCTGGCACCTTCCCCGGTGGAGGTGTGCATGGGGTGTGTTTGGAACATTTTGTTACCAGCCGAGTCCAAAATTCAGCCGTTCCCCATCTCAGCCCAGAAAGCAGGTAGAACAAGTTTTGTGGTGCCTTTCAGCTGCCTACCGGGGTAGTGTAAAAACTACCAACAGAACTCGTTTCTGGCACCTTCCCCGGTGGAGTTGTGCATGGGGTGTGTTTGGAACATTTTGTCACCAGCCGAGTCCAAAATTCAGCGATTCCCCATCTCAGCCCAGAAAGCAGGTAGAACAAGTTTTGTGGTGCCTTTCAGCTGCCAACCGGGGTACTGTAAAAACTACCAACAGAACTCGTTTCTGGCACCTTCCCCGGTGGAGTTGTGCATGGGGTGTGTTTGGAACATTTTGTTACCAGCCGAGTCCAAAATTCAGCCGTTCCCCATCTCAGCCCAGAAAGCAGGTAGAACAAGTTTTGTGGTGCCTTTCAGCTGCCTACCGGGGTAGTGTAAAAACTACCAACAGAACTCGTTTCTGGCACCTTCCCCGGTGGAGTTGTGCATGGGGTGTGTTTGGAACATTTTGTCACCAGCCGAGTCCAAAATTCAGCCTTTCCCCATCTCAGCCCAGAAAGCAGGTAGAACAAGTTTTGTGGTGCCTTTCAGCTGCCTACCGGGGTAGTGTAAAAACTACCAACAGAACTCGTTTCTGGCACCTTCCCCGGTGGAGTTGTGCATGGGGTGTGTTTGGAACATTTTGTCACCAGCCGAGTCCAAAATTCAGCGATTCCCCATCTCAGCCCAGAAAGCAGGTAGAACAAGTTTTGTGGTGCCTTTCAGCTGCCTACCGGGGTAGTGTAAAAACTACCAACAGAACTCGTTTCTGGCACCTTCCCCGGTGGAGTTGTGCATGGGGTGTGTTTGGAACATTTTGTCACCAGCCGAGTCCAAAATTCAGCGATTCCCCATCTCAGCCCAGAAAGCAGGTAGAACAAGTTTTGTGGTGCCTTTCAGCTGCCTACTGGGGTAGTGTAAAAACTACCAACAGAACTCGTTTCTGGCACCTTCCCCGGTGGAGTTGTGCGTGGGGTGTGTTTGGAACATTTTGTCACCAGCCGAGTCCAAAATTCAGCTGTTCCCCATCTCAGCCCAGAAAGCAGGTAGAACAAGTTTTGTGGTGCCTTTCAGCTGCCTACCGGGGTAGTGTAAAAACTACCAACAGAACTCGTTTCTGGCACCTTCCCCGGTGGAGTTGTGCATGGGGTGTGTTTGGAACATTTTGTCACCAGCCGAGTCCAAAATTCAGCGATTCCCCATCTCAGCCCAGAAAGCAGGTAGAACAAGTTTTGTGGTGCCTTTCAGCTGCCTACCGGGGTAGTGTAAAAACTACCAACAGAACTCGTTTCTGGCACCTTCCCCGGTGGAGTTGTGCATGGGGTGTGTTTGGAACATTTTGTCACCAGCCGAGTCCAAAATTCAGCGATTCCCCATCTCAGCCCAGAAAGCAGGTAGAACAAGTTTTGTGGTGCCTTTCAGCTGCCTACTGGGGTAGTGTAAAAACTACCAACAGAACTCGTTTCTGGCACCTTCCCCGGTGGAGTTGTGCGTGGGGTGTGTTTGGAACATTTTGTCACCAGCCGAGTCCAAAATTCAGCTGTTCCCCATCTCAGCCCAGAAAGCAGGTAGAAAAACTTTTTTGGTGCCTTTCAGCTGCCTACCGGGGTACTGTAAAAACTACCAACAGAACTCATTTCTGGCACCTTCCCCGGTGGAGTTGTGCATGGGGTGTGTTTGGAACATTTTGTCACCAGCCGAGTCCAAAAGTCAGCGATTCCCCATCTCAGCCCAGAAAGCAGGTAGAACAAGTTTTGTGGTGCCTTTCAGCTGCCTACCGGGGTAGTGTAAAAACTACCAACAGAACTCGTTTCTGGCACCTTCCCCGGTGGAGTTGTGCATGGGGTGTGTTTGGAACATTTTGTCACCAGCCGAGTCCAAAATTCAGCCGTTCCCCATCTCAGCCCAGAAAGCAGGTAGAACAAGTTTTGTGGTGCCTTTCAGCTGCCTACCGGGGTAGTGTAAAAACTACCAACAGAACTCGTTTCTGGCACCTTCCCCGGTGGAGTTGTGCATGGGGTGTGTTTGGAACATTTTGTCACCAGCCGAGTCCAAAATTCAGCGATTCCCCATCTCAGCCCAGAAAGCAGGTAGAACAAGTTTTGTGGTGCCTTTCAGCTGCCTACCGGGGTAGTGTAAAAACTACCAACAGAACTCGTTTCTGGCACCTTCCCCGGTGGAGTTGTGCATGGGGTGTGTTTGGAACATTTTGTCAGCAGCCGAGTCCAAAATTCAGCGATTCCCCATCTCAGCCCAGAAAGCAAGTAGAACAAGTTTTGTGGTGCCTTTCAGCTGCCTACTGGGGTAGTGTAAAAACTACCAACAGAACTCGTTTCTGGCACCTTCCCCGGTGGAGTTGTGCGTGGGGTGTGTTTGGAACATTTTGTCACCAGCCGAGTCCAAAATTCAGCTGTTCCCCATCTCAGCCCAGAAAGCAGGTAGAAAAACTTTTGTGGTGCCTTTCAGCTGCCTACCGGGGTACTGTAAAAACTACAAACAGAACTCATTTCTGGCACCTTCCCCGGTGGAGTTGTGCATGGGGTGTGTTTGGAACATTTTGTCACCAGCCGAGTCCAAAATTCAGCCGTTCCCCATCTCAGCCCAGAAAGCAGGTAGAACAAGTTTTGTGGTGCCTTTCAGCTGCCTACCGGGGTAGTGTAAAAACTACCAACAGAACTCGTTTCTGGCACCTTCCCCGGTGGAGGTGTGCATGGGGTGTGTTTGGAACATTTTGTCACCAGCCGAGTCCAAAAGTCAGCGATTCCCCATCTCAGCCCAGAAAGCAGGTAGAACAAGTTTTGTGGTGCCTTTCTCTTGCCTACCGGGGTAGTGTAAAAACTACCAACAGAACTCGTTTCTGGCACCTTCCCCGGTGGAGTTGTGCATGGGGTGTGTTTGGAACATTTTGTCACCAGCCGAGTCCAAAATTCAGCGATTCCCCATCTCAGCCCAGAAAGCAGGTAGAACAAGTTTTGTGGTGCCTTTCAGCTGCCTACCGGGGTAGTGTAAAAACTACCAACAGAACTCGTTTCTGGCACCTTCCCCGGTGGAGTTGTGCATGGGGTGTGTTTGGAACATTTTGTCACCAGCCGAGTCCAAAATTCAGCGATTCCCCATCTCAGCCCAGAAAGCAGGTAGAACAAGTTTTGTGGTGCCTTTCTCTTGCCTACCGGGGTAGTGTAAAAACTACCAACAGAACTCGTTTCTGGCACCTTCCCCGGTGGAGTTGTGCATGGGGTGTGTTTGGAACATTTTGTCACCAGCCGAGTCCAAAATTCAGCGATTCCCCATCTCAGCCCAGAAAGCAGGTAGAACAAGTTTTGTGGTGCCTTTCAGCTGCCTACCGGGGTAGTGTAAAAACTGCCAACAGAACTCGTTTCTGGCACCTTCCCCGGTGGAGTTGTGCATGGGGTGTGTTTGGAACATTTTGTCACCAGCCGAGTCCAAAAGTCAGCGATTCCCCATCTCAGCCCAGAAAGCAGGTAGAACAAGTTTTGTGGTGCCTTTCTCTTGCCTACCGGGGTAGTGTAAAAACTACCAACAGAACTCGTTTCTGGCACCTTCCCCGGTGGAGTTGTGCATGGGGTGTGTTTGGAACATTTTGTCACCAGCCGAGTCCAAAACTCAGCGATTCCCCATCTCAGCCCAGAAAGCAGGTAGAAAAACTTTTGTGGTGCCTTTCAGCTGCCTACCGGGGTACTGTAAAAACTACAAACAGAACTCATTTCTGGCACCTTCCCCGGTGGAGTTGTGCATGGGGTGTGTTTGGAACATTTTGTCACCAGCCGAGTCCAAAATTCAGCCGTTCCCCATCTCAGCCCAGAAAGCAGGTAGAACAAGTTTTGTGGTGCCTTTCAGCTGCCTACCGGGGTAGTGTAAAAACTACCAACAGAACTCGTTTCTGGCACCTTCCCCGGTGGAGGTGTGCATGGGGTGTGTTTGGAACATTTTGTCACCAGCCGAGTCCAAAATTCAGCGATTCCCCATCTCAGCCCAGAAAGCAAGTAGAACAAGTTTTGTGGTGCCTTTCAGCTGCCTACTGGGGTCGTGTAAAAACTACCAACAGAACTCGTTTCTGGCACCTTCCCCGGTGGAGTTGTGCATGGGGTGTGTTTGGAACATTTTGTCACCAGCCGAGTCCAAAATTCAGCTGTTCCCCATCTCAGCCCAGAAAGCAGGTAGAACAAGTTTTGTGGTGCCTTTCAGCTGCCTACCGGGGTAGTGTAAAAACTACCAACAGAACTCGTTTCTGGCACCTTCCCCGGTGGAGTTGTGCATGGGGTGTGTTTGGAACATTTTGTCACCAGCCGAGTCCAAAATTCAGCGATTCCCCATCTCAGCCCAGAAAGCAGGTAGAACAAGTTTTGTGGTGCCTTTCAGCTGCCTACCGGGGTAGTTTAAACCTACCAACAGAACTCGTTTCTGGCACCTTCCCCGGTGGAGTTGTGCATGGGGTGTGTTTGGAACATTTTGTCACCAGCCGAGTCCAAAATTCAGCTGTTCCCCATCTCAGCCCAGAAAGCAGGTAGAACAAGTTTTGTGGTGCCTTTCAGCTGCCTACTGGGGTAGTGTAAGAACTACCAACAGAACTCGTTTCTGGCACCTTCCCCGGTGGAGTTGTGCATGGGGTGTGTTTGGAACATTTTGTCACCAGCCGAGTCCAAAACTCAGCGATTCCCCATCTCAGCCCAGAAAGCAGGTAGAACAAGTTTTGTGGTGCCTTTCAGCTGCCTACCGGGGTACTGTAAAAACTACCAACAGAACTCGTTTTTGGCACCTTCCCCGGTGGAGTTGTGCATGGGGTGTGTTTGGAACATTTTATCACCAGCCAAGTCCAAAACTCATTGATTCCCCATCTCAGCCCAGAAAGCAGGTAGAACAAGTTTTGTGGTGCCTTTCAGCTGCCAACCGGGGTACTGTAAAAACTACCAACAGAACTCATTTCTGGCACCTTCCCCGGTGGAGGTGTGCATGGGGTGTGTTTGGAACATTTTGTCACCAGCCGAGTCCAAAATTCAGCCGTTCCCCATCTCAGCCCAGAAAGCAGGTAGAACAAGTTTTGTGGTGCCTTTCAGCTGCCTACCGGGGTAGTGTAAAAACTACCAACAGAACTCGTTTCTGGCACCTTCCCCGGTGGAGTTGTGCATGGGGTGTGTTTGGAACATTTTGTCACCAGCCGAGTCCAAAATTCAGCGATTCCCCATCTCAGCCCAGAAAGCAGGTAGAACAAGTTTTGTGGTGCCTTTCAGCTGCCTACCGGGGTAGTGTAAAAACTACCAACAGAACTCGTTTCTGGCACCTTCCCCGGTGGAGTTGTGCATGGGGTGTGTTTGGAACATTTTGTCACCAGCCGAGTCCAAAATTCAGCGATTCCCCATCTCAGCCCAGAAAGCAGGTAGAACAAGTTTTGTGGTGCCTTTCAGCTGCCTACCGGGGTAGTGTAAAAACTACCAACAGAACTCGTTTCTGGCACCTTCCCCGGTGGAGTTGTGCATGGGGTGTGTTTGGAACATTTTGTCACCAGCCGAGTCCAAAATTCAGCGATTCCCCATCTCAGCCCAGAAAGCAGGTAGAACAAGTTTTGTGGTGCCTTTCAGCTGCCTACTGGGGTAGTGTAAAAACTACCAACAGAACTCGTTTCTGGCACCTTCCCCGGTGGAGTTGTGCGTGGGGTGTGTTTGGAACATTTTGTCACCAGCCGAGTCCAAAATTCAGCTGTTCCCCATCTCAGCCCAGAAAGCAGGTAGAAAAACTTTTTTGGTGCCTTTCAGCTGCCTACCGGGGTACTGTAAAAACTACAAACAGAACTCATTTCTGGCACCTTCCCCGGTGGAGTTGTGCATGGGGTGTGTTTGGAACATTTTGTCACCAGCCGAGTCCAAAACTCAGCGATTCCCCATCTCAGCCCAGAAAGCAGGTAGAACAAGTTTTGTGGTGCCTTTCAGCTGCCTACCGGGGTAGTGTAAAAACTACCAACAGAACTCGTTTCTGGCACCTTCCCCGGTGGAGTTGTGCATGGGGTGTGTTTGGAACATTTTGTCACCAGCCGAGTCCAAAATTCAGCTGTTCCCCATCTCAGCCCAGAAAGCAGGTAGAACAAGTTTTGTGGTGCCTTTCTCTTGCCTACCGGGGTAGTGTAAAAACTACCAACAGAACTCGTTTCTGGCACCTTCCCCGGTGGAGTTGTGCATGGGGTGTGTTTGGAACATTTTGTCACCAGCCGAGTCCAAAATTCAGCGATTCCCCATCACAGCACAGAATGCAGGTAGAACAAGTTTTGTGGTGCCTTTCAGCTGCCTACCGGGGTAGTTTAAACCTACCAACAGAAGTCGTTTCTGGCACCTTCCTCGGTGGAGTTGTGCATGGGGTGTGTTTGGAACATTCTGTCACCAGCCGAGTCCAAAATTCAGCTGTTCCCCATCTCTAGCCCAGGAAGCAGATAGAACCGGTTTTGTGGTGCCTTTCAGCTGCCTACCGGGGTACTGTAAAAACTACCAACAGAACTCGTTTCTGGCACCTTCCCCGGTGGAGTTGTGCATGGGGTGTGTTTGGAACATTTTGTCACCAGCCGAGTCCAAAATTCAGCTGTTCCCCATCTCAGCCCAGAAAGCAGGTAGAAAAACGTTTGTGGTGCCTTTCTCTTGTCTACCGGGGTACTGTAAAAACTACAAACAGAACTCATTTCTGGCACCTTCCCCGGTGGAGGTGTGCATGGGGTGTGTTTGGAACATTTTGTCACCAGCCGAGTCCAAAATTCAGCCGTTCCCCATCTCAGCCCAGAAAGCAGGTATGAACAAGTTTTGTGGTGCCTTTCTCTTGCCTACCGGGGTAGTGTAAAAACTACCAACAGAACTCATTTCTGGCACCTTCCCCGGTGGAGGTGTGCATGGGGTGTGTTTGGAACATTTTGTCACCAGCCGAGTCCAAAATTCAGCTGTTCCCCATCTCTAGCCCAGGAAGCAGGTAGAACAACTTTTGTGGTGCCTTTCAGCTGCCAACCGGGGTAGTGTAAAAACTACCAACAGAACTCGTTTCTGGCACCTTCCCCGGTGGAGTTGTGCATGGGGTGTGTTTGGAACATTTTGTCACCAGCCGAGTCCAAAACTCAGCGATTCCTCATCTCAGCCCAGAAAGCAGGTAGAACAAGTTTTGTGGTGCCTTTCAGCTGCCTACCGGGGTAGTGTAGAAACTACCAACAGAACTCCTTTCTGGCACCTTCCCCGGTGGAGTTGTGCATGGGGTGTGTTTGGAACATTTTGTCAACAGCCGAGTCCAAAACTCAGCGATTCCCCATCTCAGCCCAGAAAGCAGGTAGAACAAGTTTTGTGGTGCCTTTCAGCTGCCTACCGGGGTAGTGTAAAAACTACCAACAGAACTCGTTTTTGGCACCTTCCTCGGTGGAGTTGTGCATGGGGTGTGTTTGGAACATTCTGTCACCAGCCGAGTCCAAAATTCAGCCATTCCCCATCTCAGCCCAGAAAGCAGGTAGAACAAGTTTTGTGGTGCCTTTCAGCTGCCTACCGGGGTAGTGTAAAAACTACCAACAGAACTCGTTTCTGGCACCTTCCTCGGTGGAGTTGTGCATGGGGTGTGTTTGGAACATTTTGTCACCAGCCGAGTCCAAAATTCAGCTGTTCCCCATCTCAGCCCAGAAAGCAGGTAGAAAAACTTTTGTGGTGCCTTTCAGCTGCCTACCGGGGTAGTGTAAAAACTACAAACAGAACTCATTTCTGGCACCTTCCCCGGTGGAGTTGTGCATGGGGTGTGTTTGGAACATTCTGTCACCAGCCGAGTCCAAAATTCAGCGATTCCCCATCTCAGCCCAGAAAGCAGGTAGAACAAGTTTTGTGGTGCCTTTCAGCTGCCTACCGGGGTAGTGTAAAAACTACCAACAGAACTCGTTTCTGGCACCTTCCCCGGTGGAGTTGTGCATGGGGTGTGTTTGGAACATTTTGTCACCAGCCGAGTCCAAAATTCAGCCGTTCCCCATCTCAGCCCAGAAAGCAGGTAGAACAAGTTTTGTGGTGCCTTTCTCTTGCCTACCGGGGTAGTGTAAAAACTACCAACAGAACTCGTTTCTGGCACCTTCCCCGGTGGAGTTGTGCATGGGGAGTGTTTGGAACATTTTGTCACCAGCCGAGTCCAAAACTCAGCAATTCCCCATCACAGCACAGAATGCAGGTAGAACAAGTTTTGTGGTGCCTTTCAGCTGCCTACCGGGGTAGTTTAAACCTACCAACAGAAGTCGTTTCTGGCACCTTCCTCGGTGGAGTTGTGCATGGGGTGTGTTTGGAACATTCTGTCACCAGCCGAGTCCAAAATTCAGCTGTTCCCCATCTCTAGCCCAGGAAGCAGATAGAACCGGTTTTGTGGTGCCTTTCAGCTGCCTACCAGGGTACTGTAAAAACTACCAACAGAACTCGTTTCTGGCACCTTCCCCGGTGGAGTTGTGCATGGGGTGTGTTTGGAACATTTTGTCACCAGCCGAGTCCAAAATTCAGCTGTTCCCCATCTCAGCCCAGAAAGCAGGTAGAAAAACGTTTGTGGTGCCTTTCTCTTGTCTACCGGGGTACTGTAAAAACTACAAACAGAACTCATTTCTGGCACCTTCCCCGGTGGAGGTGTGCATGGGGTGTGTTTGGAACATTTTGTCACCAGCCGAGTCCAAAATTCAGCCGTTCCCCATCTCAGCCCAGAAAGCAGGTATGAACAAGTTTTGTGGTGCCTTTCTCTTGCCTACCGGGGTAGTGTAAAAACTACCAACAGAACTCGTTTCTGGCACCTTCCCCGGTGGAGGTGTGCATGGGGTGTGTTTGGAACATTCTGTCACCAGCCGAGTCCAAAATTCAGCTGTTCCCCATCTCTAGCCCAGGAAGCAGGTAGAACAACTTTTGTGGTGCCTTTCAGCTGCCAACCGGGGTAGTGTAAAAACTACCAACAGAACTCGTTTCTGGCACCTTCCCCGGTGGAGTTGTGCATGGGGTGTGTTTGGAACATTTTGTCACCAGCCGAGTCCAAAACTCAGCTGTTCCCCATCTCAGCCCAGGAAGCAGGTAGAACAAGTTTTGTGGTGCCTTTCAGCTGCCTACCGGGGTAGTGTAAAAACTACCAACAGAACTCGTTTTTGGCACCTTCCTCGGTGGAGTTGTGCATGGGGTGTGTTTGGAACATTCTGTCACCAGCCGAGTCCAAAATTCAGCCATTCCCCATCTCAGCCCAGAAAGCAGGTAGAACAAGTTTTGTGGTGCCTTTCAGCTGCCTACCGGGGTAGTGTAAAAACTACCAACAGAACTCGTTTCTGGCACCTTCCTCGGTGGAGTTGTGCATGGGGTGTGTTTGGAACATTTTGTCACCAGCCGAGTCCAAAATTCAGCTGTTCCCCATCTCAGCCCAGAAAGCAGGTAGAAAAACTTTTGTGGTGCCTTTCAGCTGCCTACCGGGGTAGTGTAAAAACTACAAACAGAACTCATTTCTGGCACCTTCCCCGGTGGAGTTGTGCATGGGGTGTGTTTGGAACATTCTGTCACCAGCCGAGTCCAAAATTCAGCGATTCCCCATCTCAGCCCAGAAAGCAGGTAGAACAAGTTTTGTGGTGCCTTTCAGCTGCCTACCGGGGTAGTGTAAAAACTACCAACAGAACTCGTTTCTGGCACCTTCCCCGGTGGAGTTGTGCATGGGGTGTGTTTGGAACATTTTGTCACCAGCCGAGTCCAAAATTCAGCCGTTCCCCATCTCAGCCCAGAAAGCAGGTAGAAAAACTTTTGTGGTGCCTTTCTCTTGCCTACCGGGGTAGTGTAAAAACTACCAACAGAACTCATTTCTGGCACCTTCCCCGGTGGGGGTGTGCATGGGGTGTGTTTGGAACATTTTGTCACCAGCCGAATCCAAAATTCAGCCGTTCCCCATCTCAGCCCAGAAAGCAGGTAGAAAAACTTTTGTGGTGCCTTTCTCTTGTCTACCGGGGTACTGTAAAAACTACAAACAGAACTCATTTCTGGCACCTTCCCCGGTGGAGGTGTGCATGGGGTGTGTTTGGAACATTTTGTCACCAGCCGAGTCCAAAATTCAGCGATTCCCCATCTCAGCCCAGAAAGCAGGTAGAACAAGTTTTGTGGTGCCTTTCAGCTGCCTACCGGGGTAGTGTAAAAACTACCAACAGAACTCGTTTCTGGCACCTTCCCCGGTGGAGGTGTGCATGGGGTGTGTTTGGAACATTCTGTCACCAGCCGAGTCCAAAATTCAGCTGTTCCCCATCTCTAGCCCAGGAAGCAGGTAGAACAAGTTTTGTGGTGCCTTTCAGCTGCCAACCGGGGTAGTGTAAAAACTACCAACAGAACTCGTTTCTGGCACCTTCCCCGGTGGAGTTGTGCATGGGGTGTGTTTGGAACATTTTGTCACCAGCCGAGTCCAAAACTCAGCGATTCCTCATCTCAGCCCAGAAAGCAGGTAGAACAAGTTTTGTGGTGCCTTTCAGCTGCCTACCGGGGTAGTGTAGAAACTACCAACAGAACTCATTTCTGGCACCTTCCCCGGTGGAGTTGTGCATGGGGTGTGTTTGGAACATTTTGTCAACAGCCGAGTCCAAAACTCAGCGATTCCCCATCTCAGCCCAGAAAGCAGGTAGAACAAGTTTTGTGGTGCCTTTCAGCTGCCTACCGGGGTAGTGTAAAAACTACCAACAGAACTCGTTTTTGGCACCTTCCTCGGTGGAGTTGTGCATGGGGTGTGTTTGGAACATTCTGTCACCAGCCGAGTCCAAAATTCAGCTGTTCCCCATCTCAGCCCAGAAAGCAGGTAGAACAAGTTTTGTGGGGCCTTTCAGCTGCCTACCGGGGTAGTGTAAAAACTACCAACAGAACTCGTTTCTGGCACCTTCCCCGGTGGAGTTGTGCATGGGGTGTGTTTGGAACATTTTGTCACCAGCCGAGTCCAAAATTCAGCTGTTCCCCATCTCAGCCCAGAAAGCAGGTAGAAAAACTTTTGTGGTGCCTTTCAGCTGCCTACCGGGGTAGTGTAAAAACTACAAACAGAACTCATTTCTGGCACCTTCCCCGGTGGAGTTGTGCATGGGGTGTGTTTGGAACATTCTGTCACCAGCCGAGTCCAAAATTCAGCGATTCCCCATCTCAGCCCAGAAAGCAGGTAGAACAAGTTTTGTGGTGCCTTTCAGCTGCCTACCGGGGTAGTGTAAAAACTACCAAAAGAACTCATTTCTGGCACCTTCCCCGGTGGAGTTGTGCATGGGGTGTGTTTGGAACATTTTGTCACCAGCCGAGTCCAAAATTCAGCGATTCCCCATCTCAGCCCAGAAAGCAGGTAGAAAAACTTTTGTGGTGCCTTTCTCTTGCCTACCGGGGTAGTGTAAAAACTACCAACAGAACTCATTTCTGGCACCTTCCCCGGTGGGGGTGTGCATGGGGTGTGTTTGGAACATTTTGTCACCAGCCGAGTCCAAAATTCAGCCGTTCCCCATCTCAGCCCAGAAAGCAGGTAGAAAAACTTTTGTGGTGCCTTTCTCTTGTCTACCGGGGTACTGTAAAAACTACAAACAGAACTCATTTCTGGCACCTTCCCCGGTGGAGGTGTGCATGGGGTGTGTTTGGAACATTTTGTCACCAGCCGAGTCCAAAATTCAGCCGTTCCCAATCTCAGCCCAGAAAGCAGGTATGAACAAGTTTTGTGGTGCCTTTCTCTTGCCTACCGGGGTAGTGTAAAAACTACCAACAGAACTCGTTTCTGGCACCTTCCCCGGTGGAGGTGTGCATGGGGTGTGTTTGGAACATTTTGTCACCAGCCGAGTCCAAAATTCAGCCGTTCCCCATCTCAGCCCAGAAAGCAGGTATGAACAAGTTTTGTGGTGCCTTTCTCTTGCCTACCGGGGTAGTGTAAAAACTACCAACAGAACTCGTTTCTGGCACCTTCCCCGGTGGAGGTGTGCATGGGGTGTGTTTGGAACATTCTGTCACCAGCCGAGTCCAAAATTCAGCTGTTCCCCATCTCTAGCCCAGGAAGCAGGTAGAACAAGTTTTGTGGTGCCTTTCAGCTGCCAACCGGGGTAGTGTAAAAACTACCAACAGAACTCGTTTCTGGCACCTTCCCCGGTGGAGTTGTGCATGGGGTGTGTTTGGAACATTTTGTCAACAGCCGAGTCCAAAACTCAGCGATTCCCCATCTCAGCCCAGAAAGCAGGTAGAACAAGTTTTGTGGTGCCTTTCAGCTGCCTACCGGGGTAGTGTAAAAACTACCAACAGAACTCGTTTTTGGCACCTTCCTCGGTGGAGTTGTGCATGGGGTGTGTTTGGAACATTCTGTCACCAGCCGAGTCCAAAATTCAGCCGTTCCCCATCTCAGCCCAGAAAGCAGGTAGAACAAGTTTTGTGGTGCCTTTCAGCTGCCTACCGGGGTAGTGTAAAAACTACCAACAGAACTCGTTTCTGGCACCTTCCCCGGTGGAGTTGTGCATGGGGTGTGTTTGGAACATTCTGTCACCAGCCGAGTCCAAAATTCAGCTGTTCCCCATCTCTAGCCCAGGAAGCAGATAGAACCGGTTTTGTGGTGCCTTTCAGCTGCCTACCGGGGTACTGTAAAAACTACCAACAGAACTCGTTTCTGGCACCTTCCCCGGTGGAGTTGTGCATGGGGTGTGTTTGGAACATTTTGTCACCAGCCGAGTCCAAAATTCAGCTGTTCCCCATCTCAGCCCAGAAAGCAGGTAGAAAAACTTTTGTGGTGCCTTTCTCTTGTCTACCGGGGTACTGTAAAAACTACAAACAGAACTCATTTCTGGCACCTTCCCCGGTGGAGTTGTGCATGGGGTGTGTTTGGAACATTTTGTCACCAGCCGAGTCCAAAATTCAGCCGTTCCCCATCTCAGCCCAGAAAGCAGGTATGAACAAGTTTTGTGGTGCCTTTCAGCTGCCTACCGGGGTAGTGTAAAAACTACCAACAGAACTCGTTTTTGGCACCTTCCTCGGTGGAGTTGTGCATGGGGTGTGTTTGGAACATTCTGTCACCAGCCGAGTCCAAAATTCAGCTGTTCCCCATCTCAGCCCAGAAAGCAGGTAGAACAAGTTTTGTGGGGCCTTTCAGCTGCCTACCGGGGTAGTGTAAAAACTACCAACAGAACTCGTTTCTGGCACCTTCCCCGGTGGAGTTGTGCATGGGGTGTGTTTGGAACATTTTGTCACCAGCCGAGTCCAAAATTCAGCTGTTCCCCATCTCAGCCCAGAAAGCAGGTAGAAAAACTTTTGTGGTGCCTTTCAGCTGCCTACCGGGGTAGTGTAAAAACTACAAAAAGAACTCATTTCTGGCACCTTCCCCGGTGGAGTTGTGCATGGGGTGTGTTTGGAACATTCTGTCACCAGCCGAGTCCAAAATTCAGCGATTCCCCATCTCAGCCCAGAAAGCAGGTAGAACAAGTTTTGTGGTGCCTTTCAGCTGCCTACCGGGGTAGTGTAAAAACTACCAAAAGAACTCATTTCTGGCACCTTCCCCAGTGGAGTTGTGCATGGGGTGTGTTTGGAACATTTTGTCACCAGCCGAGTCCAAAATTCAGCGATTCCCCATCTCAGCCCAGAAAGCAGGTAGAAAAACTTTTGTGGTGCCTTTCTCTTGCCTACCGGGGTAGTGTAAAAACTACCAACAGAACTCGTTTCTGGCACCTTCCCCGGTGGAGTTGTGCATGGGGTGTGTTTGGAACATTTTGTCACCAGCCGAGTCCAAAATTCAGCCGTTCCCCATCTCAGCCCAGAAAGCAGGTATGAACAAGTTTTGTGGTGCCTTTCAGCTGCCTACCGGGGTAGTGTAAAAACTACCAACAGAACTCGTTTTTGGCACCTTCCTCGGTGGAGTTGTGCATGGGGTGTGTTTGGAACATTCTGTCACCAGCCGAGTCCAAAATTCAGCTGTTCCCCATCTCAGCCCAGAAAGCAGGTAGAACAAGTTTTGTGGGGCCTTTCAGCTGCCTACCGGGGTAGTGTAAAAACTACCAACAGAACTCGTTTCTGGCACCTTCCCCGGTGGAGTTGTGCATGGGGTGTGTTTGGAACATTTTGTCACCAGCCGAGTCCAAAATTCAGCTGTTCCCCATCTCAGCCCAGAAAGCAGGTAGAAAAACTTTTGTGGTGCCTTTCAGCTGCCTACCGGGGTAGTGTAAAAACTACAAACAGAACTCATTTCTGGCACCTTCCCCGGTGGAGTTGTGCATGGGGTGTGTTTGGAACATTCTGTCACCAGCCGAGTCCAAAATTCAGCGATTCCCCATCTCAGCCCAGAAAGCAGGTAGAACAAGTTTTGTGGTGCCTTTCAGCTGCCTACCGGGGTAGTGTAAAAACTACCAAAAGAACTCATTTCTGGCACCTTCCCCGGTGGAGTTGTGCATGGGGTGTGTTTGGAACATTTTGTCACCAGCCGAGTCCAAAATTCAGCGATTCCCCATCTCAGCCCAGAAAGCAGGTAGAAAAACTTTTGTGGTGCCTTTCTCTTGCCTACCGGGGTAGTGTAAAAACTACCAACAGAACTCATTTCTGGCACCTTCCCCGGTGGGGGTGTGCATGGGGTGTGTTTGGAACATTTTGTCACCAGCCGAGTCCAAAATTCAGCCGTTCCCCATCTCAGCCCAGAAAGCAGGTAGAAAAACTTTTGTGGTGCCTTTCTCTTGTCTACCGGGGTACTGTAAAAACTACAAACAGAACTCATTTCTGGCACCTTCCCCGGTGGAGGTGTGCATGGGGTGTGTTTGGAACATTTTGTCACCAGCCGAGTCCAAAATTCAGCCGTTCCCCATCTCAGCCCAGAAAGCAGGTATGAACAAGTTTTGTGGTGCCTTTCTCTTGCCTACCGGGGTAGTGTAAAAACTACCAACAGAACTCGTTTCTGGCACCTTCCCCGGTGGAGGTGTGCATGGGGTGTGTTTGGAACATTTTGTCACCAGCCGAGTCCAAAATTCAGCCGTTCCCCATCTCAGCCCAGAAAGCAGGTATGAACAAGTTTTGTGGTGCCTTTCTCTTGCCTACCGGGGTAGTGTAAAAACTACCAACAGAACTCGTTTCTGGCACCTTCCCCGGTGGAGTTGTGCATGGGGTGTGTTTGGAACATTCTGTCACCAGCCGAGTCCAAAATTCAGCTGTTCCCCATCTCTAGCCCAGGAAGCAGGTAGAACAAGTTTTGTGGTGCCTTTCAGCTGCCAACCGGGGTAGTGTAAAAACTACCAACAGAACTCGTTTCTGGCACCTTCCCCGGTGGAGTTGTGCATGGGGTGTGTTTGGAACATTTTGTCACCAGCCGAGTCCAAAACTCAGCGATTCCCCATCTCAGCCCAGAAAGCAGGTAGAACAAGTTTTGTGGTGCCTTTCAGCTGCCTACCGGGGTAGTGTAAAAACTACCAACAGAACTCGTTTTTGGCACCTTCCTCGGTGGAGTTGTGCATGGGGTGTGTTTGGAACATTCTGTCACCAGCCGAGTCCAAAATTCAGCCGTTCCCCATCTCAGCCCAGAAAGCAGGTAGAACAAGTTTTGTGGTGCCTTTCAGCTGCCTACCGGGGTAGTGTAAAAACTACCAACAGAACTCGTTTCTGGCACCTTCCCCGGTGGAGTTGTGCATGGGGTGTGTTTGGAACATTCTGTCACCAGCCGAGTCCAAAATTCAGCTGTTCCCCATCTCTAGCCCAGGAAGCAGATAGAACCGGTTTTGTGGTGCCTTTCAGCTGCCTACCGGGGTACTGTAAAAACTACCAACAGAACTCGTTTCTGGCACCTTCCCCGGTGGAGTTGTGCATGGGGTGTGTTTGGAACATTTTGTCACCAGCCGAGTCCAAAATTCAGCTGTTCCCCATCTCAGCCCAGAAAGCAGGTAGAAAAACTTTTGTGGTGCCTTTCTCTTGTCTACCGGGGTACTGTAAAAACTACAAACAGAACTCATTTCTGGCACCTTCCCCGGTGGAGTTGTGCATGGGGTGTGTTTGGAACATTTTGTCACCAGCCGAGTCCAAAATTCAGCCGTTCCCCATCTCAGCCCAGAAAGCAGGTATGAACAAGTTTTGTGGTGCCTTTCTCTTGCCTACCGGGGTAGTGTAAAAACTACCAACAGAACTCGTTTCTGGCACCTTCCCCGGTGGAGGTGTGCATGGGGTGTGTTTGGAACATTTTGTCACCAGCCGAGTCCAAAATTCAGCCGTTCCCCATCTCAGCCCAGAAAGCAGGTAGAACAAGTTTTGTGGTGCCTTTCAGCTGCCTACCGGGGTAGTGTAAAAACTACCAACAGAACTCGTTTCTGGCACCTTCCCCGGTGGAGTTGTGCATGGGGAGTGTTTGGAACATTTTGTCACCAGCCGAGTCCAAAACTCAGCGATTCCCCATCACAGCACAGAATGCAGGTAGAACAAGTTTTGTGGTGCCTTTCAGCTGCCTACCGGGGTAGTTTAAACCTACCAACAGAACTCGTTTCTGGCACCTTCCCCGGAGGAGTTGTGCATGGGGTGTGTTTGGAACATTTTGTCACCAGCCGAGTCCAAAATTCAGCTGTTCCCCATCTCAGCCCAGAAAGCAGGTAGAACAAGTTTTGTGGTGCCTTTCAGCTGCCTACTGGGGTAGTGTAAGAACTACCAACAGAACTCGTTTCTGACACCTTCCCCGGTGGAGTTGTGCATGGGGTGTGTTTGGAACATTTTGTCACCAGCCGAGTCCAAAATTCAGCCGTTCCCCATCTCAGCCCAGAAAGCAGGTAGAACAAGTTTTGTGGTGCCTTTCAGCTGCCTACCGGGGTAGTATAAAAACTACCAACAGAACTCGTTTCTGGCACCTTCCTCGGTGGAGTTGTGCATGGGGTGTGTTTGGAACATTCTGTCACCAGCCGAGTCCAAAATTCAGCTGTTCCCCATCTCTAGCCCAGGAAGCAGGTAGAACCGGTTTTGTGGTGCCTTTCAGCTGCCTACCGGGGTACTGTAAAAACTACCAACAGAACTCGTTTCTGGCACCTTCCCCGGTGGAGTTGTGCATGGGGTGTGTTTGGAACATTCTGTCACCAGCCGAGTCCAAAATTCAGCTGTTCCCCATCTCTAGCCCAGGAAGCAGATAGAACCGGTTTTGTGGTGCCTTTCAGCTGCCTACCGGGGTAGTGTAAAAACTACCAACAGAACTCGTTTCTGGCACCTTCCCCGGTGGAGTTGTGCATGGGGTGTGTTTGGAACATTTTGTCACCAGCCGAGTCCAAAATTCAGCTGTTCCCCATCTCAGCCCAGAAAGCAGGTAGAAAAACTTTTGTGGTGCCTTTCTCTTGTCTACCGGGGTAGTGTAAAAACTACAAACAGAACTCGTGTCTGGCACCTTCCCCGGTGGAGTTGTGCATGGGGTGTGTTTGGAACATTTTGTCACCAGCCGAGTCCAAAATTCAGCCGTTCCCCATCTCAGCCCAGAAAGCAGGTATGAACAAGTTTTGTGGTGCCTTTCTCTTGCCTACCGGGGTAGTGTAAAAACTACCAACAGAACTCGTTTCTGGCACCTTCCCCGGTGGAGGTGTGCATGGGGTGTGTTTGGAACATTTTGTCACCAGCCGAGTCCAAAATTCAGCCGTTCCCCATCTCAGCCCAGAAAGCAGGTAGAACAAGTTTTGTGGTGCCTTTCAGCTGCCTACCGGGGTAGTGTAAAAACTACCAACAGAACTCGTTTCTGGCACCTTCCCCGGTGGAGTTGTGCATGGGGAGTGTTTGGAACATTTTGTCACCAGCCGAGTCCAAAACTCAGCGATTCCCCATCTCAGCCCAGAAAGCAGGTAGAACAAGTTTTGTGGTGCCTTTCAGCTGCCTACCGGGGTAGTTTAAACCTACCAACAGAACTCGTTTCTGGCACCTTCCCCGGAGGAGTTGTGCATGGGGTGTGTTTGGAACATTTTGTCACCAGCCGAGTCCAAAATTCAGCTGTTCCCCATCTCAGCCCAGAAAGCAGGTAGAACAAGTTTTGTGGTGCCTTTCAGCTGCCTACTGGGGTAGTGTAAGAACTACCAACAGAACTCGTTTCTGGCACCTTCCCCGGTGGAGTTGTGCATGGGGTGTGTTTGGAACATTCTGTCACCAGCAGAGTCCAAAACTCAGCGATTCCCCATCTCAGCCCAGAAAGCAGGTAGAACAAGTTTTGTGGTGCCTTTCAGCTGCCTACCGGGGTAGTTTAAAAACTACCAACAGAACTCGTTTCTGGCACCTTCCCCGGTGGAGGTGTGCATGGGGTGTGTTTGGAACATTTTGTCAGCAGCCGAGTCCAAAACTCAGCGATTCCTCATCTCAGCCCAGAAAGCAGGTAGAACAAGTTTTGTGGTGCCTTTCAGCTGCCTACCGGGGTAGTGTAGAAACTACCAACAGAACTCCTTTCTGGCACCTTCCCCGGTGGAGTTGTGCATGGGGTGTGTTTGGAACATTTTGTCACCAGCCGAGTCCAAAACTCATTGATTCCCCATCTCAGCCCAGAAAGCAGGTAGAACAAGTTTTGTGGTGCCTTTCTCTTGCCTACCGGGGTAGTGTAAAAACTACCAACAGAACTTGTTTCTGGCACCTTCCTCGGTGGAGTTGTGCATGGGGTGTGTTTGGAACATTTTGTCACCAGCCGAGTCCAAAATTCAGCCGTTCCCCATCTCAGCCCAGAAAGCAGGTAGAACAAGTTTTGTGGTGCCTTTCTCTTGCCTACCGGGGTAGTGTAAAAACTACCAACAGAACTCCTTTCTGGCACCTTCCCCGGTGGAGGTGTGCATGGGGGGTGTTTGGAACATTTTGTCACCAGCCGAGTCCAAAACTCAGCGATTCCCCATCTCAGCCCAGAAAGCAGGTAGAACAAGTTTTGTGGTGCCTTTCAGCTGCCTACCGGGGTAGTTTAAAACTACTAACAGAACTCGTGTCTGGCACCTTCCCCGGTGGAGTTGTGCATGGGGTGTGTTTGGAACATTTTGTCAGCAGCCGAGTCCAAAATTCAGCTGTTCCTCATCTCAGCCCAGAAAGCAGGTAGAACAAGTTTTGTGGTGCCTTTCAGCTGCCTACCGGGGTACTGTAAAAACTACCAACAGAACTCGTTTCTGGCACCTTCCCCGGTGGAGTTGTGCATGGGGTGTGTTTGGAACATTTTGTCAACAGCAGAGTCCAAAATTCAGCTGTTCCCCATCTCTAGCCCAGGAAGCAGGTAGAACCGGTTTTGTGGTGCCTTTCAGCTGCCTACCGGGGTACTGTAAAAACTACCAACAGAACTCGTTTCTGGCACCTTCCCCGGTGGAGTTGTGCATGGGGTGTGTTTGGAACATTCTGTCACCAGCCGAGTCCAAAATTCAGCTGTTCCCCATCTCTAGCCCAGGAAGCAGATAGAACCGGTTTTGTGGTGCCTTTCAGCTGCCTACCGGGGTAGTGTAAAAACTACCAACAGAACTCGTTTCTGGCACCTTCCCCGGTGGAGTTGTGCATGGGGTGTGTTTGGAACATTTTGTCACCAGCCGAGTCCAAAATTCAGCTGTTCCCCATCTCAGCCCAGAAAGCAGGTAGAAAAACTTTTGTGGTGCCTTTCTCTTGTCTACCGGGGTAGTGTAAAAACTACAAACAGAACTCATTTCTGGCACCTTCCCCGGTGGAGTTGTGCATGGGGTGTGTTTGGAACATTTTGTCACCAGCCGAGTCCAAAATTCAGCCGTTCCCCATCTCAGCCCAGGAAGCAGGTAGAACAAGTTTTGTGGTGCCTTTCAGCTGCCTACCGGGGTAGTGTAAAAACTACCAACAGAACTCGTTTCTGGCACCTTCCCCGGTGGAGTTGTGCATGGGGTGTGTTTGGAACATTTTGTCACCAGCCGAGTCCAAAACTCAGCGATTCCTCATCTCAGCCCAGAAAGCAGGTAGAACAAGTTTTGTGGTGCCTTTCAGCTGCCTACCGGGGTAGTGTAGAAACTACCAACAGAACTCCTTTCTGGCACCTTCCCCGGTGGAGTTGTGCATGGGGAGTGTTTGGAACATTTTGTCACCAGCCGAGTCCAAAACTCAGCGATTCCCCATCA
Organism: Falco biarmicus; assembly: GCF_023638135.1. Classification (NCBI taxonomy): domain Eukaryota; kingdom Metazoa; phylum Chordata; class Aves; order Falconiformes; family Falconidae; genus Falco; species Falco biarmicus. The sequence goes on along the minus strand of NW_026611985.1, from coordinate 459,493 downwards.
CAGCACAGAATGCAGGTAGAACAAGTTTTGTGGTGCCTTTCAGCTGCCTACCGGGGTAGTTTAAACCTACCAACAGAACTCGTTTCTGGCACCTTCCCCGGAGGAGTTGTGCATGGGGTGTGTTTGGAACATTTTGTCACCAGCCGAGTCCAAAACTCAGCGATTCCCCATCTCAGCCCAGAAAGCAGGTAGAACAAGTTTTGTGGTGCCTTTCTCTTGTGTACCGGGGTAGTGTAAAAACTACCAACAGAACTCGTTTCTGGCACCTTCCCCGGTGGAGTTGTGCATGGGGTGTGTTTGGAACATTTTGTCACCAGCCGAGTCCAAAATTCAGCCGTTCCCCATCTCAGCCCAGGAAGCAGATAGAACCGGTTTTGTGGTGCCTTTCTCTTGCCTACCGGGGGAGTGTAAAAACTACCAAAAGAACTCATTTCTGGCACCTTCCCCGGTGGAGTTGTGCATGGGGTGTGTTTGGAACATTCTGTCACCAGCCGAGTCCAAAATTGAGCTGTTCCCCATCTCTAGCCCAGGAAGCAGGTAGAACCGGTTTTGTGGTGCCTTTCAGCTGCCAACCGGGGTAGTGTAAATACTACCAACAGAACTTGTTTCTGGCACCTTCCCCGGTGGAGTTGTGCATGGGGTGTGTTTGGAACATTCTGTCACCAGCAGAGTCCAAAATTCAGCCGTTCCCCATCTCAGCCCAGGAAGCAGATAGAACCGGTTTTGTGGTGCCTTTCAGCTGCCTACCGGGGTAGTGTAAAAACTACAAAAAGAACTCATTTCTGGCACCTTCCCCGGTGGAGTTGTGCATGGGGTGTGTTTGGAACATTCTGTCACCAGCCGAGTCCAAAATTCAGCCGTTCCCCATCTCAGCCCAGAAAGCAGGTATGAACAATTTTTGTGGTGCCTTTCTCTTGCCTACCGGGGTAGTGTAAAAACTACCAACAGAACTCGTTTCTGGCACCTTTGCCGGTGGAGTTGTGCATGGGGTGTGTTTGGAACATTCTGTCACCAGCCGAGTCCAAAATTCAGCGGTTCCCCATCTCTAGCCCAGGAAGCAGGTAGAACCGGTTTTGTGGTGCCTTTCAGCTGCCAACCGGGGTAGTGTAAAAACTACCAACAGAACTCGTTTCTGGCACCTTCCCCGGTGGAGTTGTGCATGGGGTGTGTTTGGAACATTCTGTCACCAGCAGAGTCCAAAATTCAGCCGTTCCCCATCTCAGCCCAGGAAGCAGATAGAACCGGTTTTGTGGTGCCTTTCAGCTGCCTACCGGGGTAGTGTAAAAACTACCAACAGAACTCGTTTCTGGCACCTTCCCCGGTGGAGTTGTGCATGGGGTGTGTTTGGAACATTTTGTCACCAGCCGAGTCCAAAATTCAGCCGTTCCCCATCTCAGCCCAGAAAGCAGGTACCACAAGTTTTGTGGTGCCTTTCAGTTGCCTACCGGGGTAGTGTAGAAACTACCAACAGAACTCCTTTCTGGCACCTTCCCCGGTGGAGTTGTGCATGGGGTGTGTTTGGAACATTTTGTCACCAGCCGAGTCCAAAACTCAGCGATTCCCCATCTCAGCCCAGAAAGCAGGTAGAACAAGTTTTGTGGTGCCTTTCTCTTGCCTACCGGGGTAGTGTAAAAACTACCAACAGAACTTGTTTCTGGCACCTTCCTCGGTGGAGTTGTGCATGGGGTGTGTTTGGAACATTTTGTCACCAGCCGAGTCCAAAATTCAGCCGTTCCCCATCTCAGCCCAGAAAGCAGGTAGAACAAGTTTTGTGGTGCCTTTCTCTTGCCTACCGGGGTAGTGTAAAAACTACCAACAGAACTCCTTTCTGGCACCTTCCCCGGTGGAGGTGTGCATGGGGGGTGTTTGGAACATTTTGTCACCAGCCGAGTCCAAAACTCAGCGATTCCCCATCTCAGCCCAGAAAGCAGGTAGAACAAGTTTTGTGGTGCCTTTCAGCTGCCTACCGGGGTAGTTTAAAACTACTAACAGAACTCGTGTCTGGCACCTTCCCCGGTGGAGTTGTGCATGGGGTGTGTTTGGAACATTTTGTCAGCAGCCGAGTCCAAAATTCAGCTGTTCCTCATCTCAGCCCAGAAAGCAGGTAGAACAAGTTTTGTGGTGCCTTTCAGCTGCCTACCGGGGTACTGTAAAAACTACCAACAGAACTCGTTTCTGGCACCTTCCCCGGTGGAGTTGTGCATGGGGTGTGTTTGGAACATTTTGTCAACAGCAGAGTCCAAAATTCAGCTGTTCCCCATCTCTAGCCCAGGAAGCAGGTAGAACCGGTTTTGTGGTGCCTTTCAGCTGCCTACCGGGGTACTGTAAAAACTACCAACAGAACTCGTTTCTGGCACCTTCCCCGGTGGAGTTGTGCATGGGGTGTGTTTGGAACATTTTGTCACCAGCCGAGTCCAAAATTCAGCTGTTCCCCATCTCTAGCCCAGGAAGCAGATAGAACCGGTTTTGTGGTGCCTTTCAGCTGCCTACCGGGGTAGTGTAAAAACTACCAACAGAACTCGTTTCTGGCACCTTCCCCGGTGGAGTTGTGCATGGGGTGTGTTTGGAACATTTTGTCACCAGCCGAGTCCAAAATTCAGCTGTTCCCCATCTCAGCCCAGAAAGCAGGTAGAAAAACTTTTGTGGTGCCTTTCTCTTGTCTACCGGGGTAGTGTAAAAACTACAAACAGAACTCATTTCTGGCACCTTCCCCGGTGGAGTTGTGCATGGGGTGTGTTTGGAACATTTTGTCACCAGCCGAGTCCAAAATTCAGCCGTTCCCCATCTCAGCCCAGGAAGCAGGTAGAACAACTTTTGTGGTGCCTTTCAGCTGCCAACCGGGGTAGTGTAAAAACTACCAACAGAACTCGTTTCTGGCACCTTCCCCGGTGGAGTTGTGCATGGGGTGTGTTTGGAACATTTTGTCACCAGCCGAGTCCAAAACTCAGCGATTCCTCATCTCAGCCCAGAAAGCAGGTAGAACAAGTTTTGTGGTGCCTTTCAGCTGCCTACCGGGGTAGTGTAGAAACTACCAACAGAACTCCTTTCTGGCACCTTCCCCGGTGGAGTTGTGCATAGGGAGTGTTTGGAACATTTTGTCACCAGCCGAGTCCAAAACTCAGCGATTCCCCATCACAGCACAGAATGCAGGTAGAACAAGTTTTGTGGTGCCTTTCAGCTGCCTACCGGGGTAGTTTAAACCTACCAACAGAACTCGTTTCTGGCACCTTCCCCGGAGGAGTTGTGCATGGGGTGTGTTTGGAACATTTTGTCACCAGCCGAGTCCAAAACTCAGCGATTCCCCATCTCAGCCCAGAAAGCAGGTAGAACAAGTTTTGTGGTGCCTTTCTCTTGTGTACCGGGGTAGTGTAAAAACTACCAACAGAACTCGTTTCTGGCACCTTCCCCGGTGGAGTTGTGCATGGGGTGTGTTTGGAACATTTTGTCACCAGCCGAGTCCAAAATTCAGCCGTTCCCCATCTCAGCCCAGGAAGCAGATAGAACCGGTTTTGTGGTGCCTTTCTCTTGCCTACCGGGGGAGTGTAAAAACTACCAAAAGAACTCATTTCTGGCACCTTCCCCGGTGGAGTTGTGCATGGGGTGTGTTTGGAACATTCTGTCACCAGCCGAGTCCAAAATTGAGCTGTTCCCCATCTCTAGCCCAGGAAGCAGGTAGAACCGGTTTTGTGGTGCCTTTCAGCTGCCAACCGGGGTAGTGTAAATACTACCAACAGAACTTGTTTCTGGCACCTTCCCCGGTGGAGTTGTGCATGGGGTGTGTTTGGAACATTCTGTCACCAGCAGAGTCCAAAATTCAGCCGTTCCCCATCTCAGCCCAGGAAGCAGATAGAACCGGTTTTGTGGTGCCTTTCAGCTGCCTACCGGGGTAGTGTAAAAACTACAAAAAGAACTCATTTCTGGCACCTTCCCCGGTGGAGTTGTGCATGGGGTGTGTTTGGAACATTCTGTCACCAGCCGAGTCCAAAATTCAGCCGTTCCCCATCTCAGCCCAGAAAGCAGGTATGAACAATTTTTGTGGTGCCTTTCTCTTGCCTACCGGGGTAGTGTAAAAACTACCAACAGAACTCGTTTCTGGCACCTTTGCCGGTGGAGTTGTGCATGGGGTGTGTTTGGAACATTCTGTCACCAGCCGAGTCCAAAATTCAGCGGTTCCCCATCTCTAGCCCAGGAAGCAGGTAGAACCGGTTTTGTGGTGCCTTTCAGCTGCCAACCGGGGTAGTGTAAAAACTACCAACAGAACTCGTTTCTGGCACCTTCCCCGGTGGAGTTGTGCATGGGGTGTGTTTGGAACATTCTGTCACCAGCAGAGTCCAAAATTCAGCCGTTCCCCATCTCAGCCCAGGAAGCAGATAGAACCGGTTTTGTGGTGCCTTTCAGCTGCCTACCGGGGTAGTGTAAAAACTACCAACAGAACTCGTTTCTGGCACCTTCCCCGGTGGAGTTGTGCATGGGGTGTGTTTGGAACATTTTGTCACCAGCCGAGTCCAAAATTCAGCCGTTCCCCATCTCAGCCCAGAAAGCAGGTACCACAAGTTTTGTGGTGCCTTTCAGCTGCCTACCGGGGTAGTGTAGAAACTACCAACAGAACTCCTTTCTGGCACCTTCCCCGGTGGAGTTGTGCATGGGGTGTGTTTGGAACATTTTGTCACCAGCCGAGTCCAAAACTCAGCGATTCCCCATCTCAGCCCAGAAAGCAGGTAGAACAAGTTTTGTGGTGCCTTTCTCTTGCCTACCGGGGTAGTGTAAAAACTACCAAAAGAACTCATTTCTGGCACCTTCCCCGGTGGAGTTGTGCATGGGGTGTGTTTGGAACATTTTGTCACCAGCCGAGTCCAAAATTCAGCCGTTCCCCATCTCAGCCCAGAAAGCAGGTAGAAAAACTTTTGTGGTGCCTTTCTCTTGCCTACCGGGGTAGTGTAAAAACTACCAACAGAACTCATTTCTGGCACCTTCCCCGGTGGAGGTGTGCATGGGGTGTGTTTGGAACATTTTGTCACCAGCCGAGTCCAAAATTCAGCCGTTCCCCATCTCAGCCCAGAAAGCAGGTAGAACAAGTTTTGTGGTGCCTTTCAGCTGCCTACCGGGGTAGTGTAAAAACTACCAATAGAACTCGTTTCTGGCACCTTCCCCGGTGGAGTTGTGCATGGGGTGTGTTTGGAACATTTTGTCACCAGCCGAGTCCAAAATTCAGCTGTTCCCCATCTCAGCCCAGAAAGCAGGTAGAACAAGTTTTGTGGTGCCTTTCAGCTGCCTACTGGGGTAGTGTAAGAACTACCAACAGAACTCGTTTCTGGCACCTTCCCCGGTGGAGTTGTGCATGGGGTGTGTTTGGAACATTTTGTCACCAGCCGAGTCCAAAATTCAGCGATTCCCCATCTCAGCCCAGAAAGCAGGTATGAACAAGTTTAGTGGTGCCTTTCAGCTGCCTACCGGGGTAGTGTAAAAACTACCAACAGAACTCGTTTCTGGCACCTTCCTCGGTGGAGTTGTGCATGGGGTGTGTTTGGAACATTCTGTCACCAGCCGAGTCCAAAATTCAGCTGTTCCCCATCTCTAGCCCAGGAAGCAGGTAGAACCGGTTTTGTGGTGCCTTTCAGCTGCCTACCGGGGTACTGTAAAAACTACCAACAGAACTCGTTTCTGGCACCTTCCCCGGTGGAGTTGTGCATGGGGTGTGTTTGGAACATTTTGTCACCAGCCGAGTCCAAAATTCAGCTGTTCCCCATCTCAGCCCAGAAAGCAGGTAGAAAAACTTTTGTGGTGCCTTTCTCTTGTGTACCGGGGTAGTGTAAAAACTACCAACAGAACTCGTTTCTGGCACCTTCCCCGGTGGAGTTGTGCATGGGGTGTGTTTGGAACATTTTGTCACCAGCCGAGTCCAAAATTCAGCGATTCCCCATCTCAGCCCAGAAAGCAGGTAGAACAAGTTTTGTGGTGCCTTTCAGCTGCCTACTGGGGTAGTGTAAGAACTACCAACAGAACTCGTTTCTGGCACCTTCCCCGGTGGAGTTGTGCATGGGGTGTGTTTGGAACATTTTGTCAACAGCCGAGTCCAAAACTCAGCGATTCCCCATCTCAGCCCAGAAAGCAGGTAGAACAAGTTTTGTGGTGCCTTTCAGCTGCCTACCGGGGTAGTGTAAAAACTACCAACAGAACTCGTTTCTGGCACCTTCCCCGGTGGAGTTGTGCATGGGGTGTGTTTGGAACATTTTGTCACCAGCCGAGTCCAAAACTCAGCGATTCCTCATCTCAGCCCAGAAAGCAGGTAGAACAAGTTTTGTGGTGCCTTTCAGCTGCCTACCGGGGTAGTGTAGAAACTACCAACAGAACTCCTTTCTGGCACCTTCCCCGGTGGAGTTGTGCATGGGGTGTGTTTGGAACATTTTGTCAACAGCCGAGTCCAAAACTCAGCGATTCCCCATCTCAGCCCAGAAAGCAGGTAGAACAAGTTTTGTGGTGCCTTTCTCTTGCCTACCGGGGTAGTGTAAAAACTACCAACAGAACTTGTTTCTGGCACCTTCCTCGGTGGAGTTGTGCATGGGGTGTGTTTGGAACATTTTGTCACCAGCCGAGTCCAAAATTCAGCCGTTCCCCATCTCAGCCCAGAAAGCAGGTAGAACAAGTTTTGTGGTGCCTTTCAGCTGCCTACCGGGGTAGTGTAAAAACTACCAACAGAACTCGTTTCTGGCACCTTCCCCGGTGGAGTTGTGCATGGGGAGTGTTTGGAACATTTTGTCACCAGCCGAGTCCAAAACTCAGCGATTCCCCATCTCAGCCCAGAAAGCAGGTAGAACAAGTTTTGTGGTGCCTTTCAGCTGCCTACCGGGGTAGTGTAGAAACTACCAACAGAACTCGTTTCTGGCACCTTCCCCGGTGGAGTTGTGCATGGGGTGTGTTTGGAACATTTTGTCAGCAGCCGAGTCCAAAATTCAGCTGTTCCTCATCTCAGCCCAGAAAGCAGGTAGAACAAGTTTTGTGGTGCCTTTCAGCTGCCTACCGGGGTAGTGTAAAAACTACCAACAGAACTCGTTTCTGGCACCTTCCCCGGTGGAGTTGTGCATGGGGTGTGTTTGGAACATTTTGTCAACAGCCGAGTCCAAAATTCAGCCGTTCCCCATCTCAGCCCAGAAAGCAGGTATGAACAAGTTTTGTGGTGCCTTTCAGCTGCCTACCGGGGTAGTGTAAAAACTACCAACAGAACTCGTTTCTGGCACCTTCCTCGGTGGAGTTGTGCATGGGGTGTGTTTGGAACATTCTGTCACCAGCCGAGTCCAAAATTCAGCTGTTCCCCATCTCTAGCCCAGGAAGCAGGTAGAACCGGTTTTGTGGTGCCTTTCAGCTGCCTACCGGGGTACTGTAAAAACTACCAACAGAACTCGTTTCTGGCACCTTCCCCGGTGGAGTTGTGCATGGGGTGTGTTTGGAACATTTTGTCACCAGCCGAGTCCAAAATTCAGCCGTTCCCCATCTCTAGCCCAGGATGCAGATAGAACCGGTTTTGTGGTGCCTTTCAGCTGCCTACCGGGGTAGTATAAAAACTACCAACAGAACTCGTTTCTGGCACCTTCCCCGGTGGAGTTGTGCATGGGGTGTGTTTGGAACATTTTGTCACCAGCCGAGTCCAAAATTCAGCTGTTCCCCATCTCAGCCCAGGAAGCAGGTAGAAAAACTTTTGTGGTGCCTTTCTCTTGTCTACCGGGGTACTGTAGAAACTACCAACAGAACTCGTTTCTGGCACCTTCCCCGGTGGAGTTGTGCATGGGGTGTGTTTGGAACATTTTGTCACCAGCCGAGTCCAAAATTCAGCCGTTCCCCATCTCAGCCCAGAAAGCAGGTATGAACAAGTTTTGTGGTGCCTTTCTCTTGCCTACCGGGGTAGTGTAAAAACTACCAACAGAACTCGTTTCTGGCACCTTCCCCGGTGGAGGTGTGCATGGGGTGTGTTTGGAACATTCTGTCACCAGCCGAGTCCAAAATTCAGCTGTTCCCCATCTCTAGCCCAGGAAGCAGGTAGAACAAGTTTTGTGGTGCCTTTCAGCTGCCTACCGGGGTAGTGTAAAAACTACCAACAGAACTCGTTTCTGGCACCTTCCCCGGTGGAGTTGTGCATGGGGTGTGTTTGGAACATTCTGTCACCAGCAGAGTCCAAAATTCAGCCGTTCCCCATCTCAGCCCAGGAAGCAGGTAGAAAAACTTTTGTGGTGCCTTTCAGCTGCCTACCGGGGTAGTGTAAAAACTACCAACAGAACTCGTTTCTGGCACCTTCCCCGGTGGAGGTGTGCATGGGGTGTGTTTGGAACATTTTGTCACCAGCCGAGTCCAAAACTCAGCTGTTCCCCATCTCAGCCCAGAAAGCAGGTAGAACAAGTTTTGTGGTGCCTTTCAGCTGCCTACCGGGGTAGTGTAAAAACTACCAACAGAACTCGTTTCTGGCACCTTCCCCGGTGGAGTTGTGCATGGGGTGTGTTTGGAACATTTTGTCAGCAGCCGAGTCCAAAATTCAGCTGTTCCTCATCTCAGCCCAGAAAGCAGGTAGAACAAGTTTTGTGGTGCCTTTCAGCTGCCTACCGGGGTAGTGTAAAAACTACCAACAGAACTCGTTTCTGGCACCTTCCCCGGTGGAGTTGTGCATGGGGTGTGTTTGGAACATTTTGTCAACAGCCGAGTCCAAAATTCAGCCGTTCCCCATCTCAGCCCAGAAAGCAGGTATGAACAAGTTTTGTGGTGCCTTTCAGCTGCCTACCGGGGTAGTGTAAAAACTACCAACAGAACTCGTTTCTGGCACCTTCCTCGGTGGAGTTGTGCATGGGGTGTGTTTGGAACATTCTGTCACCAGCCGAGTCCAAAATTCAGCTGTTCCCCATCTCTAGCCCAGGAAGCAGGTAGAACCGGTTTTGTGGTGCCTTTCAGCTGCCTACCGGGGTACTGTAAAAACTACCAACAGAACTCGTTTCTGGCACCTTCCCCGGTGGAGTTGTGCATGGGGTGTGTTTGGAACATTTTGTCACCAGCCGAGTCCAAAATTCAGCCGTTCCCCATCTCTAGCCCAGGATGCAGATAGAACCGGTTTTGTGGTGCCTTTCAGCTGCCTACCGGGGTAGTATAAAAACTACCAACAGAACTCGTTTCTGGCACCTTCCCCGGTGGAGTTGTGCATGGGGTGTGTTTGGAACATTTTGTCACCAGCCGAGTCCAAAATTCAGCTGTTCCCCATCTCAGCCCAGGAAGCAGGTAGAAAAACTTTTGTGGTGCCTTTCTCTTGTCTACCGGGGTACTGTAGAAACTACCAACAGAACTCGTTTCTGGCACCTTCCCCGGTGGAGTTGTGCATGGGGTGTGTTTGGAACATTTTGTCACCAGCCGAGTCCAAAATTCAGCCGTTCCCCATCTCAGCCCAGAAAGCAGGTATGAACAAGTTTTGTGGTGCCTTTCTCTTGCCTACCGGGGTAGTGTAAAAACTACCAACAGAACTCGTTTCTGGCACCTTCCCCGGTGGAGGTGTGCATGGGGTGTGTTTGGAACATTCTGTCACCAGCCGAGTCCAAAATTCAGCTGTTCCCCATCTCTAGCCCAGGAAGCAGGTAGAACAAGTTTTGTGGTGCCTTTCAGCTGCCTACCGGGGTAGTGTAAAAACTACCAACAGAACTCGTTTCTGGCACCTTCCCCGGTGGAGTTGTGCATGGGGTGTGTTTGGAACATTCTGTCACCAGCAGAGTCCAAAATTCAGCCGTTCCCCATCTCAGCCCAGGAAGCAGGTAGAAAAACTTTTGTGGTGCCTTTCAGCTGCCTACCGGGGTAGTGTAAAAACTACCAACAGAACTCGTTTCTGGCACCTTCCCCGGTGGAGGTGTGCATGGGGTGTGTTTGGAACATTTTGTCACCAGCCGAGTCCAAAACTCAGCTGTTCCCCATCTCAGCCCAGAAAGCAGGTAGAACAAGTTTTGTGGTGCCTTTCAGCTGCCTACCGGGGTAGTGTAAAAACTACCAACAGAACTCGTTTCTGGCACCTTCCCCGGTGGAGTTGTGCATGGGGTGTGTTTGGAACATTTTGTCACCAGCCGAGTCCAAAACTCATTGATTCCCCATCTCAGCCCAGAAAGCAGGTAGAACAAGTTTTGTGGTGCCTTTCTCTTGCCTACCGGGGTACTGTAAAAACTACCAACAGAACTCATTTCTGGCACCTTCCCCGGTGGAGTTGTGCATGGGGTGTGTTTGGAACATTTTGTCACCAGCCGAGTCCAAAATTCAGCCGTTCCCCATCTCAGCCCAGAAAGCAGGTAGAACAAGTTTTGTGGTGCCTTTCAGCTGCCTACCGGGGTAGTGTAGAAACTACCAACAGAACTCGTTTCTGGCACCTTCCCCGGTGGAGTTGTGCATGGGGTGTGTTTGGAACATTTTGTCACCAGCCGAGTCCAAAATTCAGCGATTCCCCATCTCAGCCCAGAAAGCAGGTAGAACAAGTTTTGTGGTGCCTTTCAGCTGCCTACCGGGGTACTGTAAAAACTACCAACAGAACTCGATTTTGGCACCTTCCTCGGTGGAGTTGTGCATGGGGTGTGTTTGGAACATTCTGTCACCAGCCGAGTCCAAAATTCAGCTGTTCCCCATCTCTAGCCCAGGAAGCAGATAGAACCGGTTTTGTGGTGCCTTTCAGCTGCCTACCGGGGTACTGTAAAAACTACCAACAGAACTCGTTTCTGGCACCTTCCCCGGTGGAGTTGTGCATGGGGTGTGTTTGGAACATTTTGTCACCAGCCGAGTCCAAAATTCAGCTGTTCCCCATCTCAGCCCAGAAAGCAGGTAGAAAAACTTTTGTGGTGCCTTTCAGCTGCCTACCGGGGTACTGTAAAAACTACAAACAGAACTCATTTCTGGCACCTTCCCCGGTGGAGTTGTGCATGGGGTGTGTTTGGAACATTTTGTCACCAGCCGAGTCCAAAATTCAGCCGTTCCCCATCTCAGCCCAGAAAGCAGGTATGAACAAGTTTTGTGGTGCCTTTCAGCTGCCTACCGGGGTAGTGTAAAAACTACCAACAGAACTCGTTTCTGGCACCTTCCCCGGTGGAGGTGTGCATGGGGTGTGTTTGGAACATTTTGTCACCAGCCGAGTCCAAAATTCAGCTGTTCCCCATCTCAGCCCAGAAAGCAGGTAGAAAAACTTTTGTGGTGCCTTTCTCTTGTGTACCGGGGTAGTGTAAAAACTACCAACAGAACTCGTTTCTGGCACCTTCCCCGGTGGAGTTGTGCATGGGGTGTGTTTGGAACATTTTGTCACCAGCCGAGTCCAAAATTCAGCTGTTCCCCATCTCAGCCCAGAAAGCAGGTAGAACAAGTTTTGTGGTGCCTTTCAGCTGCCTACTGGGGTAGTGTAAGAACTACCAACAGAACTCGTTTCTGGCACCTTCCCCGGTGGAGTTGTGCATGGGGTGTGTTTGGAACATTTTGTCAACAGCCGAGTCCAAAACTCAGCGATTCCCCATCTCAGCCCAGAAAGCAGGTAGAACAAGTTTTGTGGTGCCTTTCAGCTGCCTACCGGGGTAGTGTAAAAACTACCAACAGAACTCGTTTCTGGCACCTTCCCCGGTGGAGTTGTGCATGGGGTGTGTTTGGAACATTTTGTCACCAGCCGAGTCCAAAACTCAGCGATTCCTCATCTCAGCCCAGAAAGCAGGTAGAACAAGTTTTGTGGTGCCTTTCAGCTGCCTACCGGGGTAGTGTAGAAACTACCAACAGAACTCCTTTCTGGCACCTTCCCCGGTGGAGTTGTGCATGGGGTGTGTTTGGAACATTTTGTCAACAGCCGAGTCCAAAACTCAGCGATTCCCCATCTCAGCCCAGAAAGCAGGTAGAACAAGTTTTGTGGTGCCTTTCTCTTGCCTACCGGGGTAGTGTAAAAACTACCAACAGAACTTGTTTCTGGCACCTTCCTCGGTGGAGTTGTGCATGGGGTGTGTTTGGAACATTTTGTCACCAGCCGAGTCCAAAATTCAGCCGTTCCCCATCTCAGCCCACTAAGCAGGTAGAACAAGTTTTGTGGTGCCTTTCAGCTGCCTACCGGGGTAGTGTAAAAACTACCAACAGAACTCGTTTCTGGCACCTTCCCCGGTGGAGTTGTGCATGGGGAGTGTTTGGAACATTTTGTCACCAGCCGAGTCCAAAACTCAGCGATTCCCCATCTCAGCCCAGAAAGCAGGTAGAACAAGTTTTGTGGTGCCTTTCAGCTGCCTACCGGGGTAGTTTAAAACTACCAACAGAACTCGTTTCTGGCACCTTCCCCGGTGGAGTTGTGCATGGGGTGTGTTTGGAACATTTTGTCAGCAGCCGAGTCCAAAATTCAGCTGTTCCTCATCTCAGCCCAGAAAGCAGGTAGAACAAGTTTTGTGGTGCCTTTCAGCTGCCTACCGGGGTAGTGTAAAAACTACCAACAGAACTCGTTTCTGGCACCTTCCCCGGTGGAGTTGTGCATGGGGTGTGTTTGGAACATTTTGTCAACAGCCGAGTCCAAAATTCAGCCGTTCCCCATCTCAGCCCAGAAAGCAGGTATGAACAAGTTTTGTGGTGCCTTTCAGCTGCCTACCGGGGTAGTGTAAAAACTACCAACAGAACTCGTTTCTGGCACCTTCCTCGGTGGAGTTGTGCATGGGGTGTGTTTGGAACATTCTGTCACCAGCCGAGTCCAAAATTCAGCTGTTCCCCATCTCTAGCCCAGGAAGCAGGTAGAACCGGTTTTGTGGTGCCTTTCAGCTGCCTACCGGGGTACTGTAAAAACTACCAACAGAACTCGTTTCTGGCACCTTCCCCGGTGGAGTTGTGCATGGGGTGTGTTTGGAACATTTTGTCACCAGCCGAGTCCAAAATTCAGCCGTTCCCCATCTCTAGCCCAGGATGCAGATAGAACCGGTTTTGTGGTGCCTTTCAGCTGCCTACCGGGGTAGTATAAAAACTACCAACAGAACTCGTTTCTGGCACCTTCCCCGGTGGAGTTGTGCATGGGGTGTGTTTGGAACATTTTGTCACCAGCCGAGTCCAAAATTCAGCTGTTCCCCATCTCAGCCCAGGAAGCAGGTAGAAAAACTTTTGTGGTGCCTTTCTCTTGTCTACCGGGGTACTGTAGAAACTACCAACAGAACTCGTTTCTGGCACCTTCCCCGGTGGAGTTGTGCATGGGGTGTGTTTGGAACATTTTGTCACCAGCCGAGTCCAAAATTCAGCCGTTCCCCATCTCAGCCCAGAAAGCAGGTATGAACAAGTTTTGTGGTGCCTTTCTCTTGCCTACCGGGGTAGTGTAAAAACTACCAACAGAACTCGTTTCTGGCACCTTCCCCGGTGGAGGTGTGCATGGGGTGTGTTTGGAACATTCTGTCACCAGCCGAGTCCAAAATTCAGCTGTTCCCCATCTCTAGCCCAGGAAGCAGGTAGAACAAGTTTTGTGGTGCCTTTCAGCTGCCTACCGGGGTAGTGTAAAAACTACCAACAGAACTCGTTTCTGGCACCTTCCCCGGTGGAGTTGTGCATGGGGTGTGTTTGGAACATTCTGTCACCAGCAGAGTCCAAAATTCAGCCGTTCCCCATCTCAGCCCAGGAAGCAGATAGAACCGGTTTTGTGGTGCCTTTCAGCTGCCTACCGGGGTAGTGTAAAAACTACCAACAGAACTCGTTTCTGGCACCTTCCCCGGTGGAGCTGTGCATGGGGTGTGTTTGGAACATTTTGTCACCAGCCGAGTCCAAAACTCAGCTGTTCCCCATCTCAGCCCAGAAAGCAGGTAGAACAAGTTTTGTGGTGCCTTTCAGCTGCCTACCGGGGTAGTGTAAAAACTACCAACAGAACTCGTTTCTGGCACCTTCCCCGGTGGAGTTGTGCATGGGGTGTGTTTGGAACATTTTGTCACCAGCCGAGTCCAAAACTCATTGATTCCCCATCTCAGCCCAGAAAGCAGGTAGAACAAGTTTTGTGGTGCCTTTCTCTTGCCTACCGGGGTACTGTAAAAACTACCAACAGAACTCATTTCTGGCACCTTCCCCGGTGGAGTTGTGCATGGGGTGTGTTTGGAACATTTTGTCACCAGCCGAGTCCAAAATTCAGCCGTTCCCCATCTCAGCCCAGAAAGCAGGTAGAACAAGTTTTGTGGTGCCTTTCAGCTGCCTACCGGGGTAGTGTAGAAACTACCAACAGAACTCGTTTCTGGCACCTTCCCCGGTGGAGTTGTGCATGGGGTGTGTTTGGAACATTTTGTCACCAGCCGAGTCCAAAATTCAGCGATTCCCCATCTCAGCCCAGAAAGCAGGTAGAACAGGTTTTGTGGTGCCTTTCAGCTGCCTACCGGGGTACTGTAAAAACTACCAACAGAACTCGATTTTGGCACCTTCCTCGGTGGAGTTGTGCATGGGGTGTGTTTGGAACATTCTGTCACCAGCCGAGTCCAAAATTCAGCTGTTCCCCATCTCTAGCCCAGGAAGCAGATAGAACCGGTTTTGTGGTGCCTTTCAGCTGCCTACCGGGGTAGTGTAAAAACTACCAACAGAACTTGTTTCTGGCACCTTCCCCGGTGGAGTTGTGCATGGGGTGTGTTTGGAACATTTTGTCACCAGCCGAGTCCAAAATTCAGCTGTTCCCCATCTCAGCCCAGAAAGCAGGTAGAAAAACTTTTGTGGTGCCTTTCAGCTGCCTACCGGGGTACTGTAAAAACTACAAACAGAACTCATTTCTGGCACCTTCCCCGGTGGAGTTGTGCATGGGGTGTGTTTGGAACATTTTGTCACCAGCCGAGTCCAAAATTCAGCCGTTCCCCATCTCAGCCCAGAAAGCAGGTATGAACAAGTTTTGTGGTGCCTTTCAGCTGCCTACCGGGGTAGTGTAAAAACTACCAACAGAACTCGTTTCTGGCACCTTCCCCGGTGGAGGTGTGCATGGGGTGTGTTTGGAACATTTTGTCCCCAGCCGAGTCCAAAACTCAGCGATTCCCCATCTCAGCCCAGAAAGCAGGTAGAACAAGTTTTCTGGTGCCTTTCTCTTGCCTACCGGGGTAGTGTAAAAACTACCAACAGAACTCGTTTCTGGCACCTTCCTCGGTGGAGTTGTGCATGGGGTGTGTTTGGAACATTCTGTCACCAGCCGAGTCCAAAATTCAGCTGTTCCCCATCTCTAGCCCAGGAAGCAGGTAGAACCGCTTTTGTGGTGCCTTTCAGCTGCCTACCGGGGTAGTGTAAAAACTACCAACAGAACTCGTTTCTGGCACCTTCCCCGGTGGAGTTGTGCATGGGGTGTGTTTGGAACATTTTGTCACCAGCCGAGTCCAAAACTCAGCTGTTCCCCATCTCAGCCCAGAAAGCAGGTAGAAAAACTTTTGTGGTGCCTTTCTCTTGTCTACCGGGGTACTGTAAAAACTACAAACAGAACTCATTTCTGGCACCTTCCCCGGTGGAGTTGTGCATGGGGTGTGTTTGGAACATTTTGTCACCAGCCGAGTCCAAAATTCAGCCGTTCCCCATCTCAGCCCAGAAAGCAGGTATGAACAAGTTTTGTGGTGCCTTTCTCTTGCCTACCGGGGTAGTGTAAAAACTACCAACAGAACTCGTTTCTGGCACCTTCCCCGGTGGAGGTGTGCATGGGGTGTGTTTGGAACATTCTGTCACCAGCCGAGTCCAAAATTCAGCTGTTCCCCATCTCTAGCCCAGGAAGCAGGTAGAACAAGTTTTGTGGTGCCTTTCAGCTGCCAACCGGGGTAGTGTAAAAACTACCAACAGAACTCGTTTCTGGCACCTTCCCCGGTGGAGTTGTGCATGGGGTGTATTTGGAACATTCTGTCACCAGCAGAGTCCAAAATTCAGCCGTTCCCCATCTCAGCCCAGGAAGCAGATAGAACCGGTTTTGTGGTGCCTTTCAGCTGCCTACCGGGGTAGTATAAAAACTACCAACAGAACTCGTTTCTGGCACCTTCCCCGGTGGAGGTGTGCATGGGGTGTGTTTGGAACATTTTGTCACCAGCCGAGTCCAAAATTCAGCCGTTCCCCATCTCAGCCCAGAAAGCAGGTAGAACAAGTTTTGTGGTGCCTTTCAGCTGCCTACCGGGGTAGTGTAGAAACTACCAACAGAACCCTTTCTGGCACCTTCCCCGGTGGAGTTGTGCATGGGGTGTGTTTGGAACATTTTGTCAACAGCCGAGTCCAAAACTCAGCGATTCCCCATCTCAGCCCAGAAAGCAGGTAGAACAAGTTTTGTGGTGCCTTTCAGCTGCCTACCGGGGTACTGTAAAAACTACCAACAGAACTCGATTTTGGCACCTTCCTCGGTGGAGTTGTGCATGGGGTGTGTTTGGAACATTCTGTCACCAGCCGAGTCCAAAATTCAGCTGTTCCCCATCTCTAGCCCAGGAAGCAGATAGAACCGGTTTTGTGGTGCCTTTCAGCTGCCTACCGGGGTAGTGTAAAAACTACCAACAGAACTCGTTTCTGGCACCTTCCCCGGTGGAGTTGTGCATGGGGTGTGTTTGGAACATTTTGTCACCAGCCGAGTCCAAAATTCAGCCGTTCCCCATCTCAGCCCAGAAAGCAGGTATGAACAAGTTTTGTGGTGCCTTTCTCTTGCCTACCGGGGTAGTGTAAAAACTACCAACAGAACTCGTTTCTGGCACCTTCCTCGGTGGAGTTGTGCATGGGGTGTGTTTGGAACATTCTGTCACCAGCCGAGTCCAAAATTCAGCTGTTCCCCATCTCTAGCCCAGGAAGCAGGTAGAACCGGTTTTGTGGTGCCTTTCAGCTGCCAACCGGGGTAGTGTAAAAACTACCAACAGAACTCGTTTCTGGCACCTTCCCCGGTGGAGTTGTGCATGGGGTGTGTTTGGAACATTTTGTCACCAGCAGAGTCCAAAATTCAGCCGTTCCCCATCTCAGCCCAGAAAGCAGATAGAACCGGTTTTGTGGTGCCTTTCAGCTGCCTACCGGGGTAGTGTAAAAACTACCAACAGAAGTCGTTTCTGGCACCTTCCCCGGTGGAGTTGTGCATGGGGTGTGTTTGGAACATTTTGTCACCAGCCGAGTCCAAAATTCAGCCGTTCCCCATCTCAGCCCAGAAAGCAGGTATGAACAAGTTTTGTGGTGCCTTTCAGCTGCCTACCGGGGTAGTGTAAAAACTACCAACAGAACTCGTTTCTGGCACCTTCCCCGGTGGAGTTGTGCATGGGGTGTGTTTGGAACATTCTGTCACCAGCCGAGTCCAAAATTCAGCTGTTCCCCATCTCTAGCCCAGGAAGCAGATAGAACCGGTTTTGTGGTGCCTTTCAGCTGCCTACCGGGGTAGTGTAAAAACTACCAACAGAACTTGTTTCTGGCACCTTCCCCGGAGGAGTTGTGCATGGGGTGTGTTTGGAACATTTTGTCACCAGCCGAGTCCAAAATTCAGCTGTTCCCCATCTCAGCCCAGAAAGCAGGTAGAAAAACTTTTGTGGTGCCTTTCTCTTGTCTACCGGGGTAGTGTAAAAACTACAAACAGAACTCATTTCTGGCACCTTCCCCGGTGGAGTTGTGCATGGGGTGTGTTTGGAACATTTTGTCACCAGCCGAGTCCAAAATTCAGCCGTTCCCCATCTCAGCCCAGAAAGCAGGTATGAACAAGTTTTGTGGTGCCTTTCTCTTGCCTACCGGGGTAGTGTAAAAACTACCAACAGAACTCGTTTCTGGCACCTTCCCCGGTGGAGGTGTGCATGGGGTGTGTTTGGAACATTCTGTCACCAGCCGAGTCCAAAATTCAGCTGTTCCCCATCTCTAGCCCAGGAAGCAGGTAGAACCGGTTTTGTGGTGCCTTTCAGCTGCCAACCGGGGTAGTGTAAAAACTACCAACAGAACTCGTTTCTGGCACCTTCCCCGGTGGAGCTATGCATGGGGTGTGTTTGGAACATTCTGTCACCAGCCGAGTCCAAAATTCAGCTGTTCCCCATCTCTAGCCCAGGAAGCAGATAGAACCGGTTTTGTGGTGCCTTTCAGCTGCCTACCGGGGTAGTGTAAAAACTACCAACAGAAGTCGTTTCTGGCACCTGCCCCGGTGGAGTTGTGCATGGGGTGTGTTTGGAACATTTTGTCACCAGCCGAGTCCAAAATTCAGCTGTTCCCCATCTCAGCCCAGAAAGCAGGTAGAAAAACTTTTGTGGTGCCTTTCTCTTGTCTACCGGGGTACTGTAAAAACTACAAACAGAACTCATTTCTGGCACCTTCCCCGGTGGAGTTGTGCATGGGGTGTGTTTGGAACATTTTGTCACCAGCCGAGTCCAAAATTCAGCGATTCCCCATCTCAGCCCAGAAAGCAGGTAGAACAAGTTTTGTGGTGCCTTTCTCTTGCCTACCGGGGTAGTGTAAAAACTACCAACAGAACTCGTTTCTGGCACCTTCCCCGGTGGAGGTGTGCATGGGGTGTGTTTGGAACATTCTGTCACCAGCCGAGTCCAAAATTCAGCTGTTCCCCATCTCTAGCCCAGGAAGCAGGTAGAACAAGTTTTGTGGTGCCTTTCAGCTGCCAACCGGGGTAGTGTAAACCTACCAACAGAACTCGTTTCTGGCACCTTCCCCGGTGGAGTTGTGCATGGGGTGTGTTTGGAACATTCTGTCACCAGCAGAGTCCAAAATTCAGCCGTTCCCCATCTCAGCCCAGGAAGCAGATAGAACCGGTTTTGTGGTGCCTTTCAGCTGCCTACCGGGGTAGTGTAAAAACTACCAACAGAACTCGTTTCTGGCACCTTCCCCGGTGGAGGTGTGCATGGGGTGTGTTTGGAACATTTTGTCACCAGCCGAGTCCAAAACTCAGCCGTTCCCCATCTCAGCCCAGAAAGCAGGTAGAACAAGTTTTGTGGTGCCTTTCAGCTGCCAACCGGGGTAGTTTAAATCTACCAACAGAACTCGTTTCTGGCACCTTCCCCGGAGGAGTTGTGCATGGGGTGTGTTTGGAACATTTTGTCACCAGCCGAGTCCAAAACTCATTGATTCCCCATCTCAGCCCAGAAAGCAGGTAGAACAAGTTTTGTGGTGCCTTTCTCTTGCCTACCGGGGTACTGTAAAAACTACCAACAGAACTCATTTCTGGCACCTTCCCCGGTGGAGTTGTGCATGGCGTGTGTTTGGAACATTTTGTCACCAGCCGAGTCCAAAATTCAGCCGTTCCCCATCTCAGCCCAGAAAGCAGGTAGAACAAGTTTTGTGGTGCCTTTCAGCTGCCTACCGGGGTAGTGTAGAAACTACCAACAGAACTCGTTTCTGGCACCTTCCCCGGTGGAGTTGTGCATGGGGTGTGTTTGGAACATTTTGTCACCAGCCGAGTCCAAAACTCAGCGATTCCCCATCTCAGCCCAGAAAGCAGGTAGAACAAGTTTTGTGGTGCCTTTCAGCTGCCTACCGGGGTAGTGTAGAAACTACCAACAGAACTCCTTTCTGGCACCTTCCCCGGTGGAGTTGTGCATGGGGTGTGTTTGGAACATTTTGTCACCAGCCGAGTCCAAAACTCAGCGATTCCCCATCTCAGCCCAGAAAGCAGGTAGAACAAGTTTTGTGGTGCCTTTCAGCTGCCTACCGGGGTAGTGTAAACCTACCAACAGAACTCGTTTCTGGCACCTTCCCCGGTGGAGTTGTGCATGGGGTGTGTTTGGAACATTCTGTCACCAGCAGAGTCCAAAATTCAGCCGTTCCCCATCTCAGCCCAGGAAGCAGATAGAACCGGTTTTGTGGTGCCTTTCAGCTGCCTACCGGGGTAGTGTAAAAACTACCAACAGAACTCGTTTCTGGCACCTTCCCCGGTGGAGGTGTGCATGGGGTGTGTTTGGAACATTTTGTCACCAGCCGAGTCCAAAACTCAGCCGTTCCCCATCTCAGCCCAGAAAGCAGGTAGAACAAGTTTTGTGGTGCCTTTCAGCTGCCAACCGGGGTAGTTTAAATCTACCAACAGAACTCGTTTCTGGCACCTTCCCCGGAGGAGTTGTGCATGGGGTGTGTTTGGAACATTTTGTCACTAGCCGAGTCCAAAACTCATTGATTCCCCATCTCAGCCCAGAAAGCAGGTAGAACAAGTTTTGTGGTGCCTTTCTCTTGCCTACCGGGGTACTGTAAAAACTACCAACAGAACTCATTTCTGGCACCTTCCCCGGTGGAGTTGTGCATGGCGTGTGTTTGGAACATTTTGTCACCAGCCGAGTCCAAAATTCAGCCGTTCCCCATCTCAGCCCAGAAAGCAGGTAGAACAAGTTTTGTGGTGCCTTTCAGCTGCCTACCGGGGTAGTGTAGAAACTACCAACAGAACTCGTTTCTGGCACCTTCCCCGGTGGAGTTGTGCATGGGGTGTGTTTGGAACATTTTGTCACCAGCCGAGTCCAAAACTCAGCGATTCCCCATCTCAGCCCAGAAAGCAGGTAGAACAAGTTTTGTGGTGCCTTTCAGCTGCCTACCGGGGTGGTGTAGAAACTACCAACAGAACTCCTTTCTGGCACCTTCCCCGGTGGAGTTGTGCATGGGGTGTGTTTGGAACATTTTGTCAACAGCCGAGTCCAAAACTCAGCGATTCCCCATCTCAGCCCAGAAAGCAGGTAGAACAAGTTTTGTGGTGCCTTTCAGCTGCCTACCGGGGTACTGTAAAAACTACCAACAGAACTCGATTTTGGCACCTTCCTCGGTGGAGTTGTGCATGGGGTGTGTTTGGAACATTCTGTCACCAGCCGAGTCCAAAATTCAGCTGTTCCCCATCTCTAGCCCAGGAAGCAGATAGAACCGGTTTTGTGGTGCCTTTCAGCTGCCTACCGGGGTAGTGTAAAAACTACCAACAGAACTCGTTTCTGGCACCTTCCCCGGTGGAGTTGTGCATGGCATGTGTTTGGAACATTTTGTCACCAGCCGAGTCCAAAATTCAGCTGTTCCCCATCTCTAGCCCAGGAAGCAGGTAGAACCGGTTTTGTGGTGCCTTTCAGCTGCCAACCGGGGTAGTGTAAAAACTACCAACAGAACTCGTTTCTGGCACCTTCCCCGGTGGAGTTGTGCATGGGCTGTGTTTGGAACATTTTGTCACCAGCCGAGTCCAAAATTCAGCGATTCCCCATCTCAGCCCAGGAAGCAGATAGAACCGGTTTTGTGGTGCCTTTCTCTTGCCTACCGGGGTAGTGTAAAAACTACCAACAGAAGTCGTTTCTGGCACCTTCCCCGGTGGAGTTGTGCATGGGGTGTGTTTGGAACATTTTGTCACCAGCCGAGTCCAAAATTCAGCCGTTCCCCATCTCAGCCCAGAAAGCAGGTAGAACAAGTTTTGTGGTGCCTTTCAGCTGCCTACCGGGGTAGTGTAAAAACTACCAACAGAACTCGTTTCTGGCACCTTCCCCGGTGGAGTTGTGCATGGGGTGTGTTTGGAACATTTTGTCACCAGCCGAGTCCAAAACTCAGCCGTTCCCCATCTCAGCCCAGGAAGCAGATAGAACCGGTTTTGTGGTGCCTTTCAGCTGCCTACCGGGGTAGTGTAAAAACTACCAACAGAACTCGTTTCTGGCACCTTCCCCGGTGGAGTTGTGCATGGGGTGTGTTTGGAACATTTTGTCACCAGCCGAGTCCAAAATTCAGCCGTTCCCCATCTCAGCCCAGGAAGCAGATAGAACCGGTTTTGTGGTGCCTTTCAGCTGCCTACCGGGGTAGTGTAAAAACTACCAACAGAACTCGTTTCTGGCACCTTCCCCGGTGGAGTTGTGCATGGGGTGTGTTTGGAACATTTTGTCACCAGCCGAGTCCAAAATTCAGCCGTTCCCCATCTCAGCCCAGAAAGCA
Source organism: Falco biarmicus (assembly GCF_023638135.1). NCBI lineage: Eukaryota > Metazoa > Chordata > Aves > Falconiformes > Falconidae > Falco > Falco biarmicus. Next base: position 437,695 of record NW_026611985.1, on the reverse strand, counting down.
GGTAGAACAAGTTTTGTGGTGCCTTTCAGCTGCCTACCGGGGTAGTGTAAAAACTACCAACAGAACTCGTTTCTGGCACCTTCCCCGGTGGAGTTGTGCATGGGGTGTGTTTGGAACATTTTGTCACCAGCCGAGTCCAAAACTCAGCCGTTCCCCATCTCAGCCCAGGAAGCAGATAGAACCGGTTTTGTGGTGCCTTTCAGCTGCCTACCGGGGTAGGGTAAAAACTACCAAAAGAACTCATTTCTGGCACCTTCCCCGGTGGAGTTGTGCATGGCGTGTGTTTGGAACATTTTGTCACCAGCCGAGTCCAAAATTCAGCCGTTCCCCATCTCAGCCCAGAAAGCAGGTATGAACAAGTTTTGTGGTGCCTTTCTCTTGCCTACCGGGGTAGTGTAAAAACTACCAACAGAACTCGTTTCTGGCACCTTCCCCGGTGGAGCTGTGCATGGGGTGTGTTTGGAACATTCTGTCACCAGCCGAGTCCAAAATTCAGCTGTTCCCCATCTCTAGCCCAGGAAGCAGATAGAACCGGTTTTGTGGTGCCTTTCAGCTGCCTACCGGGGTAGTGTAAAAACTACCAACAGAAGTCGTTTCTGGCACCTGCCCCGGTGGAGTTGTGCATGGCGTGTGTTTGGAACATTTTGTCAACAGCCGAGTCCAAAATTCAGCTGTTCCCCATCTCAGCCCAGAAAGCAGGTAGAACAAGTTTTGTGGTGCCTTTCTCTTGTCTACCGGGGTAGTGTAAAAACTACAAACAGAACTCATTTCTGGCACCTTCCCCGGTGGAGTTGTGCATGGGGTGTGTTTGGAACATTTTGTCACCAGCCGAGTCCAAAATTCAGCCGTTCCCCATCTCAGCCCAGAAAGCAGGTAGAAAAACTTTTGTGGTGCCTTTCTCTTGCCTACCGGGGTAGTGTAAACCTACCAACAGAACTCGTTTCTGGCACCTTCCCCGGTGGAGTTGTGCATGGGGTGTGTTTGGAACATTCTGTCACCAGCAGAGTCCAAAATTCAGCCGTTCCCCATCTCAGCCCAGGAAGCAGATAGAACCGGTTTTGTGGTGCCTTTCAGCTGCCTACCGGGGTAGTGTAAAAACTACCAACAGAAGTCGTTTCTGGCACCTTCCCCGGTGGAGTTGTGCATGGGGTGTGTTTGGAACATTCTGTCACCAGCCGAGTCCAAAACCCAGCCGTTCCCCATCTCAGCCCAGAAAGCAGGTAGAACAAGTTTTGTGGTGCCCTTCAGCTGCCAACCGGGGTAGTTTAAATCTACCAACAGAACTCGTTTCTGGCACCTTCCCCGGAGGAGTTGTGCATGGGGTGTGTTTGGAACATTTTGTCACCAGCCGAGTCCAAAACTCATTGATTCCCCATCTCAGCCCAGAAAGCAGGTAGAACAAGTTTTGTGGTGCCTTTCTCTTGCCTACCGGGGTACTGTAAAAACTACCAACAGAACTCATTTCTGGCACCTTCCCCGGTGGAGTTGTGCATGGGGTGTGTTTGGAACATTTTGTCACCAGCCGAGTCCAAAATTCAGCCGTTCCCCATCTCAGCCCAGAAAGCAGGTAGAACAAGTTTTGTGGTGCCTTTCAGCTGCCTACCGGGGTAGTGTAGAAACTACCAACAGAACTCGTTTCTGGCACCTTCCCCGGTGGAGGTGTGCATGGGGTGTGTTTGGAACATTTTGTCACCAGCCGAGTCCAAAACTCAGCGATTCCCCATCTCAGCCCAGAAAGCAGGTAGAACAAGTTTTGTGGTGCCTTTCAGCTGCCTACCGGGGTAGTGTAGAAACTACCAACAGAACTCCTTTCTGGCACCTTCCCCGGAGGAGTTGTGCATGGGGTGTGTTTGGAACATTTTGTCACCAGCCGAGTCCAAAACTCAGCGATTCCCCATCTCAGCCCAGAAAGCAGGTAGAACAAGTTTTGTGGTGCCTTTCAGCTGCCTACCGGGGTACTGTAAAAACTACCAACAGAACTCGATTTTGGCACCTTCCTCGGTGGAGTTGTGCATGGGGTGTGTTTGGAACATTCTGTCACCAGCCGAGTCCAAAATTCAGCTGTTCCCCATCTCTAGCCCAGGAAGCAGATAGAACCGGTTTTGTGGTGCCTTTCAGCTGCCTACCGGGGTAGTGTAAAAACTACCAACAGAACTCGTTTCTGGCACCTTCCCCGGTGGAGTTGTGCATGGCATGTGTTTGGAACATTTTGTCACCAGCCGAGTCCAAAATTCAGCTGTTCCCCATCTCTAGCCCAGGAAGCAGGTAGAACCGGTTTTGTGGTGCCTTTCAGCTGCCAACCGGGGTAGTGTAAAAACTACCAACAGAACTCGTTTCTGGCACCTTCCCCGGTGGAGTTGTGCATGGGGTGTGTTTGGAACATTCTGTCACCAGCCGAGTCCAAAATTCAGCCGTTCCCCATCTCAGCCCAGGAAGCAGATAGAACCGGTTTTGTGGTGCCTTTCAGCTGCCTACCGGGGTAGTGTAAAAACTACCAACAGAAGTCGTTTCTGGCACCTTCCCCGGTGGAGTTGTGCATGGGGTGTGTTTGGAACATTTTGTCACCAGCCGAGTCCAAAATTCAGCCGTTCCCCATCTCAGCCCAGAACGCAGGTAGAACAAGTTTTGTGGTGCCTTTCAGCTGCCTACCGGGGTAGTGTAAAAACTACCAACAGAACTCGTTTCTGGCACCTTCCCCGGTGGAGTTGTGCATGGGGTGTGTTTGGAACATTTTGTCACCAGCCGAGTCCAAAATTCAGCCGTTCCGCATCTCAGCCCAGGAAGCAGATAGAACCGGTTTTGTGGTGCCTTTCAGCTGCCTACCGGGGTAGTGTAAAAACTACCAACAGAACTCGTTTCTGGCACCTTCCCCGGTGGAGTTGTGCATGGGGTGTGTTTGGAACATTCTGTCACCAGCCGAGTCCAAAATTCAGCTGTTCCCCATCTCTAGCCCAGGAAGCAGATAGAACCGGTTTTGTGGTGCCTTTCAGCTGCCTACCGGGGTAGTGTAAAAACTACCAACAGAAGTCGTTTCTGGCACCTTCCCCGGTGGAGTTGTGCATGGGGTGTGTTTGGAACATTTTGTCACCAGCCGAGTCCAAAATTCAGCCGTTCCCCATCTCAGCCCAGAAAGCAGGTAGAACAAGTTTTGTGGTGCCTTTCAGCTGCCTACCGGGGTAGTGTAAAAACTACCAACAGAACTCGTTTCTGGCACCTTCCCCGGTGGAGTTGTGCATGGGGTGTGTTTGGAACATTTTGTCACCAGCCGAGTCCAAAACTCAGCCGTTCCCCATCTCAGCCCAGGAAGCAGATAGAACCGGTTTTGTGGTGCCTTTCAGCTGCCTACCGGGGTAGTGTAAAAACTACCAACAGAATTTGTTTCTGGCACCTTCCCCGGTGGAGGTGTGCATGGGGTGTGTTTGGAACATTCTGTCACCAGCCGAGTCCAAAATTCAGCCGTTCCCCATCTCAGCCCAGAAAGCAGGTAGAACCGGTTTTGTGGTGCCTTTCAGCTGCCTACCGGGGTAGTGTAAAAACTACCAAAAGAACTCATTTCTGGCACCTTCCCCGGTGGAGTTGTGCATGGGGTGTGTTTGGAACATTTTGTCACCAGCCGAGTCCAAAATTCAGCTGTTCCCCATCTCAGCCCAGAAAGCAGGTATGAACAAGTTTTGTGGTGCCTTTCTCTTTCCTACCGGGGTAGTGTAAAAAATACCAACAGAACTAGTTTCTGGCACCTTCCTCGGTGGAGTTGTGCATGGGGTGTGTTTGGAACATTCTGTCACCAGCCGAGTCCAAAATTCAGCTGTTCCCCATCTCTAGCCCAGGAAGCAGGTAGAACCGGTTTTGTGGTGCCTTTTAGCTGCCAACCGGGGTAGTGTAAAAACTACCAACAGAACTCATTTCTGGCACCTTCCCCGGTGGAGTTGTGCATGGGGTGTGTTTGGAACATTCTGTCACCAGCCGAGTCCAAAATTCAGCCGTTCCCCATCTCAGCCCAGAAAGCAGGTATGAACAAGTTTTGTGGTGCCTTTCTCTTGCCTACCGGGGTAGTGTAAAAACTACCAACAGAACTCGTTTCTGGCACCTTCCCCGGTGGAGGTGTGCATGGGGTGTGTTTGGAACATTTTGTCACCAGCCGAGTCCAAAACTCAGCCGTTCCCCATCTCAGCCCAGAAAGCAGGTAGAACAAGTTTTGTGGTGCCTTTCTCTTGCCTACCGGGGTACTGTAGAAACTACCAACAGAACTCGTTTCTGGCACCTTCCTCGGTGGAGTTGTGCATGGGGTGTGTTTGGAACATTCTGTCACCAGCCGAGTCCAAAATTCAGCTGTTCCCCATCTCTAGCCCAGGAAGCAGGTAGAACCGCTTTTGTGGTGCCTTTCAGCTGCCTACCGGGGTACTGTAAAAACTACCAACAGAACTCGTTTCTGGCACCTTCCCCGGTGGAGTTGTGCATGGGGTGTGTTTGGAACATTCTGTCACCAGCCGAGTCCAAAATTCAGCTGTTCCCCATCTCTAGCCCAGGAAGCAGATAGAACCGGTTTTGTGGTGCCTTTCAGCTGCCTACCGGGGTAGTGTAAAAACTACCAACAGAACTCGTTTCTGGCACCTTCCCCGGTGGAGTTGTGCATGGGGTGTGTTTGGAACATTTTGTCACCAGCCGAGTCCAAAATTCAGCTGTTCCCCATCTCAGCCCAGAAAGCAGGTAGAAAAACTTTTGTGGTGCCTTTCTCTTGTCTACCGGGGTACTGTAAAAACTACAAACAGAACTCATTTCTGGCACCTTCCCCGGTGGAGTTGTGCATGGGGTGTGTTTGGAACATTTTGTCACCAGCCGAGTCCAAAATTCAGCCGTTCCCCATCTCAGCCCAGAAAGCAGGTATGAACAAGTTTTGTGGTGCCTTTCTCTTGCCTACCGGGGTAGTGTAAAAACTACCAACAGAACTCGTTTCTGGCACCTTCCCCGGTGGAGGTGTGCATGGGGTGTGTTTGGAACATTCTGTCACCAGCCGAGTCCAAAATTCAGCCGTTACCCATCTCAGCCCAGAAAGCAGATAGAACCGGTTTTGTGGTGCCTTTCAGCTGCCTACCGGGGGTAGTGTAAAAACTACCAACAGAACTCGTTTCTGGCACCTTCCCCGGTGGAGTTGTGCATGGGGTGTGTTTGGAACATTTTGTCACCAGCCGAGTCCAAAACTCAGCTGTTCCCCATCTCAGCCCAGAAAGCAGGTAGAACAAGTTTTGTGGTGCCTTTCAGCTGCCAACCGGGGTAGTTTAAATCTACCAACAGAACTCGTTTCTGGCACCTTCCCCGGTGGAGTTGTGCATGGGGTGTGTTTGGAACATTTTGTCACCAGCCGAGTCCAAAATTCAGCCGTTCCCCATCTCAGCCCAGAAAGCAGGTAGAACAAGTTTTGTGGTGCCTTTCTCTTGCCTACCGGGGTACTGTAAAAACTACAAACAGAACTCCTTTCTGGCACCTTCCCCGGTGGAGGTGTGCATGGGGTGTGTTTGGAACATTTTGTCACCAGCCGAGTCCAAAACTCAGTGATTCCCCATCTCAGCCCAGAAAGCAGGTAGAACAAGTTTTGTGGTGCCTTTCAGCTGCCAACCGGGGTAGTTTAAATCTACCAACAGAACTCGTTTCTGGCACCTTCCCCGGAGGAGTTGTGCATGGGGTGTGTTTGGAACATTTTGTCACCAGCCGAGTCCAAAGCTCATTGATTCCCCATCTCAGCCCAGAAAGCAGGTAGAACAAGTTTTGTGGTGCCTTTCTCTTGCCTACCGGGGTACTGTAAAAACTACAAACAGAACTCATTTCTGGCACCTTCCCCGGTGGAGGTGTGCATGGGGTGTGTTTGGAACATTTTGTCACCAGCCGAGTCCAAAATTCAGCCGTTCCCCATCTCAGCCCAGAAAGCAGGTAGAACAAGTTTTGTGGTGCCTTTCAGCTGCCTACCGGGGTAGTGTAGAAACTACCAACAGAACTCGTTTCTGGCACCTTCCCCGGTGGAGTTGTGCATGGGGTGTGTTTGGAACATTTTGTCAACAGCCGAGTCCAAAACTCAGCGATTCCCCATCTCAGCCCAGAAAGCAGGTAGAACAAGTTTTGTGGTGCCTTTCAGCTGCCTACCGGGGTAGTGTAGAAACTACCAACAGAACTCGTTTCTGGCACCTTCCCCGGTGGAGTTGTGCATGGGGTGTGTTTGGAACATTTTGTCAACAGCCGAGTCCAAAACTCAGCGATTCCCCATCTCAGCCCAGAAAGCAGGTAGAACAAGTTTTGTGGTGCCTTTCAGCTGCCTACCGGGGTACTGTAAAAACTACCAACAGAACTCATTTTTGGCACCTTCCTCGGTGGAGTTGTGCATGGGGTGTGTTTGGAACATTCTGTCACCAGCCGAGTCCAAAATTCAGCTGTTCCCCATCTCTAGCCCAGGAAGCAGATAGAACCGGTTTTGTGGTGCCTTTCAGCTGCCTACCGGGGTAGTGTAAAAACTACCAACAGAACTCGTTTCTGGCACCTTCCCCGGTGGAGGTGTGCATGGGGTGTGTTTGGAACATTTTGTCACCAGCCGAGTCCAAAACTCAGCCGTTCCCCATCTCAGCCCAGAAAGCAGGTAGAACCGGTTTTGTGGTGCCTTTCAGCTGCCTACCGGGGTAGTGTAAAAACTACCAACAGAACTCGTTTCTGGCACCTTCCCCGGTGGAGTTGTGCATGGGGTGTGTTTGGAACATTTTGTCACCAGCCGAGTCCAAAATTCAGCCGTTCCCCATCTCAGCCCAGAAAGCAGGTATGAACAAGTTTTGTGGTGCCTTTCTCTTGCCTACCGGGGTAGTGTAAAAACTACCAACAGAACTCGTTTCTGGCACCTTCCCCGGTGGAGGTGTGCATGGGGTGTGTTTGGAACATTCTGTCACCAGCCGAGTCCAAAATTCAGCTGTTCCCCATCTCTAGCCCAGGAAGCAGGTAGAACCGGTTTTGTGGTGCCTTTCAGCTGCCAACCGGGGTAGTGTAAAAACTACCAACAGAACTCGTTTCTGGCACCTTCCCCGGTGGAGTTGTGCATGGGGTGTGTTTGGAACATTCTGTCACCAGCCGAGTCCAAAATTCAGCTGTTCCCCATCTCAGCCCAGGAAGCAGATAGAACCGGTTTTGTGGTGCCTTTCAGCTGCCTACCGGGGTAGTGTAAAAACTACCAACAGAACTCGTTTCTGGCACCTTCCCCGGTGGAGTTGTGCATGGGGTGTGTTTGGAACATTTTGTCACCAGCCGAGTCCAAAACTCAGCTGTTCCCCATCTCAGCCCAGAAAGCAGGTAGAACAAGTTTTGTGGTGCCTTTCAGCTGCCAACCGGGGTAGTTTAAATCTACCAACAGAACTCGTTTCTGGCACCTTCCCCGGAGGAGTTGTGCATGGGGTGTGTTTGGAACATTTTGTCACCAGCCGAGTCCAAAACTCATTGATTCCCCATCTCAGCCCAGAAAGCAGGTAGAACAAGTTTTGTGGTGCCTTTCTCTTGCCTACCGGGGTACTGTAAAAACTACAAACAGAACTCGTTTCTGGCACCTTCCCCGGTGGAGGTGTGCATGGGGTGTGTTTGGAACATTTTGTCACCAGCCGAGTCCAAAATTCAGCTGTTCCCCATCTCTAGCCCAGAAAGCAGGTATGAACAAGTTTTGTGGTGCCTTTCTCTTGCCTACCGGGGTAGTGTAAAAACTACCAACAGAACTCGTTTCTGGCACCTTCCTCGGTGGAGTTGTGCATGGGGTGTGTTTGGAACATTCTGTCACCAGCCGAGTCCAAAATTCAGCTGTTCCCCATCTCTAGCCCAGGAAGCAGGTAGAACAAGTTTTGTGGTGCCTTTCAGCTGCCAACCGGGGTAGTGTAAAAACTACCAACAGAACTCGTTTCTGGCACCTTCCTCGGTGGAGTTGTGCATGGGGTGTGTTTGGAACATTTTGTCACCAGCCGAGTCCAAAATTCAGCTGTTCCCCATCTCAACCCAGGAAGCAGATAGAACCGGTTTTGTGGTGCCTTTCAGCTGCCTACCGGGGTAGTGTAAAAACTACCAACAGAACTCGTTTCTGGCACCTTCCCCGGTGGAGGTGTGCATGGGGTGTGTTTGGAACATTCTGTCACCAGCCGAGTCCAAAATTCAGCTGTTCCCCATTTCTAGCCCAGGAAGCAGGTTGAACCGGTTTTGTGGTGCCTTTCAGCTGCCAACCGGGGTAGTGTAAAAACTACCAACAGAACTCGTTTTTGGCACCTTCCTCGGTGGAGTTGTGCATGGGGTGTGTTTGGAACATTTTGTCACCAGCCGAGTCCAAAATTCAGCCGTTCCCCATCTCAGCCCAGAAAGCAGGTATGAACAAGTTTTGTGGTGCCTTTCTCTTGCCTACCGGGGTAGTGTAAAAACTACCAACAGAACTCGTTTCTGGCACCTTCCCCGGTGGAGGTGTGCATGGGGTGTGTTTGGAACATTCTGTCACCAGCCGAGTCCAAAACTCAGCCGTTCCCCATCTCAGCCCAGGAAGCAGGTAGAACAAGTTTTGTGGTGCCTTTCAGCTGCCTACCGGGGTAGTGTAGAAACTACCAACAGAACTCGTTTCTGGCACCTTCCCCGGTGGAGTTGTGCATGGGGTGTGTTTGGAACATTCTGTCACCAGCCGAGTCCAAAATTCAGCTGTTCCCCATCTCTAGCCCAGGAAGCAGATAGAACCGGTTTTGTGGTGCCTTTCAGCTGCCTACCGGGGTAGTGTAAAAACTACCAACAGAACTCGTTTCTGGCACCTTCCCCGGTGGAGTTGTGCATGGGGTGTGTTTGGAACATTTTGTCACCAGCCGAGTCCAAAATTCAGCTGTTCCCCATCTCTAGCCCAGAAAGCAGGTATGAACAAGTTTTGTGGTGCCTTTCTCTTGCCTACCGGGGTAGTGTAAAAACTACCAACAGAACTCGTTTCTGGCACCTTCCTCGGTGGAGTTGTGCATGGGGTGTGTTTGGAACATTCTGTCACCAGCCGAGTCCAAAATTCAGCTGTTCCCCATCTCTAGCCCAGGAAGCAGGTAGAACAAGTTTTGTGGTGCCTTTCAGCTGCCAACCGGGGTAGTGTAAAAACTACCAACAGAACTCGTTTCTGGCACCTTCCTCGGTGGAGTTGTGCATGGGGTGTGTTTGGAACATTTTGTCACCAGCAGAGTCCAAAATTCAGCCGTTCCCCATCTCAGCCCAGGAAGCAGATAGAACCGGTTTTGTGGTGCCTTTCAGCTGCCTACCGGGGTAGTGTAAAAACTACCAACAGAACTCGTTTCTGGCACCTTCCCCGGTGGAGGTGTGCATGGGGTGTGTTTGGAACATTCTGTCACCAGCCGAGTCCAAAATTCAGCTGTTCCCCATTTCTAGCCCAGGAAGCAGGTAGAACCGGTTTTGTGGTGCCTTTCAGCTGCCAACCGGGGTAGTGTAAAAACTACCAACAGAACTCGTTTTTGGCACCTTCCTCGGTGGAGTTGTGCATGGGGTGTGTTTGGAACATTCTGTCACCAGCCGAGTCCAAAATTCAGCTGTTCCCCATCTCTAGCCCAGGAAGCAGATAGAACCGGTTTTGTGGTGCCTTTCAGCTGCCTACCGGGGTAGTGTAAAAACTACCAACAGAACTCGTTTCTGGCACCTTCCCCGGTGGAGTTGTGCATGGGGTGTGTTTGGAACATTTTGTCACCAGCCGAGTCCAAAATTCAGCCGTTCCCCATCTCAGCCCAGAAAGCAGGTAGAAAAACTTTTGTGGTGCCTTTCTCTTGTCTACCGGGGGTACTGTAAAAACTACAAACAGAACTCATTTCTGGCACCTTCCCCGGTGGAGTTGTGCATGGGGTGTGTTTGGAACATTTTGTCACCAGCCGAGTCCAAAATTCAGCCGTTCCCCATCTCAGCCCAGAAAGCAGGTATGAACAAGTTTTGTGGTGCCTTTCTCTTGCCTACCGGGGTAGTGTAAAAACTACCAACAGAACTCGTTTCTGGCACCTTCCCCGGTGGAGGTGTGCATGGGGTGTGTTTGGAACATTCTGTCACCAGCCGAGTCCAAAATTCAGCTGTTCCCCATCTCTAGCCCAGGAAGCAGGTAGAACCGGTTTTGTGGTGCCTTTCAGCTGCCAACCGGGGTAGTGTAAAAACTACCAACAGAACTCGTTTCTGGCACCTTCCCCGGTGGAGTTGTGCATGGGGTGTGTTTGGAACATTCTGTCACCAGCCGAGTCCAAAATTCAGCTGTTCCCCATCTCAGCCCAGGAAGCAGGTAGAACAAGTTTTGTGGTGCCTTTCAGCTGCCTACCGGGGTAGTGTAGAAACTACCAACAGAACTCGTTTCTGGCACCTTCCCCGGTGGAGTTGTGCATGGGGTGTGTTTGGAACATTTTGTCACCAGCCGAGTCCAAAACTCAGCTGTTCCCCATCTCAGCCCAGAAAGCAGGTAGAACAAGTTTTGTGGTGCCTTTCAGCTGCCAACCGGGGTAGTTTAAATCTACCAACAGAACTCGTTTCTGGCACCTTCCCCGGAGGAGTTGTGCATGGGGTGTGTTTGGAACATTTTGTCACCAGCCGAGTCCAAAACTCATTGATTCCCCATCTCAGCCCAGAAAGCAGGTAGAACAAGTTTTGTGGTGCCTTTCTCTTGCCTACCGGGGGTACTGTAAAAACTACAAACAGAACTCCTTTCTGGCACCTTCCCCGGTGGAGGTGTGCATGGGGTGTGTTTGGAACATTTTGTCACCAGCCGAGTCCAAAACTCAGCCGTTCCCCATCTCAGCCCAGGAAGCAGGTAGAACAAGTTTTGTGGTGCCTTTCAGCTGCCTACCGGGGTAGTGTAGAAACTACCAACAGAACTCGTTTCTGGCACCTTCCCCGGTGGAGTTGTGCATGGGGTGTGTTTGGAACATTCTGTCACCAGCCGAGTCCAAAATTCAGCTGTTCCCCATCTCTAGCCCAGGAAGCAGATAGAACCGGTTTTGTGGTGCCTTTCAGCTGCCTACCGGGGTAGTGTAAAAACTACCAACAGAACTCGTTTCTGGCACCTTCCCCGGTGGAGTTGTGCATGGGGTGTGTTTGGAACATTTTGTCACCAGCCGAGTCCAAAATTCAGCTGTTCCCCATCTCTAGCCCAGAAAGCAGGTATGAACAAGTTTTGTGGTGCCTTTCTCTTGCCTACCGGGGGTAGTGTAAAAACTACCAACAGAACTCGTTTCTGGCACCTTCCTCGGTGGAGTTGTGCATGGGGTGTGTTTGGAACATTCTGTCACCAGCCGAGTCCAAAATTCAGCTGTTCCCCATCTCTAGCCCAGGAAGCAGGTAGAACAAGTTTTGTGGTGCCTTTCAGCTGCCAACCGGGGTAGTGTAAAAACTACCAACAGAACTCGTTTCTGGCACCTTCCTCGGTGGAGTTGTGCATGGGGGTGTGTTTGGAACATTTTGTCACCAGCCGAGTCCAAAATTCAGCTGTTCCCCATCTCAGCCCAGGAAGCAGATAGAACCGGTTTTGTGGTGCCTTTCAGCTGCCTACCGGGGGTAGTGTAAAAACTACCAACAGAACTCGTTTCTGGCACCTTCCCCGGTGGAGTTGTGCATGGGGTGTGTTTGGAACATTCTGTCACCAGCCGAGTCCAAAATTCAGCTGTTCCCCATTTCTAGCCCAGGAAGCAGGTAGAACCGGTTTTGTGGTGCCTTTCAGCTGCCAACCGGGGTAGTGTAAAAACTACCAACAGAACTCGTTTTTGGCACCTTCCTCGGTGGAGTTGTGCATGGGGTGTGTTTGGAACATTTTGTCACCAGCCGAGTCCAAAATTCAACCGTTCCCCATCTCAGCCCAGAAAGCAGGTATGAACAAGTTTTGTGGTGCCTTTCTCTTGCCTACCGGGGGTAGTGTAAAAACTACCAACAGAACTCGTTTCTGGCACCTTCCCCGATGGAGGTGTGCATGGGGTGTGTTTGGAACATTCTGTCACCAGCCGAGTCCAAAACTCAGCCGTTCCCCATCTCAGCCCAGGAAGCAGGTAGAACAAGTTTTGTGGTGCCTTTCAGCTGCCTACCGGGGTAGTGTAGAAACTACCAACAGAACTCGTTTCTGGCACCTTCCCCGGTGGAGTTGTGCATGGGGTGTGTTTGGAACATTTTGTCACCAGCCGAGTCCAAAATTCAGCTGTTCCCCATCTCTAGCCCAGGAAGCAGATAGAACCGGTTTTGTGGTGCCTTTCAGCTGCCTACCGGGGTAGTGTAAAAACTACCAACAGAACTCGTTTCTGGCACCTTCCCCGGTGGAGTTGTGCATGGGGTGTGTTTGGAACATTTTGTCACCAGCCGAGTCCAAAATTCAGCCGTTCCCCATCTCTAGCCCAGAAAGCAGGTATGAACAAGTTTTGTGGTGCCTTTCTCTTGCCTACCGGGGTAGTGTAAAAAACTACCAACAGAACTCGTTTCTGGCACCTTCCTCGGTGGAGTTGTGCATGGGGTGTGTTTGGAACATTCTGTCACCAGCCGAGTCCAAAATTCAGCTGTTCCCCATCTCTAGCCCAGGAAGCAGGTAGAACAAGTTTTGTGGTGCCTTTCAGCTGCCAACCGGGGTAGTGTAAAAACTACCAACAGAACTCGTTTCTGGCACCTTCCTCGGTGGAGTTGTGCATGGGGTGTGTTTGGAACATTCTGTCACCAGCAGAGTCCAAAATTCAGCCGTTCCCCATCTCAGCCCAGGAAGCAGATAGAACCGGTTTTGTGGTGCCTTTCAGCTGCCTACCGGGGGTAGTGTAAAAACTACCAACAGAACTCGTTTCTGGCACCTTCCCCGGTGGAGGTGTGCATGGGGTGTGTTTGGAACATTCTGTCACCAGCCGAGTCCAAAATTCAGCTGTTCCCCATTTCTAGCCCAGGAAGCAGGTAGAACCGGTTTTGTGGTGCCTTTCAGCTGCCAACCGGGGTAGTGTAAAAACTACCAACAGAACTCGTTTTTGGCACCTTCCTCGGTGGAGTTGTGCATGGGGTGTGTTTGGAACATTTTGTCACCAGCCGAGTCCAAAATTCAGCCGTTCCCCATCTCAGCCCAGAAAGCAGGTATGAACAAGTTTTGTGGTGCCTTTCTCTTGCCTACCGGGGTAGTGTAAAAACTACCAACAGAACTCGTTTCTGGCACCTTCCCCGGTGGAGGTGTGCATGGGGTGTGTTTGGAACATTCTGTCACCAGCCGAGTCCAAAATTCAGCTGTTCCCCATCTCTAGCCCAGGAAGCAGGTAGAACCGGTTTTGTGGTGCCTTTCAGCTGCCTACCGGGGTAGTGTAAAAACTACCAACAGAACTCGTTTCTGGCACCTTCCCCGGTGGAGTTGTGCATGGGGTGTGTTTGGAACATTCTGTCACCAGCCGAGTCCAAAATTCAGCTGTTCCCCATCTCTAGCCCAGGAAGCAGATAGAACCGGTTTTGTGGTGCCTTTCAGCTGCCTACCGGGGGTAGTGTAAAAACTACCAACAGAACTCGTTTCTGGCACCTTCCCCGGTGGAGTTGTGCATGGGGTGTGTTTGGAACATTTTGTCACCAGCCGAGTCCAAAATTCAGCGATTCCCCATCTCAGCCCAGAAAGCAGGTAGAACAAGTTTTGTGGTGCCTTTCAGCTGCCTACCGGGGTAGTGTAAAAACTACCAACAGAACTCATTTCTGGCACCTTCCCCGGTGGAGTTGTGCATGGGGTGTGTTTGGAACATTTTGTCACCAGCCGAGTCCAAAATTCAGCCGTTCCCCATCTCAGCCCAGAAAGCAGGTATGAACAAGTTTTGTGGTGCCTTTCAGCTGCCTACCGGGGTAGTGTAAAAACTACCAACAGAACTCGTTTCTGGCACCTTCCCCGGTGGAGGTGTGCATGGGGTGTGTTTGGAACATTCTGTCACCAGCCGAGTCCAAAATTCAGCTGTTCCCCATCTCTAGCCCAGGAAGCAGGTAGAACCGGTTTTGTGGTGCCTTTCAGCTGCCAACCGGGGGTAGTGTAAAAACTACCAACAGAACTCGTTTCTGGCACCTTCCCCGGTGGAGTTGTGCATGGGGTGTGTTTGGAACATTCTGTCACCAGCCGAGTCCAAAATTCAGCCGTTCCCCATCTCAGCCCAGGAAGCAGATAGAACCGGTTTTGTGGTGCCTTTCAGCTGCCTACCGGGGTAGTGTAAAAACTACCAACAGAACTCGTTTCTGGCACCTTCCCCGGTGGAGTTGTGCATGGGGTGTGTTTGGAACATTTTGTCACCAGCCGAGTCCAAAACTCAGCTGTTCCCCATCTCAGCCCAGAAAGCAGGTAGAACAAGTTTTGTGGTGCCTTTCAGCTGCCAACCGGGGTAGTTTAAATCTACCAACAGAACTCGTTTCTGGCACCTTCCCCGGAGGAGTTGTGCATGGGGTGTGTTTGGAACATTTTGTCACCAGCCGAGTCCAAAACTCATTGATTCCCCATCTCAGCCCAGAAAGCAGGTAGAACAAGTTTTGTGGTGCCTTTCTCTTGCCTACCGGGGTACTGTAAAAACTACAAACAGAACTCCTTTCTGGCACCTTCCCCGGTGGAGGTGTGCATGGGGTGTGTTTGGAACATTTTGTCACCAGCCGAGTCCAAAACTCAGCTGTTCCCCATCTCTAGCCCAGGAAGCAGATAGAACCGGTTTTGTGGTGCCTTTCAGCTGCCTACCGGGGTAGTGTAAAAACTACCAACAGAACTCGTTTCTGGCACCTTCCCCGGTGGAGTTGTGCATGGGGTGTGTTTGGAACATTTTGTCACCAGCCGAGTCCAAAATTCAGCGATTCCCCATCTCAGCCCAGAAAGCAGGTATGAACAAGTTTTGTGGTGCCTTTCTCTTGCCTACCGGGGTAGTGTAAAAACTACCAACAGAACTCGTTTCTGGCACCTTCCTCGGTGGAGTTGTGCATGGGGTGTGTTTGGAACATTCTGTCACCAGCCGAGTCCAAAATTCAGCTGTTCCCCATCTCTAGCCCAGGAAGCAGGTAGAACAAGTTTTGTGGTGCCTTTCAGCTGCCAACCGGGGTAGTGTAAAAACTACCAACAGAACTCGATTTTGGCACCTTCCTCGGTGGAGTTGTGCATGGGGTGTGTTTGGAACATTCTGTCACCAGCCGAGTCCAAAATTCAGCTGTTCCCCATCTCTAGCCCAGGAAGCAGATAGAACCGGTTTTTGTGGTGCCTTTCAGCTGCCTACCGGGGGTAGTGTAAAAACTACCAACAGAACTCGTTTCTGGCACCTTCCCCCGGTGGAGTTGTGCATGGGGTGTGTTTGGAACATTTTGTCACCAGCCGAGTCCAAAATTCAGCCGTTCCCCATCTCAGCCCAGAAAGCAGGTATGAACAAGTTTTGTGGTGCCTTTCAGCTGCCTACCGGGGTAGTGTAAAAACTACCAACAGAACTCGTTTCTGGCACCTTCCTCGGTGGAGTTGTGCATGGGCTGTGTTTGGAACATTCTGTCACCAGCCGAGTCCAAAATTCAGCTGTTCCCCATCTCTAGCCCAGGAAGCAGGTAGAACCGGTTTTGTGGTGCCTTTCAGCTGCCAACCGGGGTAGTGTAAAAACTACCAACAGAACTCGTTTCTGGCACCTTCCCCGGTGGAGTTGTGCATGGGGTGTGTTTGGAACATTTTGTCACCAGCCGAGTCCAAAATTCAGCCGTTCCCCATCTCAGCCCAGGAAGCAGATAGAACCGGTTTTGTGGTGCCTTTCAGCTGCCTACCGGGGTAGTGTAAAAAACTACCAACAGAAGTCGTTTCTGGCACCTTCCCCGGTGGAGTTGTGCATGGGGGTGTGTTTGGAACATTTTGTCACCAGCCGAGTCCAAAATTCAGCGATTCCCCATCTCAGCCCAGAAAGCAGGTAGAACAAGTTTTGTGGTGCCTTTCAGCTGCCTACCGGGGTAGTGTAAAAACTACCAACAGAACTCGTTTCTGGCACCTTCCCCGGTGGAGTTGTGCATGGGGTGTGTTTGGAACATTTTGTCACCAGCCGAGTCCAAAATTCAGCCGTTCCCCATCTCAGCCCAGAAAGCAGGTATGAACAAGTTTTGTGGTGCCTTTCAGCTGCCTACCGGGGGTAGTGTAAAAACTACCAACAGAACTCGTTTCTGGCACCTTCCCCGGTGGAGGTGTGCATGGGGTGTGTTTGGAACATTCTGTCACCAGCCGAGTCCAAAATTCAGCTGTTCCCCATCTCTAGCCCAGGAAGCAGGTAGAACCGGTTTTGTGGTGCCTTTCAGCTGCCAACCGGGGTAGTGTAAAAACTACCAACAGAACTCGTTTCTGGCACCTTCCCCGGTGGAGTTGTGCATGGGGGTGTGTTTGGAACATTCTGTCACCAGCCGAGTCCAAAATTCAGCCGTTCCCCATCTCAGCCCAGGAAGCAGATAGAACCGGTTTTGTGGTGCCTTTCAGCTGCCTACCGGGGGTAGTGTAAAAACTACCAACAGAACTCGTTTCTGGCACCTTCCCCGGTGGAGTTGTGCATGGGGTGTGTTTGGAACATTTTGTCACCAGCCGAGTCCAAAACTCAGCTGTTCCCCATCTCAGCCCAGAAAGCAGGTAGAACAAGTTTTGTGGTGCCTTTCAGCTGCCAACCGGGGTAGTTTAAATCTACCAACAGAACTCGTTTCTCACCTTCCCCGGAGGAGTTGTGCATGGGGTGTGTTTGGAACATTTTGTCACCAGCCGAGTCCAAAACTCATTGATTCCCCATCTCAGCCCAGAAAGCAGGTAGAACAAGTTTTGTGGTGCCTTTCTCTTGCCTACCGGGGGTACTGTAAAAAACTACAAACAGAACTCCTTTCTGGCACCTTCCCCGGTGGAGGTGTGCATGGGGTGTGTTTGGAACATTTTGTCACCAGCCGAGTCCAAAACTCAGCTGTTCCCCATCTCTAGCCCAGGAAGCAGATAGAACCGGTTTTGTGGTGCCTTTCAGCTGCCTACCGGGGTAGTGTAAAAACTACCAACAGAACTCGTTTCTGGCACCTTCCCCGGTGGAGTTGTGCATGGGGTGTGTTTGGAACATTTTGTCACCAGCCGAGTCCAAAATTCAGCCGTTCCCCATCTCAGCCCAGGAAGCAGATAGAACCGGTTTTGTGGTGCCTTTCAGCTGCCTACCGGGGTAGTGTAAAAACTACCAACAGAAGTCGTTTCTGGCACCTTCCCCGGTGGAGTTGTGCATGGGGTGTGTTTGGAACATTTTGTCACCAGCCGAGTCCAAAATTCAGCGATTCCCCATCTCAGCCCAGAAAGCAGGTAGAACAAGTTTTGGTGGTGCCTTTCAGCTGCCTACCGGGGGTAGTGTAAAAAACTACCAACAGAACTCGTTTCTGGCACCTTCCCCGGTGGAGTTGTGCATGGGGTGTGTTTGGAACATTTTGTCACCAGCCGAGTCCAAAATTCAGCCGTTCCCCATCTCAGCCCAGAAAGCAGGTATGAACAAGTTTTGTGGTGCCTTTCAGCTGCCTACCGGGGTAGTGTAAAAACTACCAACAGAACTCGTTTCTGGCACCTTCCCCGGTGGAGGTGTGCATGGGGTGTGTTTGGAACATTCTGTCACCAGCCGAGTCCAAAATTCAGCTGTTCCCCATCTCTAGCCCAGGAAGCAGGTAGAACCGGTTTTGTGGTGCCTTTCAGCTGCCAACCGGGGTAGTGTAAAAACTACCAACAGAACTCGTTTCTGGCACCTTCCCCGGTGGAGTTGTGCATGGGGTGTGTTTGGAACATTCTGTCACCAGCCGAGTCCAAAATTCAGCCGTTCCCCATCTCAGCCCCAGGAAGCAGATAGAACCGGTTTTGTGGTGCCTTTCAGCTGCCTACCGGGGTAGTGTAAAAACTACCAACAGAACTCGTTTCTGGCACCTTCCCCGGTGGAGTTGTGCATGGGGTGTGTTTGGAACATTTTGTCACCAGCCGAGTCCAAAACTCAGCTGTTCCCCATCTCAGCCCAGAAAGCAGGTAGAACAAGTTTTGTGGTGCCTTTCAGCTGCCAACCGGGGTAGTTTAAATCTACCAACAGAACTCGTTTCTGGCACCTTCCCCGGAGGAGTTGTGCATGGGGTGTGTTTGGAACATTTTGTCACCAGCCGAGTCCAAAACTCATTGATTCCCCATCTCAGCCCAGAAAGCAGGTAGAACAAGTTTTGTGGTGCCTTTCTCTTGCCTACCGGGGTACTGTAAAAACTACAAACAGAACTCCTTTCTGGCACCTTCCCCGGTGGAGGTGTGCATGGGGTGTGTTTGGAACATTTTGTCACCAGCCGAGTCCAAAACTCAGCTGTTCCCCATCTCTAGCCCAGGAAGCAGATAGAACCGGTTTTGTGGTGCCTTTCAGCTGCCTACCGGGGTAGTGTAAAAACTACCAACAGAACTCGTTTCTGGCACCTTCCCCGGTGGAGTTGTGCATGGGGTGTGTTTGGAACATTTTGTCACCAGCCGAGTCCAAAATTCAGCGATTCCCCATCTCAGCCCAGAAAGCAGGTATGAACAAGTTTTGTGGTGCCTTTCTCTTGCCTACCGGGGTAGTGTAAAAACTACCAACAGAACTCGTTTCTGGCACCTTCCTCGGTGGAGTTGTGCATGGGGTGTGTTTGGAACATTCTGTCACCAGCCGAGTCCAAAATTCAGCTGTTCCCCATCTCTAGCCCAGGAAGCAGGTAGAACAAGTTTTGTGGTGCCTTTCAGCTGCCAACCGGGGTAGTGTAAAAACTACCAACAGAACTCGATTTTGGCACCTTCCTCGGTGGAGTTGTGCATGGGGTGTGTTTGGAACATTCTGTCACCAGCCGAGTCCAAAATTCAGCTGTTCCCCATCTCTAGCCCAGGAAGCAGATAGAACCGGTTTTGTGGTGCCTTTCAGCTGCCTACCGGGGTAGTGTAAAAACTACCAACAGAACTCGTTTCTGGCACCTTCCCCGGTGGAGTTGTGCATGGGGTGTGTTTGGAACATTTTGTCACCAGCCGAGTCCAAAATTCAGCCGTTCCCCATCTCAGCCCAGAAAGCAGGTATGAACAAGTTTTGTGGTGCCTTTCAGCTGCCTACCGGGGTAGTGTAAAAACTACCAACAGAACTCGTTTCTGGCACCTTCCTCGGTGGAGTTGTGCATGGGCTGTGTTTGGAACATTCTGTCACCAGCCGAGTCCAAAATTCAGCTGTTCCCCATCTCTAGCCCAGGAAGCAGGTAGAACCGGTTTTGTGGTGCCTTTCAGCTGCCAACCGGGGTAGTGTAAAAACTACCAACAGAACTCGTTTCTGGCACCTTCCCCGGTGGAGTTGTGCATGGGGTGTGTTTGGAACATTTTGTCACCAGCCGAGTCCAAAATTCAGCCGTTCCCCATCTCAGCCCAGGAAGCAGATAGAACCGGTTTTGTGGTGCCTTTCAGCTGCCTACCGGGGTAGTGTAAAAACTACCAACAGAAGTCGTTTCTGGCACCTTCCCCGGTGGAGTTGTGCATGGGGTGTGTTTGGAACATTTTGTCACCAGCCGAGTCCAAAATTCAGCGATTCCCCATCTCAGCCCAGAAAGCAGGTAGAACAAGTTTTGTGGTGCCTTTCAGCTGCCTACCGGGGTAGTGTAAAAACTACCAACAGAACTCGTTTCTGGCACCTTCCCCGGTGGAGTTGTGCATGGGGTGTGTTTGGAACATTTTGTCACCAGCTGAGTCCAAAACTCAGCCGTTCCCCATCTCAGCCCAGGAAGCAGATAGAACCGGTTTTGTGGTGCCTTTCAGCTGCCTACAGGGGTAGTGTAAAAACTACCAACAGAATTTGTTTCTGGCACCTTCCCCGGTGGAGTTGTGCATGGGGTGTGTTTGGAACATTCTGTCACCAGCCGAGTCCAAAATTCAGCCGTTCCCCATCTCAGCCCAGGAAGCAGATAGAACCGGTTTTGTGGTGCCTTTCAGCTGCCTACCGGGGTAGTGTAAAAACTACCAAAAGAACTCATTTCTGGCACCTTCCCCGGTGGAGTTGTGCATGGGGTGTGTTTGGAACATTCTGTCACCAGCAGAGTCCAAAATTCAGCCGTTCCCCATCTCAGCCCAGAAAGCAGGTATGAACAAGTTTTGTGGTGCCTTTCTCTTTCCTACCGGGGTAGTGTAAAAACTACCAACAGAACTAGTTTCTGGCACCTTCCTCGGTGGAGTTGTGCATGGGGTGTGTTTGGAACATTCTGTCACCAGCCGAGTCCAAAACTCAGCTGTTCCCCATCTCAGCCCAGAAAGCAGGTAGAACAAGTTTTGTGGTGCCTTTCAGCTGCCAACCGGGGTAGTTTAAATCTACCAACAGAACTCGTTTCTGGCACCTTCCCCGGAGGAGTTGTGCATGGGGTGTGTTTGGAACATTTTGTCACCAGCCGAGTCCAAAACTCATTGATTCCCCATCTCAGCCCAGAAAGCAGGTAGAACAAGTTTTGTGGTGCCTTTCTCTTGCCTACCGGGGTACTGTAAAAACTACAAACAGAACTCCTTTCTGGCACCTTCCCCGGTGGAGGTGTGCATGGGGTGTGTTTGGAACATTTTGTCACCAGCCGAGTCCAAAATTCAGCCGTTCCCCATCTCAGCCCAGAAAGCAGGTAGAACAAGTTTTGTGGTGCCTTTCAGCTGCCTACCGGGGTAGTGTAGAAACTACCAACAGAACTCGTTTCTGGCACCTTCCCCGGTGGAGTTGTGCATGGGGTGTGTTTGGAACATTTTGTCAACAGCCGAGTCCAAAACTCAGCGATTCCCCATCTCAGCCCAGAAAGCAGGTAGAACAAGTTTTGTGGTGCCTTTCAGCTGCCTACCGGGGTAGTGTAGAAACTACCAACAGAACTCGTTTCTGGCACCTTCCCCGGTGGAGTTGTGCATGGGGTGTGTTTGGAACATTTTGTCAACAGCCGAGTCCAAAACTCAGCGATTCCCCATCTCAGCCCAGAAAGCAGGTAGAACAAGTTTTGTGGTGCCTTTCAGCTGCCTACCGGGGGTACTGTAAAAACTACCAACAGAACTCGATTTTGGCACCTTCCTCGGTGGAGTTGTGCATGGGGTGTGTTTGGAACATTCTGTCACCAGCCGAGTCCAAAATTCAGCTGTTCCCCATCTCTAGCCCAGGAAGCAGATAGAACCGGTTTTGTGGTGCCTTTCAGCTGCCTACCGGGGTAGTGTAAAAACTACCAACAGAACTCGTTTCTGGCACCTTCCCCGGTGGAGTTGTGCATGGGGTGTGTTTGGAACATTTTGTCACCAGCCGAGTCCAAAATTCAGCCGTTCCCCATCTCAGCCCAGAAAGCAGGTATGAACAAGTTTTGTGGTGCCTTTCTCTTGCCTACCGGGGTAGTGTAAAAACTACCAACAGAACTCGTTTCTGGCACCTTCCCCGGTGGAGTTGTGCATGGGGTGTGTTTGGAACATTCTGTCACCAGCCGAGTCCAAAATTCAGCTGTTCCCGATCTCTAGCCCAGGAAGCAGGTAGAACCGGTTTTGTGGTGCCTTTCAGCTGCCAACCGGGGTAGTGTAAAAACTACCAACAGAACTTGTTTCTTGCACCTTCCCCGGTGGAGGTGTGCATGGGGTGTGTTTGGAACATTCTGTCACCAGCCGAGTCCAAAATTCAGCTGTTCCCCATTTCTAGCCCAGGAAGCAGGTAGAACCGGTTTTGTGGTGCCTTTCAGCTGCCTACCGGGGTACTGTAAAAACTACAAACAGAACTCCTTTCTGGCACCTTCCCCGGTGGAGGTGTGCATGGGGGGTGTTTGGAACATTTTGTCACCAGCCGAGTCCAAAATTCAGCCGTTCCCCCATCTCAGCCCAGAAAGCAGGTAGAACAAGTTTTGTGGTGCCTTTCAGCTGCCTACCGGGGTAGTGTAGAAACTACCAACAGAAGTCGTTTCTGGCACCTTCCCCGGTGGAGTTGTGCATGGGGTGTGTTTGGAACATTTTGTCAACAGCCGAGTCCAAAACTCAGCGATTCCCCATCTCAGCCCAGAAAGCAGGTAGAACAAGTTTTGTGGTGCCTTTCAGCTGCCTACCGGGGTAGTGTAGAAACTACCAACAGAACTCGTTTTTGGCACCTTCCTCGGTGGAGTTGTGCATGGGGTGTGTTTGGAACATTCTGTCACCAGCCGAGTCCAAAATTCAGCTGTTCCCCATCTCTAGCCCAGGAAGCAGATAGAACCGGTTTTGTGGTGCCTTTCAGCTGCCTACCGGGGTAGTGTAAAAAACTACCAACAGAACTCGTTTCTGGCACCTTCCCCGGTGGAGTTGTGCATGGGGTGTGTTTGGAACATTTTGTCACCAGCCGAGTCCAAAATTCAGCCGTTCCCCATCTCAGCCCAGAAAGCAGGTATGAACAAGTTTTGTGGTGCCTTTCTCTTGCCTACCGGGGTAGTGTAAAAACTACCAACAGAACTCGTTTCTGGCACCTTCCTCGGTGGAGTTGTGCATGGGGTGTGTTTGGAACATTCTGTCACCAGCCGAGTCCAAAATTCAGCTGTTCCCCCATCTCTAGCCCAGGAAGCAGGTAGAACCGGTTTTTGTGGTGCCTTTCAGCTGCCAACCGGGGTAGTGTAAAAACTACCAACAGAACTTGTTTCTGGCACCTTCCTCGGTGGAGTTGTGCATGGGGTGTGTTTGGAACATTTTGTCACCAGCAGAGTCCAAAATTCAGCCGTTTCCCCATCTCAGCCCAGAAAGCAGGTATGAACAAGTTTTGTGGTGCCTTTCTCTTGCCTACCGGGGTAGTGTAAAAAACTACCAACAGAACTCGTTTCTGGCACCTTCCCCGGTGGAGGTGTGCATGGGGTGTGTTTGGAACATTCTGTCACCAGCCGAGTCCAAAATTCAGCTGTTCCCCATCTCAGCCCAGAAAGCAGGTATGAACAAGTTTTGTGGTGCCTTTCTCTTGCCTACCGGGGTAGTGTAAAAAACTACCAACAGAACTCGTTTCTGGCACCTTCCCCGGTGGAGGTGTGCATGGGGTGTGTTTGGAACATTCTGTCACCAGCCGAGTCCAAAATTCAGCTGTTTCCCCATCTCTAGCCCAGGAAGCAGGTAGAACCGGTTTTGTGGTGCCCTTTCAGCTGCCTACCGGGGTAGTGTAAAAACTACCAACAGAACTCGTTTCTGGCACCTTCCCCGGTGGAGTTGTGCATGGGGTGTGTTTGGAACATTCTGTCACCAAGCCGAGTCCAAAATTCAGCCGTTCCCCCATCTCAGCCCAGAAAGCAGGTATGAACAAGTTTTGTGGTGCCTTTCTCTTGCCTACCGGGGTAGTGTAAAAAACTACCAACAGAACTCGTTTCTGGCACCTTCCCCGGTGGAGGTGTGCATGGGGTGTGTTTGGAACATTCTGTCACCAGCCGAGTCCAAAATTCAGCTGTTCCCCATCTCTAGCCCAGGAAGCAGGTAGAACCGGTTTTTGTGGTGCCTTTCAGCTGCCTACCGGGGTAGTGTAAAAACTACCAACAGAACTCGTTTCTGGCACCTTCCCCGGTGGAGTTGTGCATGGGGTGTGTTTGGAACATTTTGTCAACAGCCGAGTCCAAAACTCAGCGATTCCCCATCTCAGCCCAGAAAGCAGGTAGAACAAGTTTTGTGGTGCCTTTCAGCTGCCTACCGGGGTAGTGTAGAAAACTACCAACAGAACTCGTTTCTGGCACCTTCCCCGGTGCAGTTGTGCATGGGGTGTGTTTGGAACATTTTGTCAACAGCCGAGTCCAAAACTCAGCGATTCCCCATCTCAGCCCAGAAAGCAGGTACAACAAGTTTTGTGGTGCCTTACAGCTGCCTACCGGGGTACTGTAAAAAACTACCAACAGAACTCGATTTTGGCACCTTCCTCGGTGGAGTTGTGCATGGGGTGTGTTTGGAACATTCTGTCACCAGCCGAGTCCAAAATTCAGCTGTTCCCCATCTCTAGCCCAGGAAGCAGATAGAACCGGTTTTGTGGTGCCTTTCAGCTGCCTACCGGGGTAGTGTAAAAACTACCAACAGAACTCGTTTCTGGCACCTTCCCCGGTGGAGTTGTGCATGGGGTGTGTTTGGAACATTTTGTCACCAGCCGAGTCCAAAATTCAGCCGTTCCCCATCTCAGCCCAGAAAGCAGGTATGAACAAGTTTTGTGGTGCCTTTCTCTTGCCTACCGGGGTAGTGTAAAAACTACCAACAGAACTCGTTTCTGGCACCTTCCCCGGTGGAGTTGTGCATGGGGTGTGTTTGGAACATTCTGTCACCAGCCGAGTCCAAAAATTCAGCTGTTCCCCATCTCTAGTCCAGGAAGCAGGTAGAACCGGTTTTGTGGTGCCTTTCAGCTGCCAACCGGGGTAGTGTAAAAACTACCAACAGAACTTGTTTCTGGCACCTTCCTCGGTGGAGTTGTGCATGGGGTGTGTTTGGAACATTTTGTCACCAGCAGAGTCCAAAATTCAGCCGTTCCCCATCTCAGCCCAGGAAGCAGATAGAACCGGTTTTGTGGTGCCTTTCAGCTGCCTACCGGGGTAGTGTAAAAACTACCAACAGAACTCGTTTCTGGCACCTTCCCCGGTGGAGGTGTGCATGGGGTGTGTTTGGAACATTCTGTCACCAGCCGAGTCCAAAATTCAGCTGTTCCCCATTTCTAGCCCAGGAAGCAGGTAGAACCGGTTTTGTGGTGCCTTTCAGCTGCCTACCGGGGTACTGTAAAAACTACAAACAGAACTCCTTTCTGGCACCTTCCCCGGTGGAGTTGTGCATGGGGTGTGTTTGGAACATTTTGTCACCAGCCGAGTCCAAAATTCAGCCGTTCCCCATCTCAGCCCAGAAAGCAGGTAGAACAAGTTTTGTGGTGCCTTTCAGCTGCCTACCGGGGTAGTGTAAACTACCAACAGAACTCGTTTCTGGCACCTTCCCCGGTGGAGTTGTGCATGGGGTGTGTTTGGAACATTTTGTCAACAGCCGAGTCCAAAACTCAGCGATTCCCCATCTCAGCCCAGAAAGCAGGTAGAACAAGTTTTGTGGTGCCTTTCAGCTGCCTACCGGGGTAGTGTAGAAACTACCAACAGAACTCGTTTCTGGCACCTTCCCCGGTGGAGTTGTGCATGGGGTGTGTTTGGAACATTTTGTCAACAGCCGAGTCCAAAACTCAGCGATTCCCCATCTCAGCCCAGAAAGCAGGTAGAACAAGTTTTGTGGTGCCTTTCAGCTGCCTACCGGGGGTAGTGTAGAAACTACCAACAGAACTCGTTTTTGGCACCTTCCTCGGTGGAGTTGTGCATGGGGTGTGTTTGGAACATTCTGTCACCAGCCGAGTCCAAAATTCAGCCGTTCCCCATCTCTAGCCCAGGAAGCAGATAGAACCGGTTTTGTGGTGCCTTTCAGCTGCCTACCGGGGTAGTGTAAAAACTACCAACAGAACTCGTTTCTGGCACCTTCCCCGGTGGAGTTGTGCATGGGGTGTGTTTGGAACATTTTGTCACCAGCCGAGTCCAAAATTCAGCCGTTCCCCATCTCAGCCCAGAAAGCAGGTATGAACAAGTTTTGTGGTGCCTTTCTCTTGCCTACCGGGGTAGTGTAAAAACTACCAACAGAACTCGTTTCTGGCACCTTCCTCGGTGGAGTTGTGCATGGGCTGTGTTTGGAACATTCTGTCACCAGCCGAGTCCAAAATTCAGCTGTTCCCCATCTCTAGCCCAGGAAGCAGGTAGAACCGGTTTTGTGGTGCCTTTCAGCTGCCAACCGGGGTAGTGTAAAAACTACCAACAGAACTTGTTTCTGGCACCTTCCTCGGTGGAGTTGTGCATGGGGTGTGTTTGGAACATTTTGTCACCAGCAGAGTCCAAAATTCAGCCGTTCCCCATCTCAGCCCAGGAAGCAGATAGAACCGGTTTTGTGGTGCCTTTCAGCTGCCTACCGGGGTAGTGTAAAAACTACCAACAGAACTCGTTTCTGGCACCTTCCCCGGTGGAGGTGTGCATGGGGTGTGTTTGGAACATTCTGTCACCAGCCGAGTCCAAAATTCAGCTGTTCCCCATTTCTAGCCCAGAAAGCAGGTAGAACCGGTTTTGTGGTGCCTTTCAGCTGCCAACCGGGGTAGTGTAAAAACTACCAACAGAACTCGTTTTTGGCACCTTCCTCGGTGGAGTTGTGCATGGGGTGTGTTTGGAACATTTTGTCACCAGCCGAGTCCAAAATTCAGCCGTTCCCCATCTCAGCCCAGAAAGCAGGTATGAACAAGTTTTGTGGTGCCTTTCTCTTGCCTACCGGGGTAGTGTAAAAACTACCAACAGAACTCGTTTCTGGCACCTTCCCCGGTGGAGGTGTGCATGGGGTGTGTTTGGAACATTCTGTCACCAGCCGAGTCCAAAATTCAGCTGTTCCCCATCTCTAGCCCAGGAAGCAGGTAGAACCGGTTTTGTGGTGCCTTTCAGCTGCCTACCGGGGTAGTGTAAAAACTACCAACAGAACTCGTTTCTGGCACCTTCCCCGGTGGAGTTGTGCATGGGGTGTGTTTGGAACATTCTGTCACCAGCAGAGTCCAAAATTCAGCCGTTCCCCATCTCAGCCCAGGAAGCAGATAGAACCGGTTTTGTGGTGCCTTTCAGCTGCCTACCGGGGTAGTGTAAAAACTACCAACAGAACTCGTTTCTGGCACCTTCCCCGGTGGAGCTGTGCATGGGGTGTGTTTGGAACATTTTGTCACCAGCCGAGTCCAAAACTCAGCTGTTCCCCATCTCAGCCCAGAAAGCAGGTAGAACAAGTTTTGTGGTGCCTTTCAGCTGCCAACCGGGGGTAGTTTAAATCTACCAACAGAACTCGTTTCTGGCACCTTCCCCGGAGGAGTTGTGCATGGGGTGTGTTTGGAACATTTTGTCAACAGCCGAGTCCAAAACTCAGCGATTCCCCATCTCAGCCCAGAAAGCAGGTAGAACAAGTTTTGTGGTGCCTTTCAGCTGCCTACCGGGGTAGTGTAGAAACTACCAACAGAACTCGTTTCTGGCACCTTCCTCGGTGGAGTTGTGCATGGGCTGTGTTTGGAACATTCTGTCACCAGCCGAGTCCAAAATTCAGCTGTTCCCCATCTCTAGCCCAGGAAGCAGGTAGAACCGGTTTTGTGGTGCCTTTCAGCTGCCAACCGGGGTAGTGTAAAAACTACCAACAGAACTCGTTTCTGGCACCTTCCCCGGTGGAGTTGTGCATGGGGTGTGTTTGGAACATTTTGTCACCAGCCGAGTCCAAAATTCAGCCGTTCCCCATCTCAGCCCAGGAAGCAGATAGAACCGGTTTTGTGGTGCCTTTCAGCTGCCTACCGGGGGTAGTGTAAAAACTACCAACAGAAGTCGTTTCTGGCACCTTCCCCGGTGGAGTTGTGCATGGGGTGTGTTTGGAACATTTTGTCACCAGCCGAGTCCAAAATTCAGCCGTTCCCCATCTCAGCCCAGAAAGCAGGTATGAACAAGTTTTGTGGTGCCTTTCTCTTGCCTACCGGGGTAGTGTAAAAACTACCAACAGAACTCGTTTCTGGCACCTTCCTCGGTGGAGTTGTGCATGGGGTGTGTTTGGAACATTCTGTCACCAGCCGAGTCCAAAATTCAGCTGTTCCCCATCTCTAGCCCAGGAAGCAGGTAGAACCGGTTTTGTGGTGCCTTTCAGCTGCCAACCGGGGTAGTGTAAAAACTACCAACAGAACTCATTTCTGGCACCTTCCCCGGTGGAGGTGTGCATGGGGTGTGTTTGGAACATTCTGTCACCAGCAGAGTCCAAAATTCAGCCGTTCCCCATCTCAGCCCAGGAAGCAGATAGAACCGGTTTTGTGGTGCCTTTCAGCTGCCTACCGGGGTAGTGTAAAAACTACCAACAGAACTCGTTTCTGGCACCTTCCCCGGTGGAGTTGTGCATGGGGTGTGTTTGGAACATTTTGTCACCAGCCGAGTCCAAAATTCAGCCGTTCCCCATCTCAGCCCAGAAAGCAGGTAGAACAAGTTTTGTGGTGCCTTTCAGCTGCCTACCGGGGTAGTGTAAAAAACTACCAACAGAACTCGTTTCTGGCACCTTTGCCGGTGGAGTTGTGCATGGGGTGTGTTTGGAACATTTTGTCACCAGCCGAGTCCAAAATTCAGCCGTTCCCCATCTCAGCCCAGATAGCAGGTAGAACAAGTTTTGTGGTGCCTTTCAGCTGCCTACCGGGGGTAGTGTAAAAACTACCAACAGAACTCGTTTCTGGCACCTTCCCCGGTGGAGTTGTGCATGGGGTGTGTTTGGAACATTCTGTCACCAGCCGAGTCCAAAATTCAGCTGTTCCCCATCTCTAGCCCAGGAAGCAGGTAGAACCGGTTTTGTGGTGCCTTTCAGCTGCCAACCGGGGTAGTGTAAAAACTACCAACAGAACTTGTTTCTGGCACCTTCCCCGGTGGAGTTGTGCATGGGGTGTGTTTGGAACATTTTGTCACCAGCCGAGTCCAAAATTCAGCCGTTCCCCATCTCAGCCCAGAAAGCAGGTATGAACAAGTTTTGTGGTGCCTTTCAGCTGCCTACCGGGGTAGTGTAAAAACTACCAACAGAACTCGTTTCTGGCACCTTCCCCGGTGGAGTTGTGCATGGGGGTGTGTTTGGAACATTTTGTCACCAGCCGAGTCCAAAATTCAGCTGTTCCCCATCTCTAGCCCAGGAAGCAGGTAGAACCGGTTTTGTGGTGCCTTTCAGCTGCCAACCGGGGTAGTGTAAAAACTACCAACAGAACTTGTTTCTGGCACCTTCCCCGGTGGAGTTGTGCATGGGGTGTGTTTGGAACATTCTGTCACCAGCAGAGTCCAAAATTCAGCCGTTCCCCATCTCAGCCCCGGAAGCAGATAGAACCGGTTTTGTGGTGCCTTTCAGCTGCCTACCGGGGGTAGTGTAAAAACTACCAACAGAACTCGTTTCTGGCACCTTCCCCGGTGGAGTTGTGCATGGGGTGTGTTTGGAACATTTTGTCACCAGCCGAGTCCAAAGTAGAGCCGTTCCCCATCTCAGCCCAGGAAGCAGGTAGAACAAGTTTTGTGGTGCCTTTCAGCTGCCTACCGGGGGTAGTGTAAAAACTACCAACAGAACTCGTTTCTGGCACCTTCCCCGGTGGAGTTGTGCATGGGGTGTGTTTGGAACATTTTGTCACCAGCCGAGTCCAAAACTCAGCCGTTCCCCATCTCAGCCCAGGAAGCAGATAGAACCGGTTTTGTGGTGCCTTTCAGCTGCCTACCGGGGTAGTGTAAAAACTACCAACAGAACTCGTTTCTGGCACCTTCCTCGGTGGAGTTGTGCATGGGGTGTGTTTGGAACATTCTGTCACCAGCCGAGTCCAAAATTCAGCTGTTCCCCATTTCTAGCCCAGGAAGCAGGTAGAACCGGTTTTGTGGTGCCTTTCAGCTGCCAACCGGGGTAGTGTAAAAACTACCAACAGAACTCGTTTTTGGCACCTTCCTCGGTGGAGTTGTGCATGGGGTGTGTTTGGAACATTTTGTCACCAGCCGAGTCCAAAATTCAGCCGTTCCCCATCTCAGCCCAGAAAGCAGGTATGAACAAGTTTTGTGGTGCCTTTCTCTTGCCTACCGGGGTAGTGTAAAAACTACCAACAGAACTCGTTTCTGGCACCTTCCTCGGTGGAGTTGTGCATGGGGTGTGTTTGGAACATTTTGTCACCAGCCGAGTCCAAAACTCAGCCGTTCCCCATCTCAGCCCAGGAAGCAGATAGAACCGGTTTTGTGGTGCCTTTCAGCTGCCTACCGGGGTAGTGTAAAAACTACCAACAGAACTCGTTTCTGGCACCTTCCTCGGTGGAGTTGTGCATGGGGTGTGTTTGGAACATTCTGTCACCAGCCGAGTCCAAAATTCAGCTGTTCCCCATTTCTAGCCCAGGAAGCAGGTAGAACCGGTTTTGTGGTGCCTTTCAGCTGCCAACCGGGGTAGTGTAAAAACTACCAACAGAACTCGTTTTTGGCACCTTCCTCGGTGGAGTTGTGCATGGGGTGTGTTTGGAACATTTTGTCACCAGCCGAGTCCAAAATTCAGCCGTTCCCCATCTCAGCCCAGAAAGCAGGTATGAACAAGTTTTGTGGTGCCTTTCTCTTGCCTACCGGGGTAGTGTAAAAACTACCAACAGAACTCGTTTCTGGCACCTTCCTCGGTGGAGTTGTGCATGGGGTGTGTTTGGAACATTCTGTCACCAGCCGAGTCCAAAATTCAGCTGTTCCCCATCTCTAGCCCAGGAAGCAGGTAGAACCGGTTTTGTGGTGCCTTTCAGCTGCCAACCGGGGTAGTGTAAAAACTACCAACAGAACTCATTTCTGGCACCTTCCCCGGTGGAGTTGTGCATGGGGTGTGTTTGGAACATTCTGTCACCAGCCGAGTCCTAAATTCAGCCGTTCCCCATCTCAGCCCAGAAAGCAGATAGAACCGGTTTTGTGGTGCCTTTCAGCTGCCTACCGGGGTAGTGTAAAAACTACCAACAGAACTCGTTTCTGGCACCTTCCCCGGTGGAGTTGTGCATGGGGTGTGTTTGGAACATTTTGTCACCAGCCGAGTCCAAAATTCAGCCGTTCCCCATCTCAGCCCAGAAAGCAGGTAGAACAAGTTTTGTGGTGCCTTTCAGCTGCCTACCGGGGTAGTGTAAAAACTACCAACAGAACTCGTTTCTGGCACCTTCCCCGGTGGAATTGTGCATGGGGTGTGTTTGGAACATTTTGTCACCAGCCGAGTCCAAAATTCAGCCGTTCCCCATCTCAGCCCAGAAAGCAGGTAGAACAAGTTTTGTGGTGCCTTTCAGCTGCCAACCGGGGTAGTGTAAAAACTACCAACAGAACTCGTTTCTGGCACCTTCCCCGGTGGAGTTGTGCATGGGGTGTGTTTGGAACATTCTGTCACCAGCCGAGTCCAAAATTCAGCTGTTCCCCATCTCTAGCCCAGGAAGCAGGTAGAACCGGTTTTGTGGTGCCTTTCAGCTGCCAACCGGGGTAGTGTAAAAACTACGAACAGAACTTGTTTCTGGCACCTTCCCCGGTGGAGTTGTGCATGGGGTGTGTTTGGAACATTTTGTCACCAGCCGAGTCCAAAATTCAGCCGTTCCCCATCTCAGCCCAGAAAGCAGGTATGAACAAGTTTTGTGGTGCCTTTCAGCTGCCTACCGGGGTAGTGTAAAAACTACCAACAGAACTCGTTTCTGGCACCTTCCCCGGTGGAGTTGTGCATGGGGTGTGTTTGGAACATTCTGTCACCAGCCGAGTCCAAAATTCAGCTGTTCCCCATCTCTAGCCCAGGAAGCAGGTAGAACCGGTTTTGTGGTGCCTTTCAGCTGCCAACCGGGGTAGTGTAAAAACTACCAACAGAACTTGTTTCTGGCACCTTCCCCGGTGGAGTTGTGCATGGGGTGTGTTTGGAACATTCTGTCACCAGCAGAGTCCAAAATTCAGCCGTTCCCCATCTCAGCCCCGGAAGCAGATAGAACCGGTTTTGTGGTGCCTTTCAGCTGCCTACCGGGGTAGTGTAAAAACTACCAACAGAACTCGTTTCTGGCACCTTCCCCGGTGGAGTTGTGCATGGGGTGTGTTTGGAACATTTTGTCACCAGCCGAGTCCAAAGTAGAGCCGTTCCCCATCTCAGCCCAGGAAGCAGGTAGAACAAGTTTTGTGGTGCCTTTCAGCTGCCTACCGGGGTAGTGTAAAAACTACCAACAGAACTCGTTTCTGGCACCTTCCCCGGTGGAGTTGTGCATGGGGTGTGTTTGGAACATTTTGTCACCAGCCGAGTCCAAAACTCAGCCGTTCCCCATCTCAGCCCAGGAAGCAGATAGAACCGGTTTTGTGGTGCCTTTCAGCTGCCTACCGGGGTAGTGTAAAAACTACCAACAGAACTCGTTTCTGGCACCTTCCTCGGTGGAGTTGTGCATGGGGTGTGTTTGGAACATTCTGTCACCAGCCGAGTCCAAAATTCAGCTGTTCCCCATTTCTAGCCCAGGAAGCAGGTAGAACCGGTTTTGTGGTGCCTTTCAGCTGCCAACCGGGGTAGTGTAAAAACTACCAACAGAACTCGTTTTTGGCACCTTCCTCGGTGGAGTTGTGCATGGGGTGTGTTTGGAACATTTTGTCACCAGCCGAGTCCAAAATTCAGCCGTTCCCCATCTCAGCCCAGAAAGCAGGTATGAACAAGTTTTGTGGTGCCTTTCTCTTTCCTACCGGGGTAGTGTAAAAACTACCAACAGAACTCGTTTCTGGCACCTTCCTCGGTGGAGTTGTGCATGGGGTGTGTTTGGAACATTCTGTCACCAGCCGAGTCCAAAATTCAGCTGTTCCCCATCTCTAGCCCAGGAAGCAGGTAGAACCGGTTTTGTGGTGCCTTTCAGCTGCCAACCGGGGTAGTGTAAAAACTACCAACAGAACTCATTTCTGGCACCTTCCCCGGTGGAGTTGTGCATGGGGTGTGTTTGGAACATTCTGTCACCAGCCGAGTCCTAAATTCAGCCGTTCCCCATCTCAGCCCAGAAAGCAGGTAGAACCGGTTTTGTGGTGCCTTTCAGCTGCCTACCGGGGTAGTGTAAAAACTACCAACAGAACTCGTTTCTGGCACCTTCCCCGGTGGAGTTGTGCATGGGGTGTGTTTGGAACATTTTGTCACCAGCCGAGTCCAAAATTCAGCCGTTCCCCATCTCAGCCCAGAAAGCAGGTAGAACAAGTTTTGTGGTGCCTTTCAGCTGCCTACCGGGGTAGTGTAAAAACTACCAACAGAACTCGTTTCTGGCACCTTCCCCGGTGGAGTTGTGCATGGGGTGTGTTTGGAACATTCTGTCACCAGCAGAGTCCAAAACTCAGCCGTTCCCCATCTCAGCCCAGAAAGCAGATAGAACCGGTTTTGTGGTGCCTTTCAGCTGCCTACCGGGGTAGTGTAAAAACTACCAACAGAACTCGTTTCTGGCACCTTCCCCGGTGGAGTTGTGCATGGGGTGTGTTTGGAACATTCTGTCACCAGCCGAGTCCAAAATTCAGCTGTTCCCCATCTCTAGCCCAGGAAGCAGGTAGAACAACTTTTGTGGTGCCTTTCAGCTGCCAACCGGGGTAGTGTAAAAACTACCAACAGAACTTGTTTCTGGCACCTTCCCCGGTGGAGTTGTGCATGGGCTGTGTTTGGAACATTCTGTCACCAGCCGAGTCCAAAATTCAGCTGTTCCCCATCTCTAGCCCAGGAAGCAGGTAGAACCGGTTTTGTGGTGCCTTTCAGCTGCCTACCGGGGTAGTGTAGAAACTACGAACAGAACTCCTTTCTGGCACCTTCCCCGGTGGAGTTGTGCATGGGGTGTGTTTGGAACATTTTGTCACCAGCCG
Source organism: Falco biarmicus (assembly GCF_023638135.1). Classification (NCBI taxonomy): domain Eukaryota; kingdom Metazoa; phylum Chordata; class Aves; order Falconiformes; family Falconidae; genus Falco; species Falco biarmicus. The sequence continues at coordinate 404,365 of NW_026611985.1, read as the reverse complement.
AGTCCAAAATTCAGCCGTTCCCCATCTCAGCCCAGAAAGCAGGTATGAACAAGTTTTGTGGTGCCTTTCAGCTGCCTACCGGGGTAGTGTAAAAACTACCAACAGAACTCGTTTCTGGCACCTTCCCCGGTGGAGTTGTGCATGGGGTGTGTTTGGAACATTCTGTCACCAGCCGAGTCCAAAATTCAGCTGTTCCCCATCTCTAGCCCAGGAAGCAGGTAGAACCGGTTTTGTGGTGCCTTTCAGCTGCCAACCGGGGTAGTGTAAAAACTACCAACAGAACTTGTTTCTGGCACCTTCCCCGGTGGAGTTGTGCATGGGGTGTGTTTGGAACATTCTGTCACCAGCAGAGTCCAAAATTCAGCCGTTCCCCATCTCAGCCCCGGAAGCAGATAGAACCGGTTTTGTGGTGCCTTTCAGCTGCCTACCGGGGTAGTGTAAAAACTACCAACAGAACTCGTTTCTGGCACCTTCCCCGGTGGAGTTGTGCATGGGGTGTGTTTGGAACATTTTGTCACCAGCCGAGTCCAAAGTAGAGCCGTTCCCCATCTCAGCCCAGGAAGCAGGTAGAACAAGTTTTGTGGTGCCTTTCAGCTGCCTACCGGGGTAGTGTAAAAACTACCAACAGAACTCGTTTCTGGCACCTTCCCCGGTGGAGTTGTGCATGGGGTGTGTTTGGAACATTTTGTCACCAGCCGAGTCCAAAACTCAGCCGTTCCCCATCTCAGCCCAGGAAGCAGATAGAACCGGTTTTGTGGTGCCTTTCAGCTGCCTACCGGGGTAGTGTAAAAACTACCAACAGAACTCGTTTCTGGCACCTTCCCTCGGTGGAGTTGTGCATGGGGTGTGTTTGGAACATTCTGTCACCAGCCGAGTCCAAAATTCAGCTGTTCCCCATTTCTAGCCCAGGAAGCAGGTAGAACCGGTTTTGTGGTGCCTTTCAGCTGCCAACCGGGGTAGTGTAAAAACTACCAACAGAACTCGTTTTTGGCACCTTCCTCGGTGGAGTTGTGCATGGGGTGTGTTTGGAACATTTTGTCACCAGCCGAGTCCAAAATTCAGCCGTTCCCCATCTCAGCCCAGAAAGCAGGTATGAACAAGTTTTGTGGTGCCTTTCTCTTTCCTACCGGAGGTAGTGTAAAAACTACCAACAGAACTCGTTTCTGGCACCTTCCTCGGTGGAGTTGTGCATGGGGTTGTGTTTGGAACATTCTGTCACCAGCCGAGTCCAAAATTCAGCTGTTCCCCATCTCTAGCCCAGGAAGCAGGTAGAACCGGTTTTGTGGGTGCCTTTCAGCTGCCAACCGGGGTAGTGTAAAAACTACCAACAGAACTCATTTCTGGCACCTTCCCCGGTGGAGTTGTGCATGGGGTGTGTTTGGAACATTCTGTCACCAGCCGAGTCCTAAATTCAGCCGTTCCCCATCTCAGCCCAGAAAGCAGGTAGAACCGGTTTTGTGGTGCCTTTCAGCTGCCTACCGGGGTAGTGTAAAAACTACCAACAGAACTCGTTTCTGGCACCTTCCCCGGTGGAGTTGTGCATGGGGGTGTGTTTGGAACATTTTGTCACCAGCCGAGTCCAAAATTCAGCCGTTCCCCATCTCAGCCCAGAAAGCAGGTAGAACAAGTTTTGTGGTGCCTTTCAGCTGCCTACCGGGGTAGTGTAAAAACTACCAACAGAACTCGTTTCTGGCACCTTCCCCGGTGGAGTTGTGCATGGGGTGTGTTTGGAACATTCTGTCACCAGCAGAGTCCAAAACTCAGCCGTTCCCCATCTCAGCCCAGAAAGCAGATAGAACCGTTTTGTGGTGCCTTTCAGCTGCCTACCGGGGGTAGTGTAAAAACTACCAACAGAACTCGTTTCTGGCACCTTCCCCGGTGGAGTTGTGCATGGGGTGTGTTTGGAACATTCTGTCACCAGCCGAGTCCAAAATTCAGCTGTTCCCCATCTCTAGCCCAGGAAGCAGGTAGAACAACTTTTGTGGTGCCTTTCAGCTGCCAACCGGGGTAGTGTAAAAACTACCAACAGAACTTGTTTCTGGCACCTTCCCCGGTGGAGTTGTGCATGGGCTGTGTTTGGAACATTCTGTCACCAGCCGAGTCCAAAATTCAGCTGTTCCCCATCTCTAGCCCAGGAAGCAGGTAGAACCGGTTTTGTGGTGCCTTTCAGCTGCCTACCGGGGTAGTGTAGAAACTACGAACAGAACTCCTTTCTGGCACCTTCCCCGGTGGAGTTGTGCATGGGGTGTGTTTGGAACATTTTGTCACCAGCCGAGTCCAAAACTCAGCCGTTCCCCATCTCAGCCCAGGAAGCAGATAGAACCGGTTTTGTGGTGCCTTTCAGCTGCCTACCGGGGGTACTGTAAAAACTACCAACAGAACTCGTTTCTGGCACCTTCCTCGGTGGAGTTGTGCATGGGTGTGTTTGGAACATTCTGTCACCAGCAGAGTCCAAAATTCAGCCGTTCCCCATCTCAGCCCAGGGAAGCAGATAGAACCGGTTTTGTGGTGCCTTTCAGCTGCCTACCGGGGGTAATGTAAAAACTACCAACAGTACTCGTTTCTGGCACCTTCCCCGGTGGAGTTGTGCATGGGGTGTGTTTGGAACATTCTGTCACCAGCCGAGTCCAAAATTCAGCCGTTCCCCATCTCTAGCCCAGGAAGCAGGTAGAACCGGTTTTGTGGTGCCTTTCAGCTGCCTACCGGGGTAGTGTAAAAACTACCAACAGAACTCGTTTCTGGCACCTTCCTCGGTGGAGTTGTGCATGGGGTGTGTTTGGAACATTCTGTCACCAGCCGAGTCCAAAATTCAGCTGTTCCCCATCTCTAGCCCAGGAAGCAGGTAGAACCGGTTTTTGTGGTGCCTTTCAGCTGCCTACCGGGGTAGTGTAAAAACTACCAACAGAACTTGTTTCTGGCACCTTCCCCGGTGGAGTTGTGCATGGGGTGTGTTTGGAACATTTTGTCACCAGCCGAGTCCAAAACTCAGCCGTTCCCCATCTCAGCCCAGGAAGCAGATAGAACCGGTTTTGTGGTGCCTTTCAGCTGCCTACCGGGGTAGTGTAAAAACTACCAACAGAACTCGTTTCTGGCACCTTCCTCGGTGGAGTTGTGCATGGGGTGTGTTTGGAACATTCTGTCACCAGCCGAGTCCAAAATTCAGCCGTTCCCCATCTCAGCCCAGGAAGCAGATAGAACCGGTTTTGTGGTGCCTTTCAGCTGCCAACCGGGGTAGTGTAAAAACTACCAACAGAACTCGTTTTTGGCACCTTCCTCGGTGGAGTTGTGCATGGGGTGTGTTTGGAACATTTTGTCACCAGCCGAGTCCAAAATTCAGCCGTTCCCCATCTCAGCCCAGAAAGCAGGTAATGAACAAGTTTTGTGGGTGCCTTTCTCTTTCCTACCGGGGTAGTGTAAAAAACTACCAACAGAACTCGTTTCTGGCACCTTCCTCGGTGGAGTTGTGCATGGGGTGTGTTTGGAACATTCTGTCACCAGCCGAGTCCAAAATTCAGCTGTTCCCCATCTCTAGCCCAGGAAGCAGGTAGAACCGGTTTTGTGGTGCCTTTCAGCTGCCAACCGGGGTAGTGTAAAAAAACTACCAACAGAACTCATTTCTGGCACCTTCCCCGGTGGAGTTGTGCATGGGGGTGTGTTTGGAACATTCTGTCACCAGCCGAGTCCTAAATTCAGCCGTTCCCCATCTCAGCCCAGAAAGCAGGTAGAACCGGTTTTGTGGTGCCTTTCAGCTGCCTACCGGGGGTAGTGTAAAAACTACCAACAGAACTCGTTTCTGGCACCTTCCCCGGTGGAGTTGTGCATGGGGGTGTGTTTGGAACATTTTGTCACCAGCCGAGTCCAAAATTCAGCCGTTCCCCATCTCAGCCCAGAAAGCAGGTAGAACAAGTTTTGTGGTGCCTTTCAGCTGCCTACCGGGGTAGTGTAAAAACTACCAACAGAACTCGTTTCTGGCACCTTCCCCGGTGGAGTTGTGCATGGGGTGTGTTTGGAACATTCTGTCACCAGCAGAGTCCAAAACTCAGCCGTTCCCCATCTCAGCCCAGAAAGCAGATAGAACCGGTTTTGTGGTGCCTTTCAGCTGCCTACCGGGGTAGTGTAAAAACTACCAACAGAACTCGTTTCTGGCACCTTCCCCGGTGGAGTTGTGCATGGGGTGTGTTTGGAACATTCTGTCACCAGCCGAGTCCAAAATTCAGCTGTTCCCCATCTCTAGCCCAGGAAGCAGGTAGAACAACTTTTGTGGTGCCTTTCAGCTGCCAACCGGGGTAGTGTAAAAACTACCAACAGAACTTGTTTCTGGCACCTTCCCCGGTGGAGTTGTGCATGGGCTGTGTTTGGAACATTCTGTCACCAGCCGAGTCCAAAATTCAGCTGTTCCCCATCTCTAGCCCAGGAAGCAGGTAGAACCGGTTTTGTGGTGCCTTTCAGCTGCCTACCGGGGTAGTGTAGAAACTACCAACAGAACTCCTTTCTGGCACCTTCCCCGGTGGAGTTGTGCATGGGGTGTGTTTGGAACATTTTGTCACCAGCCGAGTCCAAAACTCAGCCGTTCCCCATCTCAGCCCAGGAAGCAGATAGAACCGGTTTTGTGGTGCCTTTCAGCTGCCTACCGGGGTACTGTAAAAACTACCAACAGAACTCGTTTCTGGCACCTTCCTCGGTGGAGTTGTGCATGGGGTGTGTTTGGAACATTCTGTCACCAGCAGAGTCCAAAATTCAGCCGTTCCCCATCTCAGCCCAGGAAGCAGATAGAACCGGTTTTGTGGTGCCTTTCAGCTGCCTACCGGGGTAATGTAAAAACTACCAACAGTACTCGTTTCTGGCACCTTCCCCGGTGGAGTTGTGCATGGGGTGTGTTTGGAACATTCTGTCACCAGCCGAGTCCAAAATTCAGCCGTTCCCCATCTCTAGCCCAGGAAGCAGGTAGAACCGGTTTTGTGGTGCCTTTCAGCTGCCTACCGGGGTAGTGTAAAAACTACCAACAGAACTCGTTTCTGGCACCTTCCTCGGTGGAGTTGTGCATGGGGTGTGTTTGGAACATTCTGTCACCAGCCGAGTCCAAAATTCAGCTGTTCCCCATCTCTAGCCCAGGAAGCAGGTAGAACCGGTTTTGTGGTGCCTTTCAGCTGCCTACCGGGGTAGTGTAAAAACTACCAACAGAACTTGTTTCTGGCACCTTCCCCGGTGGAGTTGTGCATGGGGTGTGTTTGGAACATTCTGTCTCCAGCAGAGTCCAAAATTCAGCCGTTCCCCATCTCAGCCTAGGAAGCAGATAGAACCGGTTTTGTGGTGCCTTTCAGCTGCCTACCGGGGTAGTGTAAAAACTACCAACAGAACTTGTTTCTGGCACCTTCCCCGGTGGAGTTGTGCATGGGGTGTGTTTGGAACATTTTGTCACCAGCCGAGTCCAAAGTAGAGCCGTTCCCCATCTCAGCCCAGAAAGCAGGTAGAACAAGTTTTGTGGTGCCTTTCAGCTGCCTACCGGGGTAGTGTAAAAACTACCAACAGAACTCGTTTCTGGCACCTTCCTCGGTGGAGTTGTGCATGGGGTGTGTTGGGAACATTCTGTCACCAGCCGAGTCCAAAATTCAGCTGTTCCCCATTTCTAGCCCAGGAAGCAGGTAGAACCGGTTTTGTGGTGCCTTTCAGCTGCCAACCGGGGTAGTGTAAAAACTACCAACAGAACTCGTTTTTGGCACCTTCCTCGGTGGAGTTGTGCATGGGGTGTGTTTGGAACATTCTGTCACCAGCCGAGTCCAAAATTCAGCCGTTCCCCATCTCAGCCCAGGAAGCAGATAGAACCGGTTTTGTGGTGCCTTTCAGCTGCCTACCGGGGTAGTGTAAAAACTACCAAAAGAACTCATTTCTGGCACCTTCCCCGGTGGAGTTGTGCATGGCGTGTGTTTGGAACATTTTGTCACCAGCCGAGTCCAAAATTCAGCCGTTCCCCATCTCAGCCCAGAAAGCAGGTATGAACAAGTTTTGTGGTGCCTTTCTCTTGCCTACCGGGGTAGTGTAAAAACTACCAACAGAACTCGTTTCTGGCACCTTCCCCGGTGGAGTTGTGCATGGGGTGTGTTTGGAACATTCTGTCACCAGCCGAGTCCAAAATTCAGCTGTTCCCCATCTCTAGCCCAGGAAGCAGGTAGAACCGGTTTTGTGGTGCCTTTCAGCTGCCAACCGGGGTAGTGTAAAAACTACCAACAGAACTCGTTTCTGGCACCTTCCCCGGTGGAGTTGTGCATGGGGTGTGTTTGGAACATTTTGTCACCAGCCGAGTCCAAAACTCAGCCGTTCCCCATCTCAGCCCAGAAAGCAGGTATGAACAAGTTTTGTGGTGCCTTTCAGCTGCCTACCGGGGTAGTGTAAAAACTACCAACAGAACTCGTTTCTGGCACCTTCCTCGGTGGAGTTGTGCATGGGCTGTGTTTGGAACATTCTGTCACCAGCCGAGTCCAAAATTCAGCTGTTCCCCATCTCTAGCCCAGGAAGCAGGTAGAACCAGTTTTGTGGTGCCTTTCAGCTGCCAACCGGGGTAGTGTAAAAACTACCAACAGAACTTGTTTCTGGCACCTTCCCCGGTGGAGTTGTGCATGGGGTGTGTTTGGAACATTCTGTCACCAGCAGAGTCCAAAATTCAGCCGTTCCCCATCTCAGCCCAGAAAGCAGGTAGAACCGGTTTTGTGGTGCCTTTCAGCTGCCTACCGGGGTACTGTAAAAACTACCAACAGAACTCGTTTCTGGCACCTTCCCCGGTGGAGTTGTGCATGGGGTGTGTTTGGAACATTTTGTCACCAGCCGAGTCCAAAACTCAGCCGTTCCCCATCTCAGCCCAGAAAGCAGATAGAACCGGTTTTGTGGTGCCTTTCAGCTGCCTACCGGGGTAGTGTAAAAACTACCAACAGAACTCGTTTCTGGCACCTTCCTCGGTGGAGTTGTGCATGGGGTGTGTTTGGAACATTCTGTCACCAGCCGAGTCCAAAATTCAGCTGTTCCCCATCTCTAGCCCAGGAAGCAGGTAGAACCGGTTTTGTGGTGCCTTTCAGCTGCCTACCGGGGTAGTGTAAAAACTACCAACAGAACTCGTTTCTGGCACCTTCCTCGGTGGAGTTGTGCATGGGGTGTGTTTGGAACATTCTGTCACCAGCCGAGTCCAAAATTCAGCTGTTCCCCATCTCTAGCCCAGGAAGCAGGTAGAACAAGTTTTGTGGTGCCTTTCAGCTGCCAACCGGGGTAGTGTAAAAACTACCAACAGAACTTGTTTCTGGCACCTTCCCCGGAGGAGCTGTGCATGGGGTGTGTTTGGAACATTCTGTCACCAGCCGAGTCCAAAACTCAGCCGTTCCCCATCTCAGCCCAGGAAGCAGATAGAACCGGTTTTGTGGTGCCTTTCAGCTGCCTACCGGGGTAGTGTAAAAACTACCAACAGAACTCGTTTCTGGCACCTTCCCCGGTGGAGTTGTGCATGGGGTGTGTTTGGAACATTTTGTCACCAGCCAAGTCCAAAGTAGAGCCGTTCCCCATCTCAGCCCAGAAAGCAGGTAGAACATGTTTTGTGGTGCCTTTCAGCTGCCTACCGGGGTAGTGTAAAAACTACCAACAGAACTCGTTTCTGGCACCTTCCCCGGTGGAGTTGTGCATGGGGTGTGTTTGGAACATTTTGTCACCAGCCGAGTCCAAAATTCAGCTGTTCCCCATTTCTAGCCCAGAAAGCAGGTAGAACCGGTTTTGTGGTGCCTTTCAGCTGCCAACAGGGGTAGTGTAAAAACTACCAACAGAACTCGTTTTTGGCACCTTCCTCGGTGGAGTTGTGCATGGGGTGTGTTTGGAACATTCTGTCACCAGCAGAGTCCAAAATTCAGCCGTTCCCCATCTCAGCCCAGGAAGCAGATAGAACCGGTTTTGTGGTGCCTTTCAGCTGCCTACCGGGGGTAGTGTAAAAACTACCAAAAGAACTCATTTCTGGCACCTTCCCCGGTGGAGTTGTGCATGGGGTGTGTTTGGAACATTTTGTCACCAGCCGAGTCCAAAACTCAGCCGTTCCCCATCTCAGCCCAGAAAGCAGGTATGAACAAGTTTTGTGGTGCCTTTCAGCTGCCTACCGGTGGTAGTGTAAAAACTACCAACAGAACTCGTTTCTGGCACCTTCCTCGGTGGAGTTGTGCATGGGGTGTGTTTGGAACATTCTGTCACCAGCCGAGTCCAAAATTCAGCTGTTCCCCATCTCTAGCCCAGGAAGCAGGTAGAACCGGTTTTGTGGTGCCTTTCAGCTGCCAACCGGGGTAGTGTAAAAACTACCAACAGAACTCGTTTCTGGCACCTTCCCCGGTGGAGTTGTGCATGGGGTGTGTTTGGAACATTCTGTCACCAGCAGAGTCCAAAATTCAGCCGTTCCCCATCTCAGCCCAGGAAGCAGATAGAACCGGTTTTGTGGTGCCTTTCTCTTGCCTACCGGGGTAGTGTAAAAACTACCAAAAGAACTCATTTCTGGCACCTTCCCCGGTGGAGGTGTGCATGGGGTGTGTTTGGAACATTCTGTCACCAGCAGAGTCCAAAATTCAGCCGTTCCCCATCTCAGCCCAGGAAGCAGATAGAACCGGTTTTGTGGTGCCTTTCTCGTGCCTACCGGGGTAGTGTAAAAACTACCAACAGAACTCGTTTCTGGCACCTTCCTCGGTGGAGTTGTGCATGGGGTGTGTTTGGAACATTCTGTCACCAGCCGAGTCCAAAATTCAGCTGTTCCCCATCTCTAGCCCAGGAAGCAGATAGAACCGGTTTTGTGGTGCCTTTCAGCTGCCTACCGGGGTAGTGTAAAAACTACCAAAAGAACGCATTTCTGGCACCTTCCCCGGTGGAGTTGTGCAAGGGGTGTGTTTGGAACATTTTGTCACCAGCAGAGTCCAAAATTCAGCCGTTCCCCATCTCAGCCCAGAAAGCAGGTAGAACCGGTTTTGTGGTGCCTTTCAGCTGCCTACCGGGGGTAGTGTAAAAACTACCAACAGAACTCGTTTCTGGCACCTTCCCCGGTGGAGTTGTGCATGGGGTGTGTTTGGAACATTTTGTCACCAGCCGAGTCCAAAACTCAGCCGTTCCCCATCTCAGCCCAGGAAGCAGATAGAACCGGTTTTGTGGTGCCTTTCAGCTGCCTACCGGGGTACTGTAAAAACTACCAACAGAACTCGTTTCTGGCACCTTTGCCGGTGGAGTTTGTGCATGGGGTGTGTTTGGAACATTTTGTCACCAGCCGAGTCCAAAATTCAGCCGTTCCCCATCTCATACCAGAAAGCAGGTAGAACAAGTTTTGTGGTGCCTTTCAGCTGCCTACCGGGGTAGTGTAAAAACTACCAACAGAACTCGTTTCTGGCACCTTCCCCGGTGGAGTTGTGCATGGGGTGTGTTTGGAACATTTTGTCACCAGCCGAGTCCAAAATTCAGCGATTCCCCATCTCAAGCCCAGAAAGCAGGTAGAACAAGTTTTGTGGTGCCTTTCAGCTGCCTACCGGGGTAGTGTAAAAACTACCAACAGAACTCGTTTCTGGCACCTTCCCCGGTGGAGTTGTGCATGGGGTGTGTTTGGAACATTCTGTCACCAGCCGAGTCCAAAATTCAGCTGTTCCCCATCTCTAGCCCAGGAAGCAGGTAGAACCGGTTTTGTGGTGCCTTTCAGCTGCCTACCGGGGTAGTGTAAAAACTACCAACAGAACTTGTTTCTGGCACCTTCCCCGGTGGAGTTGTGCATGGGGTGTGTTTGGAACATTTTGTCACCAGCCGAGTCCAAAATTCAGCCGTTCCCCATCTCAGCCCAGAAAGCAGGTATGAACAAGTTTTGTGGTGCCTTTCAGCTGCCTACCGGGGTAGTGTAAAAACTACCAACAGAACTCGTTTCTGGCACCTTCCTCGGTGGAGTTGTGCATGGGTGTGTTTGGAACATTCTGTCACCAGCCGAGTCCAAAATTCAGCTGTTCCCCATCTCTAGCCCAGGAAGCAGGTAGAACCGGTTTTGTGGTGCCTTTCAGCTGCCAACCGGGGTAGTGTAAAAACTACCAACAGAACTTGTTTCTGGCACCTTCCCCGGAGGAGTTGTGCATGGGGTGTGTTTGGAACATTCTGTCACCAGCCGAGTCCAAAACTCAGCTGTTCCCCATCTCAGCCCAGGGAGCAGATAGAACCGGTTTTTGTGGTGCCTTTCAGCTGCCTACCAGGGTAGTGTAAAAACTACCAACAGAACTCGTTTCTGGCACCTTCCCCGGTGGAGTTGTGCATGGGGTGTGTTTGGAACATTTTGTCACCAGCCGAGTCCAAAGTAGAGCCGTTCCCCATCTCAGCCCAGAAAGCAGGTAGAACAAGTTTTGTGGTGCCTTTCAGCTGCCTACCGGGGGTACTGTAAAAACTACCAACAGAACTCGTTTCTGGCACCTTCCCCGGTGGAGGTGTGCATGGGGTGTGTTTGGAACATTTTGTCAGCAGCCGAGTCCAAAACTCAGCTGTTCCCCATCTCAGCCCAGGAAGCAGATAGAACCGGTTTTGTGGTGCCTTTCAGCTGCCTACCGGGGGTAGTGTAAAAACTACCAACAGAACTCGTTTCTGGCACCTTCCCCGGTGGAGTTGTGCATGGGGTGTGTTTGGAACATTCTGTCACCAGCCGAGTCCAAAATTCAGCTGTTCCCCATTTCTAGCCCAGGAAGCAGGTAGAACCGGTTTTGTGGTGCCTTTCAGCTGCCTACCGGGGTAGTGTAAAAACTACCAACAGAACTCGTTTTTGGCACCTTCCTCGGTGGAGTTGTGCATGGGGTGTGTTTGGAACATTCTGTCACCAGCAGAGTCCAAAATTCAGCCGTTCCCCATCTCAGCCCAGGAAGCAGATAGAACCGGTTTTGTGGTGCCTTTCAGCTGCCTACCGGGGTAGTGTAAAAACTACCAAAAGAACTCATTTCTGGCACCTCCCCGGTGGAGTTGTGCATGGGGTGTGTTTGGAACATTTTGTCACCAGCCGAGTCCAAAATTCAGCCGTTCCCCATCTCAGCCCAGAAAGCAGGTATGAACAAGTTTTGTGGTGCCTTTCTCTTGCCTACCGGGGTAGTGTAAAAACTACCAACAGAATTTGTTTCTGGCACCTTCCCCGGTGGAGGTGTGCATGGGGTGTGTTTGGAACATTTTGTCACCAGCCGAGTCCAAAGTAGAGCCGTTCCCCATCTCAGCCCAGGAAGCAGATAGAACCGGTTTTGTGGTGCCTTTCAGCTGCCAACCGGGGTAGTGTAAAAACTACCAAAAGAACTCATTTCTGGCACCTTCCCCGGTGGAGTTGTGCAAGGGGTGTGTTTGGAACATTCTGTCACCAGCCGAGTCCAAAATTCAGCTGTTCCCCATCTCTAGCCCAGGAAGCAGGTAGAACCGGTTTTGTGGTGCCTTTCAGCTGCCTACCGGGGGTAGTGTAAAAAACTACCAACAGAACTTGTTTCTGGCACCTTCCCCGGTGGAGTTGTGCATGGGGTGTGTTTGGAACATTCTGTCACCAGCAGAGTCCAAAATTCAGCCGTTCCCCATCTCAGCCCAGGAAGCAGATAGAACCGGTTTTGTGGTGCCTTTCAGCTGCCTACCGGGGTAGTGTAAAAACTACCAACAGAACTCATTTCTGGCACCTTCCCCGGTGGAGTTGTGCATGGGGGTGTGTTTGGAACATTTTGTCACCAGCCGAGTCCAAAATTCAGCCGTTCCCCATCTCAGCCCAGAAAGCAGGTATGAACAATTTTTGTGGTGCCTTTCTCTTGCCTACCGGGGTACTGTAAAAACTACCAACAGAACTCGTTTCTGGCACCTTTGCCGGTGGAGTTGTGCATGGGGTGTGTTTGGAACATTCTGTCACCAGCCGAGTCCAAAATTCAGCTGTTCCCCATCTCTAGCCCAGGAAGCAGATAGAACCGGTTTTGTGGTGCCTTTCAGCTGCCAACCGGGGTAGTGTAAAAACTACCAACAGAACTCGTTTCTGGCACCTTCCCCGGTGGAGTTGTGCATGGGGTGTGTTTGGAACATTCTGTCACCAGCCGAGTCCAAAATTCAGCTGTTCCCCATCTCTAGCCCAGGAAGCAGGTAGAACCGGTTTTGTGGTGCCTTTCAGCTGCCTACCGGGGTAGTGTAAAAACTACCAACAGAACTTGTTTCTGGCACCTTCCCCGGTGGAGTTGTGCATGGGGTGTGTTTGGAACATTCTGTCACCAGCAGAGTCCAAAATTCAGCCGTTCCCCATCTCAGCCCAGGAAGCAGATAGAACCGGTTTTGTGGTGCCTTTCTCTTGCCTACCGGGGGAGTGTAAAAACTACCAAAAGAACTCATTTCTGGCACCTTCCCCGGTGGAGTTGTGCATGGGGTGTGTTTGGAACATTTTGTCACCAGCCGAGTCCAAAATTCAGCCGTTCCCCATCTCAGCCCAGAAAGCAGGTATGAACAAGTTTTGTGGTGCCTTTCTCTTGCCTACCGGGGGTAGTGTAAAAACTACCAACAGAACTCGTTTCTGGCACCTTCCTCGGTGGAGTTGTGCATGGGCTGTGTTTGGAACATTCTGTCACCAGCCGAGTCCAAAATTCAGCTGTTCCCCATCTCTAGCCCAGGAAGCAGGTAGAACCGGTTTTGTGGTGCCTTTCAGCTGCCTACCGGGGTAGTGTAAAAACTACCAACAGAACTCGTTTCTGGCACCTTCCCCGGTGGAGTTGTGCATGGGGTGTGTTTGGAACATTCTGTCACCAGCCGAGTCCAAAACTCAGCCGTTCCCCATCTTAGCCCAGGAAGCAGATAGAACCGGTTTTGTGGTGCCTTTCAGCTGCCTACCGGGGTAGTGTAAAAACTACCAAAAGAACTCATTTCTGGCACCTTCCCGGTGGAGTTGTGCATGGGGTGTGTTTGGAACATTCTGTCACCAGCCGAGTCCAAAATTCAGCTGTTCCCCATCTCTAGCCCAGGAAGCAGGTAGAACCGGTTTTGTGGTGCCTTTCAGCTGCCTACCGGGGGTAGTGTAAAAACTACCAACAGAACTCGTTTCTGGCACCTTCCTCGGTGGAGTTGTGCATGGGGTGTGTTTGGAACATTCTGTCACCAGCCGAGTCCAAAATTCAGCTGTTCCCCATCTCTAGCCCCAGGAAGCAGGTAGAACCGGTTTTGTGGTGCCTTTCAGCTGCCTACTGGGGTAGTGTAAAAACTACCAACAGAACTTGTTTCTGGCACCTTCCCCGGTGGAGTTGTGCATGGGGTGTGTTTGGAACATTCTGTCACCAGCCGAGTCCAAAATTCAGCTGTTCCCCATCTCAGCCCAGGAAGCAGATAGAACCGGTTTTGTGGTGCCTTTCTCGTGCCTACCGGGGTAGTGTAAAAACTACCAAAAGAACTCATTTCTGGCACCTTCCCCGGTGGAGTTGTGCATGGGGTGTGTTTGGAACATTTTGTCACCAGCCGAGTCCAAAATTCAGCCGTTCCCCATCTCAGCCCAGAAAGCAGGTATGAACAATTTTTGTGGTGCCTTTCTCTTGCCTACCGGGGTACTGTAAAAACTACCAACAGAACTCGTTTCTGGCACCTTTGCCGGTGGAGTTGTGCATGGGGTGTGTTTGGAACATTCTGTCACCAGCCGAGTCCAAAATTCAGCTGTTCCCCATCTCTAGCCCAGGAAGCAGATAGAACCGGTTTTGTGGTGCCTTTCAGCTGCCAACCGGGGTAGTGTAAAAAACTACCAACAGAACTCGTTTCTGGCACCTTCCCCGGTGGAGTTGTGCATGGGGTGTGTTTGGAACATTCTGTCACCAGCCGAGTCCAAAATTCAGCTGTTCCCCATCTCTAGCCCAGGAAGCAGGTAGAACCGGTTTTGTGGTGCCTTTCAGCTGCCTACCGGGGGTAGTGTAAAAACTACCAACAGAACTTGTTTCTGGCACCTTCCCCGGTGGAGTTGTGCATGGGGTGTGTTTGGAACATTCTGTCACCAGCAGAGTCCAAAATTCAGCCGTTCCCCATCTCAGCCCAGGAAGCAGATAGAACCGGTTTTGTGGTGCCTTTCTCTTGCCTACCGGGGGAGTGTAAAAACTACCAAAAGAACTCATTTCTGGCACCTTCCCCGGTGGAGTTGTGCATGGCGTGTGTTTGGAACATTTTGTCACCAGCCGAGTCCAAAATTCAGCCGTTCCCCATCTCAGCCAGAAAGCAGGTATGAACAAGTTTTGTGGTGCCTTTCTCTTGCCTACCGGGGTAGTGTAAAAACTACCAACAGAACTCGTTTCTGGCACCTTCCTCGGTGGAGTTGTGCATGGGCTGTGTTTGGAACATTCTGTCACCAGCCGAGTCCAAAATTCAGCTGTTCCCCATCTCTAGCCCAGGAAGCAGGTAGAACCGGTTTTGTGGTGCCTTTCAGCTGCCAACCGGGGTAGTGTAAAAACTACCAACAGAACTCGTTTCTGGCACCTTCCCCGGTGGAGTTGTGCATGGGGTGTGTTTGGAACATTCTGTCACCAGCCGAGTCCAAAACTCAGCCGTTCCCCATCTTAGCCCAGGAAGCAGATAGAACCGGTTTTGTGGTGCCTTTCAGCTGCCTACCGGGGTAGTGTAAAAACTACCAAAAGAACTCATTTCTGGCACCTTCCCCGGTGGAGTTGTGCATGGGGTGTGTTTGGAACATTCTGTCACCAGCCGAGTCCAAAATTCAGCTGTTCCCCATCTCTAGCCCAGGAAGCAGGTAGAACCGGTTTTGTGGTGCCTTTCAGCTGCCTACCGGGGTAGTGTAAAAACTACCAACAGAACTCGTTTCTGGCACCTTCCTCGGTGGAGTTGTGCATGGGGTGTGTTTGGAACATTCTGTCACCAGCCGAGTCCAAAATTCAGCTGTTCCCCATCTCTAGCCCAGGAAGCAGGTAGAACCGGTTTTGTGGTGCCTTTCAGCTGCCTACTGGGGTAGTGTAAAAACTACCAACAGAACTTGTTTCTGGCACCTTCCCCGGTGGAGTTGTGCATGGGGTGTGTTTGGAACATTCTGTCACCAGCCGAGTCCAAAATTCAGCCGTTCCCCATCTCAGCCCAGGAAGCAGATAGAACCGGTTTTGTGGTGCCTTTCTCGTGCCTACCGGGGTAGTGTAAAAACTACCAAAAGAACTCATTTCTGGCACCTTCCCCGGTGGAGTTGTGCATGGGGTGTGTTTGGAACATTCTGTCACCAGCAGAGTCCAAAATTCAGCCGTTCCCCATCTCAGCCCAGAAAGCAGGTATGAACAATTTTTGTGGTGCCTTTCAGCTGCCTACCGGGGTACTGTAAAAACTACCAACAGAACTCGTTTCTGGCACCTTCCCCGGTGGAGTTGTGCATGGGGTGTGTTTGGAACATTCTGTCACCAGCCGAGTCCAAAATTCAGCTGTTCCCCATCTCTAGCCCAGGAAGCAGGTAGAACCGGTTTTGTGGTGCCTTTCAGCTGCCTACCGGGGGTAGTGTAAAAACTACCAACAGAACTCGTTTCTGGCACCTTCCCCGGTGGAGGTGTGCATGGGGTGTGTTTGGAACATTTTGTCACCAGCCGAGTCCAAAACTCAGCCGTTCCCCATCTCAGCCCAGGAAGCAGATAGAACCGGTTTTGTGGTGCCTTTCAGCTGCCAACCGGGGGTAGTGTAAAAACTACCAACAGAACTCGTTTCTGGCACCTTCCCCGGTGGAGTTGTGCAAGGGGTGTGTTTGGAACATTCTGTCACCAGCCGAGTCCAAAATTCAGCTGTTCCCCATCTCTAGCCCAGGAAGCAGGTAGAACCGGTTTTGTGGTGCCTTTCAGCTGCCTACCGGGGGTAGTGTAAAAACTACCAACAGAACTCGTTTCTGGCACCTTCCCCGGTGGAGTTGTGCATGGGGTGTGTTTGGAACATTCTGTCACCAGCAGAGTCCATAATTCAGCCGTTCCCCATCTCAGCCCAGGAAGCAGATAGAACCGGTTTTGTGGTGCCTTTCTCGTGCCTACCGGGGTAGTGTAAAAACTACCAACAGAACTTGTTTCTGGCACCTTCCTCGGCGGAGTTGTGCATGGGGTGTGTTTGGAACATTCTGTCACCAGCCGAGTCCAAAATTCAGCTGTTCCACATCTCTAGCCCAGGAAGCAGGTAGAACCGGTTTTGTGGTGCCTTTCAGCTGCCTACCGGGGTAGTGTAAAAACTACCAACAGAATTTGTTTCTGGCACCTTCCCCGGTGGAGGTGTGCATGGGGTGTGTTTGGAACATTTTGTCACCAGCCGAGTCCAAAACTCAGCCGTTCCCCATCTCAGCCCAGGAAGCAGATAGAACCGGTTTTGTGGTGCCTTTCAGCTGCCAACCGGGGTAGTGTAAAAACTACCAAAAGAACTCATTTCTGGCACCTTCCCCGGTGGAGTTGTGCAAGGGGTGTGTTTGGAACATTCTGTCACCAGCCGAGTCCAAAATTCAGCTGTTCCCCATCTCTAGCCCAGGAAGCAGGTAGAACCGGTTTTTGTGGTGCCTTTCAGCTGCCTACCGGGGGTAGTGTAAAAACTACCAACAGAACTTGTTTCTGGCACCTTCCCCGGTGGAGTTGTGCATGGGGTGTGTTTGGAACATTCTGTCACCAGCAGAGTCCAAAATTCAGCCGTTCCCATCTCAGCCCAGGAAGCAGATAGAACCGGTTTTGTGGTGCCTTTCAGCTGCCTACCGGGGTAGTGTAAAAACTACCAACAGAACTCATTTCTGGCACCTTCCCCGGTGGAGTTGTGCATGGGGTGTGTTTGGAACATTTTGTCACCAGCCGAGTCCAAAATTCAGCCGTTCCCCATCTCAGCCCAGAAAGCAGGTATGAACAATTTTTGTGGTGCCTTTCTCTTGCCTACCGGGGTACTGTAAAAACTACCAACAGAACTCGTTTCTGGCACCTTTGCCGGTGGAGTTGTGCATGGGGTGTGTTTGGAACATTCTGTCACCAGCCGAGTCCAAAATTCAGCTGTTCCCCATCTCTAGCCCAGGAAGCAGATAGAACCGGTTTTGTGGTGCCTTTCAGCTGCCAACCGGGGTAGTGTAAAAACTACCAACAGAACTCGTTTCTGGCACCTTCCCCGGTGGAGTTGTGCATGGGGTGTGTTTGGAACATTCTGTCACCAGCCGAGTCCAAAATACAGCTGTTCCCCATCTCTAGCCCAGGAAGCAGGTAGAACCGGTTTTGTGGTGCCTTTCAGCTGCCTACCGGGGTAGTGTAAAAACTACCAACAGAACTTGTTTCTGGCACCTTCCCCGGTGGAGTTGTGCATGGGGTGTGTTTGGAACATTCTGTCACCAGCAGAGTCCAAAATTCAGCCGTTCCCCATCTCAGCCCAGGAAGCAGATAGAACCGGTTTTGTGGTGCCTTTCTCTTGCCTACCGGGGGAGTGTAAAAACTACCAAAAGAACTCATTTCTGGCACCTTCCCCGGTGGAGTTGTGCATGGCGTGTGTTTGGAACATTTTGTCACCAGCCGAGTCCAAAATTCAGCCGTTCCCCATCTCAGCCCAGAAAGCAGGTATGAACAAGTTTTGTGGTGCCTTTCTCTTGCCTACCGGGGTAGTGTAAAAACTACCAACAGAACTCGTTTCTGGCACCTTCCTCGGTGGAGTTGTGCATGGGCTGTGTTTGGAACATTCTGTCACCAGCCGAGTCCAAAATTCAGCTGTTCCCCATCTCTAGCCCAGGAAGCAGGTAGAACCGGTTTTGTGGTGCCTTTCAGCTGCCTACCGGGGTAGTGTAAAAACTACCAACAGAACTCGTTTCTGGCACCTTCCCCGGTGGAGTTGTGCATGGGGTGTGTTTGGAACATTCTGTCACCAGCCGAGTCCAAAACTCAGCCGTTCCCCATCTTAGCCCAGGAAGCAGATAGAACCGGTTTTGTGGTGCCTTTCAGCTGCCTACCGGGGTAGTGTAAAAACTACCAAAAGAACTCATTTCTGGCACCTTCCCCGGTGGAGTTGTGCATGGGGTGTGTTTGGAACATTCTGTCACCAGCCGAGTCCAAAATTCAGCTGTTCCCCATCTCTAGCCCAGGAAGCAGGTAGAACCGGTTTTGTGGTGCCTTTCAGCTGCCAACCGGGGGTAGTGTAAATACTACCAACAGAACTTGTTTCTGGCACCTTCCCCGGTGGAGGTGTGCATGGGGTGTGTTTGGAACATTCTGTCACCAGCAGAGTCCAAAATTCAGCCGTTCCCCATCTCAGCCCAGGAAGCAGATAGAACCGGTTTTGTGGTGCCTTTCAGCTGCCTACCGGGGTAGTGCAAAAACTACAAAAAGAACTCATTTCTGGCACCTTCCCCGGTGGAGTTGTGCATGGGGTGTGTTTGGAACATTCTGTCACCAGCCGAGTCCAAAATTCAGCCGTTCCCCATCTCAGCCCAGAAAGCAGGTATGAACAAGTTTTGTGGTGCCTTTCTCTTGCCTACCGGGGTAGTGTAAAAACTACCAACAGAACTCGTTTCTGGCACCTTTGCCGGTGGAGTTGTGCATGGGGTGTGTTTGGAACATTCTGTCACCAGCCGAGTCCAAAATTCAGCGGTTCCCCATCTCTAGCCCAGGAAGCAGGTAGAACCGGTTTTGTGGTGCCTTTCAGCTGCCAACCGGGGTAGTGTAAAAACTACCAACAGAACTCGTTTCTGGCACCTTCCCCGGTGTAGTTGTGCATGGGGTGTGTTTGGAACATTCTGTCACCAGCAGAGTCCAAAATTCAGCCGTTCCCCATCTCAGCCCAGGAAGCAGATAGAACCGGTTTTGTGGTGCCTTTCAGCTGCCTACCGGGGTAGTGTAAAAACTACCAACAGAACTCGTTTCTGGCACCTTCCCCGGTGGAGTTGTGCATGGGGTGTGTTTGGAACATTTTGTCACCAGCCGAGTCCAAAATTCAGCCGTTCCCCATCTCAGCCCAGAAAGCAGGTACCACAAGTTTTGTGGTGCCTTTCAGCTGCCTACCGGGGGTAGTGTAAAAACTACCAACAGAACTCGTTTCTGGCACCTTCCCCCGGTGGAGGTGTGCATGGGGTGGGGTGTGTTTGGAACATTCTGTCACCAGCCGAGTCCAAAACTCAGCCGTTCCCCATCTCAGCCCAGGAAGCAGATAGAACCGGTTTTGTGGGTGCCTTTCAGCTGCCAACCGGGGTAGTGTAAAAACTACCAAAAGAACTCATTTCTGGCACCTTCCCCGGTGGAGTTGTGCATGGGGTGTGTTTGGAACATTTTGTCACCAGCCGAGTCCAAAATTCAGCCGTTCCCCCATCTCAGCCCAGAAAGCAGGTATGAACAAGTTTTGTGGTGCCTTTCTCTTGCCTACCGGGGGTAGTGTAAAAACTACCAACAGAACTCGTTTCTGGCACCTTCCTCGGTGGAGTTGTGCATGGGGTGTGTTTGGAACATTCTGTCACCAGCCGAGTCCAAAATTCAGCTGTTCCCCATCTCTAGCCCAGGAAGCAGGTAGAACCGGTTTTGTGGTGCCTTTCAGCTGCCAACCGGGGTAGTGTAAAAACTACCAACAGAACTCATTTCTGGCACCTTCCCCGGTGGAGTTGTGCATGGGGTGTGTTTGGAACATTCTGTCACCAGCAGAGTCCAAAATTCAGCCGTTCCCCATCTCACCAAGAAGCAGGTAGAACCGGTTTTGTGGTGCCTTTCAGCTGCCTACCGGGGTAGTGTAAAAACTACCAACAGAACTCGTTTCTGGCACCTTCCCCGGTGGAGTTGTGCATGGGGTGTGTTTGGAACATTCTGTCACCAGCAGAGTCCAAAATTCAGCCGTTCCCCATCTCAGCCCAGGAAGCAGGTAGAACGGTTTTGTGGTGCCTTTCAGCTGCCTACCGGGGTAGTGTAAAAACTACCAACAGAACTCGTTTCTGGCACCTTCCCCGGTGGAGTTGTGCATGGGGTGTGTTTGGAACATTCTGTCACCAGCAGAGTCCAAAATTCAGCCGTTCCCCATCTCAGCCCAGAAAGCAGATAGAACAAGTTTTGTGGTGCCTTTCTCGTGCCTACCGGGGTAGTGTAAAAACTACCACAGAACTCGTTTCTGGCACCTTCCCCGGTGGAGTTGTGCATGGGGTGTGTTTGGAACATTTTGTCACCAGCCGAGTCCAAAATTCAGCCGTTCCCCATCTCAGCCCAGAAAGCAGGTACAACAAGTTTTGTGGTGCCTTTCAGCTGCCAACCGGGGTAGTGTAAAAACTACCAACAGAACTCGTTTCTGGCACCTTCCCCGGTGGAGGTGTGCATGGGGTGTGTTTGGAACATTTTGTCACCAGCCGAGTCCAAAACTCAGCCGTTCCCCATCTCAGCCCAGGAAGCAGATAGAACCGGTTTTGTGGTGCCTTTCAGCTGCCAACCGGGGTACTGTAAAAACTACCAACAGAACTCGTTTCTGGCACCTTCCCCGGTGGAGTTGTGCATGGGGTGTGTTTGGAACATTCTGTCACCAGCAGAGTCCAAAATTCAGCCGTTCCCCATCTCAGCCCAGGAAGCAGATAGAACCAGTTTTGTGGTGCCTTTCAGCTGCCTACCGGGGTAGTGTAAAAACTACCAACAGAACTCGTTTCTGGCACCTTCCCCGGTGGAGTTGTGCATGGGGTGTGTTTGGAACATTCTGTCACCAGCAGAGTCCAAAATTCAGCCCGTTCCCCATCTCAGCCCAGGAAGCAGATAGAACCGGTTTTGTGGTGCCTTTCTCTTGCCTACCGGGGGGTAGTGTAAAAACTACCAACAGAACTCGTTTCTGGCACCTTCCCCGGTGGAGGTGTGCATGGCGTGTGTTTGGAACATTTTGTCACCAGCCGAGTCCAAAATTCAGCTGTTCCCCATCTCAGCCCAGAAAGCAGGTAGAACAAGTTTTGTGGTGCCTTTCAGCTGCCAACCGGGGTAGTGTAAAAAACTACCAACAGAACTCGTTTCTGGCACTTTCCCCGGTGGAGTTGTGCATGGGGTGTGTTTGGAACATTTTGTCACCAGCCGAGTCCAAAATTCAGCCGTTCCCCATCTCAGCCCAGAAAGCAGGTAGAACCGGTTTTGTGGTGCCTTTCTCTTGCCTACCGGGGTAGTGTAAAAACTACCAAAAGAACTCGTTTCTGGCACCTTCCCCGGTGGAGTTGTGCAAGGGGTGTGTTTGGAACATTCTGTCACCAGCCGAGTCCAAAATTCAGCTGTTCCCCATCTCTAGCCCAGGAAGCAGGTAGAACCGGTTTTGTGGTGCCTTTCAGCTGCCTACCGGGGTAGTGTAAAAACTACCAACAGAACTTGTTTCTGGCACCTTCCCCGGTGGAGTTGTGCATGGGGTGTGTTTGGAACATTCTGTCACCAGCAGAGTCCAAAATTCAGCCGTTCCCCATCTCAGCCCAGGAAGCAGATAGAACCGGTTTTGTGGTGCCTTTCTCTTGCCTACCGGGGTACTGTAAAAACTACCAACAGAACTCGTTTCTGGCACCTTCCTCGGTGGAGTTGTGCATGGGGTGTGTTTGGAACATTCTGTCACCAGCCGAGTCCAAAATTCAGCGGTTCCCCATCTCTAGCCCAGGAAGCAGGTAGAACCGGTTTTTGTGGTGCCTTTCAGCTGCCAACCGGGGTAGTGTAAAAACTACCAACAGAACTCGTTTCTGGCACCTTCCTCGGTGGAGTTGTGCATGGGGTGTGTTTGGGAACATTTTGTCACCAGCCGAGTCCCAAAATTCAGCCGTTCCCCATCTCAGCCCAGAAAGCAGATAGAACCGGTTTTGCGGTGCCTTTCAGCTGCCTACCGGGGTAGTGTAAAAACTACCAACAGAACTCGTTTCTGGCACCTTCCTCGGTGGAGTTGTGCATGGGGTGTGTTTGGAACATTCTGTCACCAGCCGAGTCCAAAATTCAGCTGTTCCCCATCTCTAGCCCAGGAAGCAGGTAGAACCGGTTTTGTGGTGCCTTCAGCTGCCAACCGGGGTAGTGTAAAAACTACCAACAGAACTTGTTTCTGGCACCTTCCCCGGTGGAGTTGTGCATGGGGTGTGTTTGGAACATTTTGTCACCAGCAGAGTCCAAAATTCAGCCGTTCCCCATCTCAGCCCAGGAAGCAGATAGAACCGGTTTTGTGGTGCCTTTCAGCTGCCTACCGGGGTAGTGTAAAAACTACCAACAGAACTCATTTCTGGCACCTTCCCCGGTGGAGTTGTGCATGGGGTGTGTTTGGAACATTTTGTCACCAGCCGAGTCCAAAATTCAGCTGTTCCCCATCTCAGCCCAGAAAGCAGGTATGAACAATTTTTGTGGTGCCTTTCTCTTGCCTACCGGGGTAGTGTAAAAACTACCAACAGAACTAGTTTCTGGCACCTTCCCCGGTGGAGTTGTGCATGGGGTGTGTTTGGAACATTCTGTCACCAGCCGAGTCCAAAATTCAGCTGTTCCCCATCTCTAGCCCAGGAAGCAGATAGAACCGGTTTTGTGGTGCCTTTCAGCTGCCAACCGGGGTAGTGTAAAAACTACCAACAGAACTCGTTTCTGGCACCTTCCCCGGTGGAGTTGTGCATGGGGTGTGTTTGGAACATTTTGTCACCAGCCGAGTCCAAAACTCAGCCGTTCCCCATCTCAGCCCAGAAAGCAGATAGAACCGGTTTTGTGGTGCCTTTCAGCTGCCTACCGGGGTAGTGTAAATACTACCAACAGAACTCGTTTCTGGCACCTTCCTCGGTGGAGTTGTGCATGGGGTGTGTTTGGAACATTCTGTCACCAGCCGAGTCCAAAATTCAGCTGTTCCCCATCTCTAGCCCAGGAAGCAGGTAGAACCGGTTTTGTGGTGCCTTTCAGCTGCCTACCGGGGTAGTGTAAAAACTACAAAAAGAACTCATTTCTGGCACCTTCCCCGGTGGAGTTGTGCATGGGGTGTGTTTGGAACATTCTGTCACCAGCCGAGTCCAAAATTCAGCCGTTCCCCATCTCAGCCCAGAAAGCAGGTATGAACAAGTTTTGTGGTGCCTTTCTCTTGCCTACCGGGGTAGTGTAAAAACTACCAACAGAACTCGTTTCTGGCACCTTCCTCGGTGGAGTTGTGCATGGGCTGTGTTTGGAACATTCTGTCACCAGCCGAGTCCAAAATTCAGCTGTTCCCCATCTCTAGCCCAGGAAGCAGGTAGAACCGGTTTTGTGGTGCCTTTCAGCTGCCTACCGGGGTAGTGTAAAAACTACCAACAGAACTCGTTTCTGGCACCTTCCCCGGTGGAGTTGTGCATGGGGTGTGTTTGGAACATTTTGTCACCAGCCGACTCCAAAACTCAGCCGTTCCCCATCTTAGCCCAGGAAGCAGATAGAACCGGTTTTGTGGTGCCTTTCAGCTGCCTACCGGGGTAGTGTAAAAACTACCAAAAGAACTCATTTCTGGCACCTTCCCCGGTGGAGTTGTGCATGGGGTGTGTTTGGAACATTCTGTCACCAGCCGAGTCCAAAATTGAGCTGTTCCCCATCTCTAGCCCAGGAAGCAGGTAGAACCGGTTTTGTGGTGCCTTTCAGCTGCCAACCGGGGTAGTGTAAATACTACCAACAGAACTTGTTTCTGGCACCTTCCCCGGTGGAGTTGTGCATGGGGTGTGTTTGGAACATTCTGTCACCAGCAGAGTCCAAAATTCAGCCGTTCCCCATCTCAGCCCAGGAAGCAGATAGAACCGGTTTTGTGGTGCCTTTCAGCTGCCTACCGGGGTAGTGTAAAAACTACAAACAGAACTCATTTCTGGCACCTTCCCCGGTGGAGTTGTGCATGGGGTGTGTTTGGAACATTCTGTCACCAGCCGAGTCCAAAATTCAGCCGTTCCCCATCTCAGCCCAGAAAGCAGGTATGAACAAGTTTTGTGGTGCCTTTCTCTTGCCTACCGGGGTAGTGTAAAAACTACCAACAGAACTCGTTTCTGGCACCTTTGCCGGTGGAGTTGTGCATGGGGTGTGTTTGGAACATTCTGTCACCAGCCGAGTCCAAAATTCAGCGGTTCCCCATCTCTAGCCCAGGAAGCAGGTAGAACCGGTTTTGTGGTGCCTTTCAGCTGCCAACCGGGGTAGTGTAAAAACTACCAACAGAACTCGTTTCTGGCACCTTCCCCGGTGGAGTTGTGCATGGGGTGTGTTTGGAACATTCTGTCACCAGCAGAGTCCAAAATTCAGCCGTTCCCCATCTCAGCCCAGGAAGCAGATAGAACCGGTTTTGTGGTGCCTTTCAGCTGCCTACCGGGGTAGTGTAAAAACTACCAACAGAACTCGTTTCTGGCACCTTCCCCGGTGGAGTTGTGCATGGGGTGTGTTTGGAACATTTTGTCACCAGCCGAGTCCAAAATTCAGCCGTTCCCCATCTCAGCCCAGAAAGCAGGTAGAACAACTTTTGTGGTGCCTTTCAGCTGCCTACCGGGGTAGTGTAAAAACTACCAACAGAACTCGTTTCTGGCACCTTCCCCGGTGGAGGTGTGCATGGGGTGTGTTTGGAACATTTTGTCACCAGCCGAGTCCAAAATTCAGCTGTTCCCCATCTCTAGCCCAGGAAGCAGGTAGAACCGGTTTTGTGGTGCCTTTCAGCTGCCTACCGGGGTAGTGTAAAAACTACCAACAGAACTTGTTTCTGGCACCTTCCCCGGTGGAGTTGTGCATGGGGTGTGTTTGGAACATTCTGTCACCAGCAGAGTCCAAAATTCAGCCGTTCCCCATCTCAGCCCAGGAAGCAGATAGAACCGGTTTTGTGGTGCCTTTCTCTTGCCTACCGGGGTAGTGTAAAAACTACAAACAGAACTCATTTCTGGCACCTTCCCCGGTGGAGTTGTGCATGGGGTGTGTTTGGAACATTTTGTCACCAGCCGAGTCCAAAATTCAGCCGTTCCCCATCTCAGCCCAGAAAGCAGGTATGAACAAGTTTTGTGGTGCCTTTCTCTTGCCTACCGGGGTAGTGTAAAAACTACCAACAGAACTCGTTTCTGGCACCTTCCTCGGTGGAGTTGTGCATGGGCTGTGTTTGGAACATTCTGTCACCAGCCGAGTCCAAAATTCAGCTGTTCCCCATCTCTAGCCCAGGAAGCAGGTAGAACCGGTTTTGTGGTGCCTTTCAGCTGCCTACCGGGGTAGTGTAAAAACTACCAACAGAACTCGTTTCTGGCACCTTCCCCGGTGGAGTTGTGCATGGGGTGTGTTTGGAACATTTTGTCACCAGCCGAGTCCAAAACTCAGCCGTTCCCCATCTTAGCCCAGGAAGCAGATAGAACCGGTTTTGTGGTGCCTTTCAGCTGCCTACCGGGGTAGTGTAAAAACTACCAAAAGAACTCATTTCTGGCACCTTCCCCGGTGGAGTTGTGCATGGGGTGTGTTTGGAACATTCTTTGTCACCAGCCGAGTCCAAAATTGAGCTGTTCCCCCATCTCTAGCCCAGGAAGCAGGTAGAACCGGTTTTTGTGGTGCCTTTCAGCTGCCAACCGGGGTAGTGTAAATACTACCAACAGAACTTGTTTCTGGCACCTTCCCCGGTGGAGTTGTGCATGGGGTGTGTTTGGAACATTCTGTCACCAGCAGAGTCCAAAATTCAGCCGTTCCCCATCTCAGCCCAGGAAGCAGATAGAACCCGGTTTTGTGGTGCCTTTCAGCTGCCTACCGGGTAGTGTAAAAACTACAAAAAGAACTCATTTCTGGCACCTTCCCCGGTGGAGTTGTGCATGGGGTGTGTTTGGAACATTCTGTCACCAGCCGAGTCCAAAATTCAAGCCGTTCCCCATCTCAGCCCAGAAAGCAGGTATGAACAAGTTTTTGTGGTGCCTTTCTCTTGCCTACCGGGGTAGTGTAAAAACTACCAACAGAACTCGTTTCTGGCACCTTTGCCGGTGGAGTTGTGCATGGGGTGTGTTTGGAACATTCTGTCACCAGCCGAGTCCAAAATTCAGCGGTTCCCCATCTCTAGCCCAGGAAGCAGGTAGAACCGGTTTTGTGGTGCCTTTCAGCTGCCAACCGGGGTAGTGTAAAAACTACCAACAGAACTCGTTTCTGGCACCTTCCCCGGTGGAGTTGTGCATGGGGTGTGTTTGGAACATTCTGTCACCAGCAGAGTCCAAAATTCAGCCGTTCCCCATCTCAGCCCAGGAAGCAGATAGAACCGGTTTTGTGGTGCCTTTCAGCTGCCTACCGGGGTAGTGTAAAAAACTACCAACAGAACTCGTTTCTGGCACCTTCCCCGGTGGGAGTTGTGCATGGGGTGTGTTTGGAACATTTTGTCACCAGCCGAGTCCAAAATTCAGCCGTTCCCCATCTCAGCCCAGAAAGCAGGTAGAACAACTTTTGTGGTGCCTTTCAGCTGCCTACCGGGGTAGTGTAAAACTACCAACAGAACTCGTTTCTGGCACCTTCCCCGGTGGAGGTGTGCATGGGGTGTGTTTGGAACATTTTGTCACCAGCCGAGTCCAAAACTCAGCCGTTCCCCATCTCAGCCCAGGAAGCAGATAGAACCGGTTTTGTGGTGCCTTTCAGCTGCCTACCGGGGTAGTGTAAAAACTACCAACAGAACTTGTTTCTGGCACCTTCCCTGGTGGAGTTGTGCATGGGGTGTGTTTGGAACATTCTGTCACCAGCAGAGTCCAAAATTCAGCCGTTCCCCATCTCAGCCCAGAAAGCAGGTAGAACCGGTTTTGTGGTGCCTTTCAGCTGCCTACCGGGGTAGTGTAAAAACTACCAAAAGAACTCATTTCTGGCACCTTCCCCGGTGGAGTTGTGCATGGGGTGTGTTTGGAACATTTTGTCACCAGCCGAGTCCAAAAATTCAGCCGTTCCCCATCTCAGCCCAGAAAGCAGGTATGAACAATTTTTGTGGTGCCTTTCTCTTGCCTACCGGGGTACTGTAAAAACTACCAACAGAACTCGTATCTGGCACCTTTGCCGGTGGAGTTGTGCATGGCGTGTGTTTGGAACATTTTGTCACCAGCCGAGTCCAAAATTCAGCCGTTCCCCATCTCAGCCCAGAAAGCAGGTATGAACAAGTTTTGTGGTGCCTTTCTCTTGCCTACCGGGGTAGTGTAAAAACTACCAACAGAACTCGTTTCTGGCACCTTCCTCGGTGGAGTTGTGCATGGGGCTGTGTTTGGAACATTCTGTCACCAGCCGAGTCCAAAATTCAGCTGTTCCCCATCTCTAGCCCAGGAAGCAGGTAGAACCGGTTTTGTGGTGCCTTTCAGCTGCCTACCGGGGTAGTGTAAAAAACTACCAACAGAACTTGTTTCTGGCACCTTCCCCGGTGGAGTTGTGCATGGGGTGTGTTTGGAACATTCTGTCACCAGCAGAGTCCAAAATTCAGCCGTTCCCCATCTCAGCCCAGGAAGCAGATAGAACCGGTTTTGTGGTGCCTTTCTCTTGCCTACCGGGGTAGTGTAAAAACTACCAAAAGAACTCATTTCTGGCACCTTCCCCGGTGGAGTTGTGCATGGGGTGTGTTTGGAACATTTTGTCACCAGCCGAGTCAAAAATTCAGCCGTTCCCCATCTCAGCCCAGAAAGCAGGTATGAACAAGTTTTGTGGTGCCTTTCTCTTGCCTACCGGGGTAGTGTAAAAACTACCAACAGAACTCGTTTCTGGCACCTTCCTCGGTGGAGTTGTGCATGGGCTGTGTTTGGAACATTCTGTCACCAGCCGAGTCCAAAATTCAGCTGTTCCCCATCTCTAGCCCAGGAAGCAGGTAGAACGGTTTTGTGGTGCCTTTCAGCTGCCTACCGGGGTAGTGTAAAAACTACCAACAGAACTCGTTTCTGGCACCTTCCCCGGTGGAGTTGTGCATGGGGTGTGTTTGGAACATTTTGTCACCAGCCGAGTCCAAAACTCAGCCGTTCCCCATCTTAGCCCCAGGAAGCAGATAGAACCGGTTTTGTGGTGCCTTTCAGCTGCCTACCGGGGTAGTGTAAAAACTACCAAAAGAACTCATTTCTGGCACCTTCCCCGGTGGAGTTGTGCATGGGGTGTGTTTGGAACATTCTGTCACCAGCCGAGTCCAAAATTGAGCTGTTCCCCATCTCTAGCCCAGGAAGCAGGTAGAAACCGGTTTTGTGGTGCCTTTCAGCTGCCAACCGGGGTAGTGTAAATACTACCAACAGAACTTGTTTCTGGCACCTTCCCCGGTGGAGTTGTGCATGGGGTGTGTTTGGAACATTCTGTCACCAGCAGAGTCCAAATTCAGCCGTTCCCCATCTCAGCCCAGGAAGCAGATAGAACCGGTTTTGTGGTGCCTTTCAGCTGCCTACCGGGGTAGTGTAAAAACTACAAAAAGAACTCATTTCTGGCACCTTCCCCGGTGGAGTTGTGCATGGGGTGTGTTTGGAACATTCTGTCACCAGCCGAGTCCAAAATTCAGCCGTTCCCCATCTCAGCCCAGAAAGCAGGTATGAACAAGTTTTGTGGTGCCTTTCAGCTGCCTACCGGGGTAGTGTAAAAACTACCAACAGAACTCGTTTCTGGCACCTTCCCCGGTGGAGTGTGCATGGGGTGTGTTTGGAACATTCTGTCACCAGCCGAGTCCAAAATTCAGCGGTTCCCCATCTCTAGCCCAGGAAGCAGGTAGAACCGGTTTTGTGGTGCCTTTCAGCTGCCAACCGGGGTAGTGTAAAAACTACCAACAGAACTCGTTTCTGGCACCTTCCCCGGTGGAGTTGTGCATGGGGTGTGTTTGGAACATTCTGTCACCAGCAGAGTCCAAAATTCAGCCGTTCCCCATCTCAGCCCAGGAAGCAGATAGAACCGTTTTGTGGTGCCTTTCAGCTGCCTACCGGGGTAGTGTAAAAACTACCAACAGAACTCGTTTCTGGCACCTTCCCCGGTGGAGTTGTGCATGGGGTGTGTTTGGAACATTTTGTCCCAGCCGAGTCCAAAACTCAGCCGTTCCCCATCTCAGCCCAGAAAGCAGGTAGAACAATTTTTGTGGTGCCTTTCTCTTGCCTACCGGGGTACTGTAAAAACTACCAACAGAACTCGTTTCTGGCACCTTTGCCGGTGGAGTTGTGCATGGCGTGTGTTTGGAACATTTTGTCACCAGCCGAGTCCAAAATTCAGCCGTTCCCCATCTCAGCCCAGAAAGCAGGTAGAAAAACTTTTGTGGTGCCTTTCTCTTGCCTACCGGGGTAGTGTAAAAAACTACCAACAGAACTCATTTCTGGCACCTTCCCCGGTGGAGTTGTGCATGGGGTGTGTTTGGAACATTCTGTCACCAGCAGAGTCCAAAATTCAGCCGTTCCCCATCTCAGCCCAGAAAGCAGGTAGAACCGGTTTTGTGGTGCCTTTCAGCTGCCTACCGGGGTAGTGTAAAAACTACCAAAAGAACTCATTTCTGGCACCTTCCCCGGTGGAGTTGTGCATGGGGTGTGTTTGGAACATTTTGTCACCAGCCGAGTCCAAAATTCAGCCGTTCCCCATCTCAGCCCAGAAAGCAGGTATGAACAATTTTTGTGGTGCCTTTCTCTTGCCTACCCGGGGTAGTGTAAAAACTACCAACAGAACTCGTTTCTGGCACCTTTGCCGGTGGAGTTGTGCATGGCGTGTGTTTGGAACATTTTGTCACCAGCCGAGTCCAAAATTCAGCCGTTCCCCATCTCAGCCCAGAAAGCAGGTATGAACAAGTTTTGTGGTGCCTTTCTCTTGCCTACCGGGGTAGTGTAAAAACTACCAACAGAACTCGTTTCTGGCACCTTCCTCGTGGAGTTGTGCATGGGCTGTGTTTGGAACATTCTGTCACCAGCCGAGTCCAAAATTCAGCTGTTCCCCATCTCTAGCCCAGGAAGCAGGTAGAACCGGTTTTGTGGTGCCTTTCAGCTGCCTACCGGGGTAGTGTAAAAACTACCAACAGAACTTGTTTCTGGCACCTTCCCCGGTGGAGTTGTGCATGGGGTGTGTTTGGAACATTCTGTCACCAGCAGAGTCCAAAATTCAGCCGTTCCCCATCTCAGCCCAGGAAGCAGATAGAACCGGTTTTGTGGTGCCTTTCTCTTGCCTACCGGGGTAGTGTAAAAAACTACCAAAAGAACTCATTTCTGGCACCTTCCCCGGTGGAGTTGTGCATGGGGTGTGTTTGGAACATTTTGTCACCAGCCGAGTCCAAAATTCCCATCTCAGCCCAGAAAGCAGGTATGAACAAGTTTTGTGGTGCCTTTCTCTTGCCTACCGGGGTAGTGTAAAAACTACCAACAGAACTCGTTTCTGGCACCTTCCTCGGTGGAGTTGTGCATGGGCTGTGTTTGGAACATTCTGTCACCAGCCGAGTCCAAAATTCAGCTGTTCCCCATCTCTAGCCCAGGAAGCAGGTAGAACCGGTTTTGTGGTGCCTTTCAGCTGCCTACCGGGGTAGTGTAAAAACTACCAACAGAACTCGTTTCTGGCACCTTCCCCGGTGGAGTTGTGCATGGGGTGTGTTTGGAACATTTTGTCACCAGCCGAGTCCAAAACTCAGCCGTTCCCCATCTTAGCCCAGGAAGCAGATAGAACCGGTTTTGTGGTGCCTTTCAGCTGCCTACCGGGGTAGTGTAAAAACTACCAAAAGAACTCATTTCTGGCACCTTCCCCGGTGGAGTTGTGCATGGGGTGTGTTTGGAACATTCTGTCACCAGCCGAGTCCAAAATTGAGCTGTTCCCCATCTCTAGCCCAGGAAGCAGGTAGAACCGGTTTTGTGGTGCCTTTCAGCTGCCAACCGGGGTAGTGTAAATACTACCAACAGAACTTGTTTCTGGCACCTTCCCCGGTGGAGTTGTGCATGGGGTGTGTTTGGAACATTCTGTCACCAGCAGAGTCCAAAATTCAGCCGTTCCCCATCTCAGCCCAGGAAGCAGATAGAACCGGTTTTGTGGTGCCTTTCAGCTGCCTACCGGGGTAGTGTAAAAACTACAAAAAGAACTCATTTCTGGCACCTTCCCCGGTGGAGTTGTGCATGGGGTGTGTTTGGAACATTCTGTCACCAGCCGAGTCCAAAATTCAGCCGTTCCCCATCTCAGCCCAGAAAGCAGGTATGAACAAGTTTTGTGGTGCCTTTCAGCTGCCTACCGGGGTAGTGTAAAAACTACCAACAGAACTCGTTTCTGGCACCTTCCCCGGTGGAGTTGTGCATGGGGTGTGTTTGGAACATTCTGTCACCAGCCGAGTCCAAAATTCAGCGGTTCCCCATCTCTAGCCCAGGAAGCAGGTAGAACCGGTTTTGTGGTGCCTTTCAGCTGCCAACCGGGGTAGTGTAAAAACTACCAACAGAACTCGTTTCTGGCACCTTCCCCGGTGGAGTTGTGCATGGGGTGTGTTTGGAACATTCTGTCACCAGCAGAGTCCAAAATTCAGCCGTTCCCCATCTCAGCCCAGGAAGCAGATAGAACCGGTTTTGTGGTGCCTTTCAGCTGCCTACCGGGGTAGTGTAAAAACTACCAACAGAACTCGTTTCTGGCACCTTCCCCGGTGGAGTTGTGCATGGGGTGTGTTTGGAACATTTTGTCCCCAGCCGAGTCCAAAACTCAGCCGTTCCCCATCTCAGCCCAGAAAGCAGGTAGAACAATTTTTGTGGTGCCTTTCTCTTGCCTACCGGGGTACTGTAAAAACTACCAACAGAACTCGTTTCTGGCACCTTTGCCGGTGGAGTTGTGCATGGCGTGTGTTTGGAACATTTTGTCACCAGCCGAGTCCAAAATTCAGCCGTTCCCCATCTCAGCCCAGAAAGCAGGTATGAACAAGTTTTGTGGTGCCTTTCTCTTGCCTACCGGGGTAGTGTAAAAACTACCAACAGAACTCGTTTCTGGCACCTTCCTCGGTGGAGTTGTGCATGGGCTGTGTTTGGAACATTCTGTCACCAGCCGAGTCCAAAATTCAGCTGTTCCCCATCTCTAGCCCAGGAAGCAGGTAGAACCGGTTTTGTGGTGCCTTTCAGCTGCCAACCGGGGTAGTGTAAAAACTACCAACAGAACTCGATTTTGGCACCTTCCTCGGTGGAGTTGTGCATGGGGTGTGTTTGGAACATTCTGTCACCAGCAGAGTCCAAAATTCAGCCGTTCCCCATCTCAGCCCAGGAAGCAGGTAGAACCGGTTTTGTGGTGCCTTTCAGCTGCCTACCGGGGTAGTGTAAAAACTACCAACAGAACTCCTTTCTGGCACCTTCCCCGGTGGAGGTGTGCATGGGGTGTGTTTGGAACATTCTGTCACCAGCAGAGTCCAAAATTCAGCCGTTCCCCATCTCAGCCCAGGAAGCAGGTAGAACCGGTTTTGTGGTGCCTTTCAGCTGCCTACCGGGGTAGTGTAAAAACTACCAACAGAACTCGTTTCTGGCACCTTCCCCGGTGGAGTTGTGCATGGGGTGTGTTTGGAACATTCTGTCACCAGCCGAGTCCAAAACTCAGCCGTTCCCCATCTCAGCCCAGGAAGCAGATAGAACCGGTTTTGTGGTGCCTTTCAGCTGCCAACCGGGGTACTGTAAAAACTACCAACAGAACTCGTTTCTGGCACCTTCCCCGGTGGAGTTGTGCATGGGGTGTGTTTGGAACATTTTGTCACCAGCCGAGTCCAAAATTCAGCCGTTCCCCATCTCAGCCCAGAAAGCAGGTATGAACAATTTTTGTGGTGCCTTTCTCTTGCCTACCGGGGTACTGTAAAAACTACCAACAGAACTCGTTTCTGGCACCTTTGCCGGTGGAGTTGTGCATGGCGTGTGTTTGGAACATTTTGTCACCAGCCGAGTCCAAAATTCAGCCGTTCCCCATCTCAGCCCAGAAAGCAGGTATGAACAAGTTTTGTGGTGCCTTTCTCTTGCCTACCGGGGTAGTGTAAAAACTACCAACAGAACTCGTTTCTGGCACCTTCCTCGGTGGAGTTGTGCATGGGCTGTGTTTGGAACATTCTGTCACCAGCCGAGTCCAAAATTCAGCTGTTCCCCATCTCTAGCCCAGGAAGCAGGTAGAACCGGTTTTGTGGTGCCTTTCAGCTGCCAACCGGGGTAGTGTAAAAACTACCAACAGAACTTGTTTCTGGCACCTTCCCCGGTGGAGTTGTGCATGGGGTGTGTTTGGAACATTCTGTCACCAGCAGAGTCCAAAATTCAGCCGTTCCCCATCTCAGCCCAGGAAGCAGGTAGAACCGGTTTTGTGGTGCCTTTCAGCTGCCTACCGGGGTAGTGTAAAAACTACCAACAGAACTCGTTTCTGGCACCTTCCCCGGTGGAGTTGTGCATGGGGTGTGTTTGGAACATTCTGTCACCAGCAGAGTCCAAAATTCAGCCGTTCCCCATCTCAGCCCAGGAAGCAGGTAGAACCGGTTTTGTGGTGCCTTTCAGCTGCCTACCGGGGTAGTGTAAAAACTACCAACAGAACTCGTTTCTGGCACCTTCCCCGGTGGAGTTGTGCATGGGGTGTGTTTGGAACATTCTGTCACCAGCAGAGTCCAAAATTCAGCCGTTCCCCATCTCAGCCCAGAAAGCAGATAGAACTGGTTTTGTGGTGCCTTTCTCGTGCCTACCGGGGTAGTGTAAAAACTACCAACAGAACTCGTTTCTGGCACCTTCCCCGGTGGAGTTGTGCATGGGGTGTGTTTGGAACATTTTGTCACCAGCCGAGTCCAAAATTCAGCCGTTCCCCATCTCAGCCCAGAAAGCAGGTACAACAAGTTTTGTGGTGCCTTTCAGCTGCCAACCGGGGTAGTGTAAAAACTACCAACAGAACTCGTTTCTGGCACCTTCCCCGGTGGAGGTGTGCATGGGGTGTGTTTGGAACATTTTGTCACCAGCCGAGTCCAAAACTCAGCCGTTCCCCATCTCAGCCCAGGAAGCAGATAGAACCGGTTTTGTGGTGCCTTTCAGCTGCCAACCGGGGTACTGTAAAAACTACCAACAGAACTCGTTTCTGGCACCTTCCCCGGTGGAGTTGTGCATGGGGTGTGTTTGGAACATTCTGTCACCAGCAGAGTCCAAAATTCAGCCGTTCCCCATCTCAGCCCAGGAAGCAGATAGAACCAGTTTTGTGGTGCCTTTCAGCTGCCTACCGGGGTAGTGTAAAAACTACCAACAGAACTCGTTTCTGGCACCTTCCCCGGTGGAGTTGTGCATGGGGTGTGTTTGGAACATTCTGTCACCAGCAGAGTCCAAAATTCAGCCGTTCCCCATCTCAGCCCAGGAAGCAGATAGAACCGGTTTTGTGGTGCCTTTCAGCTGCCTACCGGGGTAGTGTAAAAACTACCAACAGAACTCGTTTCTGGCACCTTCCCCGGTGGAGGTGTGCATGGCGTGTGTTTGGAACATTTTGTCACCAGCCGAGTCCAAAATTCAGCTGTTCCCCATCTCAGCCCAGAAAGCAGGTAGAACAAGTTTTGTGGTGCCTTTCAGCTGCCAACCGGGGTAGTGTAAAAACTACCAACAGAACTCGTTTCTGGCACTTTCCCCGGTGGAGTTGTGCATGGGGTGTGTTTGGAACATTTTGTCAACAGCCGAGTCCAAAACTCAGCGATTCCCCATCTCAGCCCAGGAAGCAGGTAGAACCGGTTTTGTGGTGCCTTTCAGCTGCCTACCGGGGTAGTGTAAAAACTACCAACAGAACTCGTTTCTGGCACCTTCCCCGGTGGAGTTGTGCATGGGGTGTGTTTGGAACATTCTGTCACCAGCAGAGTCCAAAATTCAGCCGTTCCCCATCTCAGCCCAGGAAGCAGGTAGAACCGGTTTTGTGGTGCCTTTCAGCTGCCTACCGGGGTAGTGTAAAAACTACCAACAGAACTCGTTTCTGGCACCTTCCCCGGTGGAGTTGTGCATGGGGTGTGTTTGGAACATTCTGTCACCAGCAGAGTCCAAAATTCAGCCGTTCCCCATCTCAGCCCAGAAAGCAGATAGAACTGGTTTTGTGGTGCCTTTCTCGTGCCTACCGGGGTAGTGTAAAAACTACCAACAGAACTCGTTTCTGGCACCTTCCCCGGTGGAGTTGTGCATGGGGTGTGTTTGGAACATTTTGTCACCAGCCGAGTCCAAAATTCAGCCGTTCCCCATCTCAGCCCAGAAAGCAGGTACAACAAGTTTTGTGGTGCCTTTCAGCTGCCAACCGGGGTAGTGTAAAAACTACCAACAGAACTCGTTTCTGGCACCTTCCCCGGTGGAGGTGTGCATGGGGTGTGTTTGGAACATTTTGTCACCAGCCGAGTCCAAAACTCAGCCGTTCCCCATCTCAGCCCAGGAAGCAGATAGAACCGGTTTTGTGGTGCCTTTCAGCTGCCAACCGGGGTACTGTAAAAACTACCAACAGAACTCGTTTCTGGCACCTTCCCCGGTGGAGTTGTGCATGGGGTGTGTTTGGAACATTCTGTCACCAGCAGAGTCCAAAATTCAGCCGTTCCCCATCTCAGCCCAGGAAGCAGATAGAACCAGTTTTGTGGTGCCTTTCAGCTGCCTACCGGGGTAGTGTAAAAACTACCAACAGAACTCGTTTCTGGCACCTTCCCCGGTGGAGTTGTGCATGGGGTGTGTTTGGAACATTCTGTCACCAGCAGAGTCCAAAATTCAGCCGTTCCCCATCTCAGCCCAGGAAGCAGATAGAACCGGTTTTGTGGTGCCTTTCAGCTGCCTACCGGGGTAGTGTAAAAACTACCAACAGAACTCGTTTCTGGCACCTTCCCCGGTGGAGGTGTGCATGGCGTGTGTTTGGAACATTTTGTCACCAGCCGAGTCCAAAATTCAGCTGTTCCCCATCTCAGCCCAGAAAGCAGGTAGAACAAGTTTTGTGGTGCCTTTCAGCTGCCAACCGGGGTAGTGTAAAAACTACCAACAGAACTCGTTTCTGGCACTTTCCCCGGTGGAGTTGTGCATGGGGTGTGTTTGGAACATTTTGTCAACAGCCGAGTCCAAAACTCAGCGATTCCCCATCTCAGCCCAGAAAGCAGGTAGAACAAGTTTTGTGGTGCCTTTCAGCTGCCTACCGGGGTAGTGTAAAAACTACCAACGGAACTCGATTTTATGGCACCTTCCCCGGTGGAGTTGTGCATGGGGTGTGTTTGGAACATTCTGTCACCAGCCGAGTCAAAAATTCAGCTGTTCCCCATCTCTAGCCCAGGAAGCAGATAGAACCGGTTTTGTGGTGCCTTTCAGCTGCCTACCGGGGTACTGTAAAAACTACCAACAGAACTCATTTCTGGCACCTTCCCCGGTGGAGTTGTGCATGGCGTGTGTTTGGAACATTCTGTCACCAGCCGAGTCCAAAATTCAGCCGTTCCCCATCTCTAGCCCAGGAAGCAGATAGAACCGGTTTTGTGGTGCCTTTCAGCTGCCTACCGGGGTAGTGTAAAAACTACCAACAGAACTCGTTTCTGGCACCTTCCCCGGTGGAGTTGTGCATGGGGTGTGTTTGGAACATTTTGTCAGCAGCCGAGTCCAAAATTCAGCTGTTCCCCATCTCAGCCCAGAAAGCAGGTAGAACCGGTTTTGTGGTGCCTTTCAGCTGCCTACCGGGGTAGTGTAAAAACTACCAACAGAACTCGTTTCTGGCACCTTCCCCGGTGGAGTTGTGCATGGGGTGTGTTGGAACATTTTGTCACCAGCCGAGTCCAAAATTCAGCCGTTCCCCATCTCAGCCCAGAAAGCAGGTAGAACAAGTTTTGTGGTGCCTTTCTCTTGCCTACCGGGGTAGTGTAAAAACTACCAACAGAACTCGTTTCTGGCACCTTCCCCGGTGGAGGTGTGCATGGGGTGTGTTTGGAACATTTTGTCACCAGCCGAGTCCAAAACTCAGCCGTTCCCCATCTCAGCCCAGAAAGCAGGTAGAACAAGTTTTGTGGTGCCTTTCAGCTGCCTACCGGGGTAGTGTAAAAACTACCAACAGAACTTGTTTCTGGCACCTTCCTCGGTGGAGTTGTGCATGGGGTGTGTTTGGAACATTTTGTCACCAGCCGAGTCCAAAATTCAGCTGTTCCCCATCTCAGCCCAGAAAGCAGGTAGAAAAACTTTTGTGGTGCCTTTCTCTTGCCTACCGGGGTACTGTAAAAACTACCAACAGAACTCATTTCTGGCACCTTCCCCGGTGGAGTTGTGCATGGGGTGTGTTTGGAACATTTTGTCACCAGCCGAGTCCAAAATTCAGCCGTTCCCCATCTCTAGCCCAGAAAGCAGGTATGAACAAGTTTTGTGGTGCCTTTCTCTTGCCTACCGGGGTAGTGTAAAAACTACCAACAGAACTCGTTTCTGGCACCTTCCCCGGTGGAGTTGTGCATGGGGTGTGTTTGGAACATTCTGTCACCAGCCGAGTCCAAAATTCAGCTGTTCCCCATCTCTAGCCCAGGAAGCAGGTAGAACCGGTTTTGTGGTGCCTTTCAGCTGCCAACCGGGGTAGTGTAAAAACTACCAACAGAACTCGTTTCTGGCACCTTCCCCGGTGGAGTTGTGCATGGGGTGTGTTTGGAACATTCTGTCACCAGCCGAGTCCAAAATTCAGCCGTTCCCCATCTCAGCCCAGAAAGCAGGTATGAACAAGTTTTGTGGTGCCTTTCAGCTGCCTACCGGGGTAGTGTAAAAACTACCAACAGAACTCCTCTCTGGCACCTTCCCCGGTGGAGCTGTGCATGGGGTGTGTTTGGAACATTTTGTCACCAGCCGAGTCCAAAACTCAGCTGTTCCCCATCTCAGCCCAGAAAGCAGGTAGAACAAGTTTTGTGGTGCCTTTCAGCTGCCAACCGGGGTAGTTTAATCTACCAACAGAACTCGTTACTGGCACCTTCCCCGGAGGAGTTGTGCATGGGGTGTGTTTGGAACATTTTGTCACCAGCCGAGTCCAAAACTCAGCGATTCCCCATCTCAGCCCAGAAAGCAGGTAGAACAAGTTTTGTGGTGCCGTTAACATGCCTACCAGGGTACTGTAAAAACTACAAACAGAACTCATTCCTGGCACCTTCCCCGGTGGAGTTGTGCATGGGGTGTGTTTGGAACATTTTGTCACCAGCCGAGTCCAAAATTCAGCCGTTCCCCATCTCAGCCCAGAAAGCAGGTAGAACAAGTTTTGTGGTGCCTTTCTCTTGCCTACCGGGGTAGTGTAAAAACTACCAACAGAACTCGTTTCTGGCACCTTCCCCGGTGGAGGTGTGCATGGGGTGTGTTTGGAACATTCTGTCACCAGCCGAGTCCAAAATTCAGCCGTTCCCCATCTCAGCCCAGAAAGCAGGTAGAACAAGTTTTGTGGTGCCTTTCAGCTGCCTACCGGGGTAGTGTAAAAACTACCAACAGAACTCGTTTCTGGCACCTTCCCCGGTGGAGCTGTGCATGGGGTGTGTTTGGAACATTTTGTCACCAGCCGAGTCCAAAATTCAGCGCTTCCCCATCTCAGCCCAGAAAGCAGGTAGAAGAACTTTTGTGGTGCCTTTCTCTTGCCTACCGGGGTACTGTAAAAACTACAAACAGAACTCATTTCTGGCACCTTCCCCGGTGGAGTTGTGCATGGGGTGTGTTTGGAACATTTTGTCACCAGCCGAGTCCAAAATTCAGCCGTTCCCCATCTCAGCCCAGAAAGCAGGTATGAACAAGTTTTGTGGTGCCTTTCAGCTGCCTACCGGGGTAGTGTAAAAACTACCAACAGAACTCGTTTCTGGCACCTTCCCCGGTGGAGGTGTGCATGGGGTGTGTTTGGAACATTTTGTCACCAGCCGAGTCCAAAACTCAGCCGTTCCCCATCTCAGCCCAGAAAGCAGGTAGAACAAGTTTTGTGGTGCCTTTCAGCTGCCTACCGGGGTAGTATAAAAACTACCAACAGAACTCGTTTCTGGCACCTTCCCCGGTGGAGGTGTGCATGGGGTGTGTTTGGAACATTCTGTCCCCAGCCGAGTCCAAAATTCAGCCGTTCCCCATCTCAGCCCAGAAAGCAGGTAGAACAGGTTTAGTGGTGCCTTTCAGCTGCCTACCGGGGTACTGTAAAAACTACCAACAGAACTCGATTTTGGCACCTTCCTCGGTGGAGTTGTGCATGGGGTGTGTTTGGAACATTCTGTCACCAGCCGAGTCCAAAATTCAGCTGTTCCCCATCTCTAGCCCAGGAAGCAGATAGAACCGGTTTTGTGGTGCCCTTCAGCTGCCTACCGGGGTAGTGTAAAAACTACCAACAGAACTCGTTTCTGGCACCTTCCCCGGTGGAGTTGTGCATGGGGTGTGTTTGGAACATTTTGTCACCAGCCGAGTCCAAAATTCAGCTGTTCCCCATCTCAGCCCAGAAAGCAGGTAGAAAAACTTTTGTGGTGCCTTTCTCTTGCCTACCGGGGTACTGTAAAAACTACCAACAGAACTCATTTCTGGCACCTTCCCCGGTGGAGGTGTGCATGGGGTGTGTTTGGAACATTTTGTCACCAGCCGAGTCCAAAATTCAGCCGTTCCCCATCTCAGCCCAGAAAGCAGATAGAACAAGTTTTGTGGTGCCTTTCAGCTGCCTACCGGGGTAGTGTAGAAACTACCAACAGAACTCGTTTCTGGCACCTTCCCCGGTGGAGTTGTGCATGGGGAGTGTTTGGAACATTTTGTCACCAGCCGAGTCCAAAACTCAGCCGTTCCCCATCTCAGCCCAGAAAGCAGGTAGAACCGGTTTTGTGGTGCCTTTCAGCTGCCAACCGGGGTAGTGTAAAAACTACCAACAGAACTTGTTTCTGGCACCTTCCCCGGTGTAGTTGTGCATGGGGTGTGTTTGGAACATTCTGTCACCAGCCGAGTCCAAAATTCAGCTGTTCCCCATCTCAGCCCAGAAAGCAGGTAGAACAAGTTTTGTGGTGCCTTTCAGCTGCCTACCGGGGTAGTGTAAGAACTACCAACAGAACTCGTTTCTGGCACCTTCCCCGGTAGAGTTGTGCATGGGGTGTGTTTGGAACATTTTGTCACCAGCCGAGTCCAAAATTCAGCCGTTCCCCATCTCAGCCCAGAAAGCAGGTAGAACAAGTTTTGTGGTGCCTTTCAGCTGCCAACCGGGGGAGTGTAAAAAACTACCAACAGAACTCGTTTCTGGCACCTTCCCCGGTGGAGTTGTGCATGGGGTGTTTTTGGAACATTTTGTCACCAGCCGAGTCCAAAATTCAGCTGTTCCCCATCTCAGCCCAGAAAGCAGGTAGAACCGGTTTTGTGGTGCCTTTCTCTTGCCTACCGGGGTAGTGTAAAAACTACCAACAGAACTCGTTTCTGGCACCTTCCCCGGTGGAGTTGTGCATGGGGTGGGTTTGGAACATTTTGTCACCAGCCGAGTCCAAAACTCAGCGATTCCTCATCTCAGCCCAGAAAGCAGGTAGAACAAGTTTTGTGGTGTCTTTCAGCTGCCTACCGGGGTAGTGTAAAAACTACCAACAGAACTCATTTCTGGCACCTTCCCCGGTGGAGTTGTGCATGGGGTGTGTTTGGAACATTTTGTCACCAGCCGAGTCCAAAACTCAGCTGTTCCCCATCTCTAGCCCAGGAAGCAGATAGAACCGGTTTTGTGGTGCCTTTCAGCTGCCAACCGGGGTAGTGTAAAAACTACCAACAGAACTCGTTTCTGGCACCTTCCCCGGTGGAGTTGTGCATGGGGTGTGTTTGGAACATTCTGTCACCAGCAGAGTCCAAAATTCAGCTGTTCCCCATCTCAGCCCAGAAAGCAGGTAGAAAAACTTTTGTGGTGCCTTTCTCTTGCCTACCGGGGTACTGTAAAAACTACCAACAGAACTTGTTTCTGGCACCTTCCCCGGTGGAGTTGTGCATGGGGTGTGTTTGGAACATTCTGTCACCAGCCGAGTCCAAAATTCAGCCGTTCCCCATCTCAGCCCAGGAAGCAGATAGAACCGGTTTTGTGGTGCCTTTCAGCTGCCTACCGGGGTAGTGTAAAAACTACCAACAGAACTCGTTTCTGGCACCTTCCCCGGTGGAGTTGTGCATGGGGGTGTGTTTGGAACATTTTGTCACCAGCCGAGTCCAAAATTCAGCCGTTCCCCATCTCAGCCCAGAAAGCAGGTACAACAAGTTTTGTGGTGCCTTTCAGCTGCCTACCGGGGTAGTGTAAAAACTACCAACAGAACTCGTTTCTGGCACCTTCCCCGGTGGAGGTGTGCATGGGGTGTGTTTGGAACATTTTGTCACCAGCCGAGTCCAAAATTCAGCCGTTCCCCATCTCAGCCCAGAAAGCAGGTAGAACAAGTTTTGTGGTGCCTTTCAACTGCCTACCGGGGTAGTGTAAAAACTACCAACAGAACTCGTTTCTGGCACCTTCCCCGGTGGAGTTGTGCATGGGGTGTGTTTGGAACATTTTGTCACCAGCCGAGTCCAAAATTCAGCCGTTCCCCATCTCTAGCCCAGAAAGCAGGTATGAACAAGTTTTGTGGTGCCTTTCTCTTGCCTACCGGGGTAGTGTAAAAACTACCAACAGAACTCATTTCTGGCACCTTCCCCGGTGGAGGTGTGCATGGGGTGTGTTTGGAACATTTTGTCACCAGCCGAGTCCAAAATTCAGCCGTTCCCCATCTCTAGCCCAGAAAGCAGGTATGAACAAGTTTTGTGGTGCCTTTCTCTTGCCTACCGGGGTAGTGTAAAAACTACCAACAGAACTCATTTCTGGCACCTTCCCCGGTGGAGGTGTGCATGGGGTGTGTTTGGAACATTTTGTCACCAGCCGAGTCCAAAATTCAGCCGTTCCCCATCTCAGCCCAGAAAGCAGGTATGAACAAGTTTTGTGGTGCCTTTCTCTTGCCTACCGGGGTAGTGTAAAAACTACCAACAGAACTCGTTTCTGGCACCTTCCCCGGTGGAGTTGTGCATGGGGTGTGTTTGGAACATTCTGTCACCAGCCGAGTCCAAAATTCAGCTGTTCCCCATCTCTAGCCCAGGAAGCAGGTAGAACCGGTTTTGTGGTGCCTTTCTCTTGCCTACCGCGGTAGTGTAAAAAACTACCAACAGAACTCGTTTCTGGCACCTTCCCCGGTGGAGCTGTGCATGGGGTGTGTTTGGAACATTCTGTCACCAGCCGAGTCCAAAATTCAGCTGTTCCCCATCTCTAGCCCAGGAAGCAGGTAGAACCGGTTTTGTGGTGCCTTTCAGCTGCCAACCGGGGTAGTGTAAAAACTACCAACAGAACTCGTTTCTGGCACCTTCCCCGGTGGAGTTGTGCATGGGGTGTGTTTGGAACATTTTGTCACCAGCCGAGTCCAAAATTCAGCCGTTCCCCATCTCAGCCCAGAAAGCAGGTATGAACAAGTTTTGTGGTGCCTTTCTCTTGCCTACCGGGGTAGTGTAAAAACTACCAACAGAACTCGTTTCTGGCACCTTCCCCGGTGGAGTTGTGCATGGGGTGTGTTTGGAACATTTTGTCACCAGCCGAGTCCAAAATTCAGCTGTTCCCCATCTCAGCCCAGAAAGCAGGTAGAACAAGTTTTGTGGTGCCTTTCTCTTGCCTACCGGGGTAGTGTAAAAACTACCAACAGAACTCATTTCTGGCACCTTCCCCGGTGGAGGTGTGCATGGGGTGTGTTTGGAACATTTTGTCACCAGCCGAGTCCAAAATTCAGCCGTTCCCCATCTCAGCCCAGAAAGCAGGTATGAACA
This sequence comes from Falco biarmicus, assembly GCF_023638135.1. Classification (NCBI taxonomy): domain Eukaryota; kingdom Metazoa; phylum Chordata; class Aves; order Falconiformes; family Falconidae; genus Falco; species Falco biarmicus. The sequence continues at coordinate 361,869 of NW_026611985.1, read as the reverse complement.
AGTTTTGTGGTGCCTTTCTCTTGCCTACCGGGGTAGTGTAAAAACTACCAACAGAACTCGTTTCTGGCACCTTCCCCGGTGGAGTTGTGCATGGGGTGTGTTTGGAACATTCTGTCACCAGCCGAGTCCAAAATTCAGCTGTTCCCCATCTCTAGCCCAGGAAGCAGGTAGAACCGGTTTTGTGGTGCCTTTCAGCTGCCAACCGGGGTAGTGTAAAAACTACCAACAGAACTCGTTTCTGGCACCTTCCCCGGTGGAGTTGTGCATGGGGTGTGTTTGGAACATTCTGTCACCAGCCGAGTCCAAAATTCAGCTGTTCCCCATCTCTAGCCCAGGAAGCAGGTAGAACCGGTTTTGTGGTGCCTTTCAGCTGCCAACCGGGGTAGTGTAAAAACTACCAACAGAACTCGTTTCTGGCACCTTCCCCGGTGGAGTTGTGCATGGGGTGTGTTTGGAACATTCTGTCACCAGCAGAGTCCAAAATTCAGCCGTTCCCCATCTCAGCCCAGAAAGCAGGTATGAACAAGTTTTGTGGTGCCTTTCTCTTGCCTACCGGGGGTAGTGTAAAAACTACCAACAGAACTCGTTTCTGGCACCTTCCCCGGTGGAGTTGTGCATGGGGTGTGTTTGGAACATTTTGTCACCAGCCGAGTCCAAAATTCAGCTGTTCCCCATCTCAGCCCAGAAAGCAGGTAGAACAAGTTTTGTGGTGCCTTTCAGCTGCCTACCCGGGGTAGTGTAAAAACTACCAACAGAACTCATTTCTGGCACCTTCCCCGGTGGAGTTGTGCATGGGGTGTGTTTGGAACATTCTGTCACCAGCCGAGTCCAAAATTCAGCTGTTCCCCATCTCTAGCCCAGGAAGCAGATAGAACCGGTTTTGTGGTGCCTTTCAGCTGCCAACCGGGGTAGTGTAAAAACTACCAACAGAACTCGTTTCTGGCACCTTCCCCGGTGGAGTTGTGCATGGGGTGTGTTTGGAACATTCTGTCACCAGCAGAGTCCAAAATTCAGCTGTTCCCCATCTTAGCCCAGAAAGCAGGTAGAAAAACTTTTGTGGTGCCTTTCAGCTGCCTACCGGGGTACTGTAAAAACTACCAACAGAACTCGTTTCTGGCACCTTCCCCGGTGGAGTTGTGCATGGGGTGTGTTTGGAACATTTTGTCACCAGCCGAGTCCAAAATTCAGCCGTTCCCCATCTCAGCCCAGGAAGCAGATAGAACCGGTTTTGTGGTGCCTTTCAGCTGCCTACCGGGGTAGTGTAAAAACTACCAACAGAACTCGTTTCTGGCACCTTCCCCGGTGGAGTTGTGCATGGGGTGTGTTTGGAACATTTTGTCACCAGCCGAGTCCAAAATTCAGCCGTTCCCCATCTCAGCCCAGAAAGCAGGTAGAACAAGTTTTGTGGTGCCTTTCAGCTGCCTACCGGGGTAGTGTAAAAACTACCAACAGAACTCGTTTCTGGCACCTTCCCCGGTGGAGGTGTGCATGGGGTGTGTTTGGAACATTTTGTCACCAGCCGAGTCCAAAATTCAGCCGTTCCCCATCTCAGCCCAGAAAGCAGGTAGAACAAGTTTTGTGGTGCCTTTCAGCTGCCTACCGGGGTAGTGTAAAAACTACCAACAGAACTCGTTTCTGGCACCTTCCCCGGTGGAGTTGTGCATGGGGTGTGTTTGGAACATTTTGTCACCAGCCGAGTCCAAAATTCAGCCGTTCCCCATCTCAGCCCAGAAAGCAGGTATGAACAAGTTTTGTGGTGCCTTTCTCTTGCCTACCGGGGTAGTGTAAAAACTACCAACAGAACTCGTTTCTGGCACCTTCCCCGGTGGAGTTGTGCATGGGGTGTGTTTGGAACATTTTGTCACCAGCCGAGTCCAAAACTCAGCGATTCCTCATCTCAGCCCAGAAAGCAGGTAGAACAAGTTTTGTGGTGCCTTTCAGCTGCCTACCGGGGTAGTGTAAAAACTACCAACAGAACTCATTTCTGGCACCTTCCCCGGTGGAGTTGTGCATGGGGTGTGTTTGGAACATTCTGTCACCAGCCGAGTCCAAAATTCAGCTGTTCCCCATCTCTAGCCCAGGAAGCAGATAGAACCGGTTTTGTGGTGCCTTTCTCTTGCCTACCGGGGTAGTGTAAAAACTACCAACAGAACTCGTTTCTGGCACCTTCCCCGGTGGAGTTGTGCATGGGGTGTGTTTGGAACATTCTGTCACCAGCCGAGTCCAAAATTCAGCTGTTCCCCATCTCAGCCCAGAAAGCAGGTAGAAAAACTTTTGTGGTGCCTTTCTCTGGCCTACCGGGGTACTGTAAAAACTACCAACAGAACTCATTTCTGGCACCTTCCCCGGTGGAGTTGTGCATGGGGTGTGTTTGGAACATTCTGTCACCAGCCGAGTCCAAAATTCAGCCGTTCCCCATCTCAGCCCAGGAAGCAGATAGAACCGGTTTTGTGGTGCCTTTCAGCTGCCTACCGGGGTAGTGTAAAAACTACCAACAGAACTCGTTTCTGGCACCTTCCCCGGTGGAGTTGTGCATGGGGTGTGTTTGGAACATTTTGTCACCAGCCGAGTCCAAAATTCAGCCGTTCCCCATCTCAGCCCAGAAAGCAGGTAGAACAAGTTTTGTGGTGCCTTTCAGCTGCCTACCGGGGTAGTGTAAAAACTACCAACAGAACTCGTTTCTGGCACCTTCCCCGGTGGAGGTGTGCATGGGGTGTGTTTGGAACATTTTGTCACCAGCCGAGTCCAAAATTCAGCCGTTCCCCATCTCAGCCCAGAAAGCAGGTAGAACAAGTTTTGTGGTGCCTTTCAGCTGCCTACCGGGGTAGTGTAAAAACTACCAACAGAACTCGTTTCTGGCACCTTCCCCGGTGGAGTTGTGCATGGGGTGTGTTTGGAACATTTTGTCACCAGCCGAGTCCAAAATTCAGCTGTTCCCCATCTCAGCCCAGAAAGCAGGTAGAAAAACTTTTGTGGTGCCTTTCTCTTGCCTACCGGGGTACTGTAAAAACTACCAACAGAACTCATTTCTGGCACCTTCCCCGGTGGAGTTGTGCATGGGGTGTGTTTGGAACATTTTGTCACCAGCCGAGTCCAAAATTCAGCCGTTCCCCATCTCTAGCCCAGAAAGCAGGTATGAACAAGTTTTGTGGTGCCTTTCTCTTGCCTACCGGGGTAGTGTAAAAACTACCAACAGAACTCATTTCTGGCACCTTCCCCGGTGGAGTTGTGCATGGGGTGTGTTTGGAACATTCTGTCACCAGCCGAGTCCAAAATTCAGCTGTTCCCCATCTCTAGCCCAGGAAGCAGGTAGAACCGGTTTTGTGGTGCCTTTCAGCTGCCAACCGGGGTAGTGTAAAAACTACCAACAGAACTCGTTTCTGGCACCTTCCCCGGTGGAGTTGTGCATGGGGTGTGTTTGGAACATTCTGTCACCAGCAGAGTCCAAAATTCAGCCGTTCCCCATCTCAGCCCAGAAAGCAGGTATGAACAAGTTTTGTGGTGCCTTTCAGCTGCCTACCAGGGTAGTGTAAAAACTACCAACAGAACTCGTTTCTGGCACCTTCCCCGGTGGAGCTGTGCATGGGGTGTGTTTGGAACATTTTGTCACCAGCCGAGTCCAAAACTCAGCTGTTCCCCATCTCAGCCCAGAAAGCAGGTAGAACAAGTTTTGTGGTGCCTTTCAGCTGCCAACCGGGGTAGTTTAATCTACCAACAGAACTCGTTACTGGCACCTTCCCCGGAGGAGTTGTGCATGGGGTGTGTTTGGAACATTTTGTCACCAGCCGAGTCCAAAACTCAGCGATTCCCCATCTCAGCCCAGAAAGCAGGTAGAACAAGTTTGTGTGGTGCCGTTAACTTGCCTACCAGGGTACTGTAAAAACTACAAACAGAACTCATTTCTGGCACCTTCCCCGGTGGAGTTGTGCATGGGGTGTGTTTGGAACATTTTGTCACCAGCCGAGTCCAAAATTCAGCTGTTCCCCATCTCAGCCCAGAAAGCAGGTAGAACAAGTTTTGTGGTGCCTTTCAGCTGCCTACCGGGGTAGTGTAAAAACTACCAACAGAACTCGTTTCTGGCACCTTCCCCGGTGGAGTTGTGCATGGGGTGTGTTTGGAACATTTTGTCACCAGCCGAGTCCAAAATTCAGCCGTTCCCCATCTCAGCCCAGAAAGCAGGTAGAACAAGTTTTGTGGTGCCTTTCAGCTGCCTACCGGGGTACTGTAAAAACTACCAACAGAACTCGATTTTGGCACCTTCCTCGGTGGAGTTGTGCATGGGGTGTGTTTGGAACATTCTGTCACCAGCCGAGTCCAAAATTCAGCTGTTCCCCATCTCTAGCCCAGGAAGCAGATAGAACCGGTTTTGTGCTGCCTTTCAGCTGCCTACCGGGGTAGTGTAAAAACTACCAACAGAACTCGTTTCTGGCACCTTCCCCGGTGGAGTTGTGCATGGGGTGTGTTTGGAACATTTTGTCACCAGCCGAGTCCAAAATTCAGCCGTTCCCCATCTCAGCCCAGAAAGCAGGTAGAACAAGTTTTGTGGTGCCTTTCAGCTGCCTACCGGGGTACTGTAAAAACTACCAACAGAACTCGATTTTGGCACCTTCCTCGGTGGAGTTGTGCATGGGGTGTGTTTGGAACATTCTGTCACCAGCCGAGTCCAAAATTCAGCTGTTCCCCATCTCTAGCCCAGGAAGCAGATAGAACCGGTTTTGTGCTGCCTTTCAGCTGCCTACCGGGGTAGTGTAAAAACTACCAACAGAACTCGTTTCTGGCACCTTCCCCGGTGGAGTTGTGCATGGGGTGTGTTTGGAACATTTTGTCACCAGCCGAGTCCAAAATTCAGCTGTTCCCCATCTCAGCCCAGAAAGCAGGTAGAACAAGTTTTGTAGTGCCTTTCAGCTGCCTACCGGGGTAGTATAAAAAACTACCAACAGAACTCGTTTCTGGCACCTTCCCCGGTGGAGGTGTGCATGGGGTGTGTTTGGAACATTCTGTCCCCAGCCGAGTCCAAAATTCAGCCGTTCCCCATCTCAGCCCAGAAAGCAGGTAGAACAGGTTTAGTGGTGCCTTTCAGCTGCCTACCGGGGTACTGTAAAAACTACCAACAGAACTCGATTTTGGCACCTTCCTCGGTGGAGTTGTGCATGGGGTGTGTTTGGAACATTCTGTCACCAGCCGAGTCCAAAATTCAGCTGTTCCCCATCTCTAGCCCAGGAAGCAGATAGAACCGGTTTTGTGGTGCCCTTCAGCTGCCTACCGGGGTAGTGTAAAAACTACCAACAGAACTCGTTTCTGGCACCTTCCCCGGTGGAGTTGTGCATGGGGTGTGTTTGGAACATTTTGTCACCAGCCGAGTCCAAAATTCAGCTGTTCCCCATCTCAGTCCAGAAAGCAGGTAGAAAAACTTTTGTGGTGCCTTTCTCTTGCCTACCGGGGTACTGTAAAAACTACCAACAGAACTCATTTCTGGCACCTTCCCCGGTGGAGGTGTGCATGGGGTGTGTTTGGAACATTTTGTCACCAGCCGAGTCCAAAATTCAGCCGTTCCCCATCTCAGCCCAGAAAGCAGGTAGAACAAGTTTTGTGCTGCCTTTCAGCTGCCTACCGGGGTAGTGTAGAAACTACCAACAGAACTCGTTTCTGGCACCTTCCCCGGTGGAGTTGTGCATGGGGAGTGTTTGGAACATTTTGTCACCAGCCGAGTCCAAAACTCAGCCGTTCCCCATCTCAGCCCAGAAAGCAGGTAGAACCGGTTTTGTTGTGCCTTTCAGCTGCCAACCGGGGTAGTGTAAAAACTACCAACAGAACTTGTTTCTGGCACCTTCCCCGGTGTAGTTGTGCATGGGGTGTGTTTGGAACATTCTGTCACCAGCCGAGTCCAAAATTCAGCTGTTCCCCATCTCAGCCCAGAAAGCAGGTAGAACAAGTTTTGTGGTGCCTTTCAGCTGCCTACCGGGGTAGTGTAAGAACTACCAACAGAACTCGTTTCTGGCACCTTCCCCGGTAGAGTTGTGCATGGGGTGTGTTTGGAACATTTTGTCACCAGCCGAGTCCAAAATTCAGCCGTTCCCCATCTCAGCCCAGAAAGCAGGTAGAACACGTTTTGTGGTGCCTTTCAGCTGCCAACCGGGGGAGTGTAAAAACTACCAACAGAACTCGTTTCTGGCACCTTCCCCGGTGGAGTTGTGCATGGGGTGTGTTTGGAACATTTTGTCACCAGCCGAGTCCAAAACTCAGCGATTCCTCATCTCAGCCCAGAAAGCAGGTAGAACAAGTTTTGTGGTGCCTTTCAGCTGCCTACCGGGGTAGTGTAAAAACTACCAACAGAACTCATTTCTGGCACCTTCCCCGGTGGAGTTGTGCATGGGGTGTGTTTGGAACATTCTGTCACCAGCCGAGTCCAAAATTCAGCTGTTCCCCATCTCTAGCCCAGGAAGCAGATAGAACCGGTTTTGTGGTGCCTTTCAGCTGCCAACCGGGGTAGTGTAAAAACTACCAACAGAACTCGTTTCTGGCACCTTCCCCGGTGGAGTTGTGCATGGGGTGTGTTTGGAACATTCTGTCACCAGCAGAGTCCAAAATTCAGCTGTTCCCCATCTCAGCCCAGAAAGCAGGTAGAAAAACTTTTGTGGTGCCTTTCTCTTGCCTACCGGGGTACTGTAAAAACTACCAACAGAACTCATTTCTGGCACCTTTCCCGGTGGAGTTGTGCATGGGGTGTGTTTGGAACATTCTGTCCCCAGCCGAGTCCAAAATTCAGCCGTTCCCCATCTCAGCCCAGGAAGCAGATAGAACCGGTTTTGTGGTGCCTTTCAGCTGCCTACCGGGGTAGTGTAAAAACTACCAACAGAACTCGTTTCTGGCACCTTCCCCGGTGGAGTTGTGCATGGGGTGTGTTTGGAACATTTTGTCACCAGCCGAGTCCAAAATTCAGCTGTTCCCCATCTCAGCCCAGAAAGCAGGTAGAACAAGTTTTGTGGTGCCTTTCAGCTGCCTACCGGGGTACTGTAAAAACTACCAACAGAACTCGTTTCTGGCACCTTCCCCGGTGGAGGTGTGCATGGGGTGTGTTTGGAACATTTTGTCACCAGCCGAGTCCAAAATTCAGCCGTTCCCCATCTCAGCCCAGAAAGCAGGTAGAACAAGTTTTGTGGTGCCTTTCAGCTGCCAACCGGGGTAGTGTAAAAACTACCAACAGAACTCGTTTCTGGCACCTTCCCCGGTGGAGGTGTGCATGGGGTGTGTTTGGAACATTCTGTCACCAGCAGAGTCCAAAATTCAGCCGTTCCCCATCTCTAGCCCAGGAAGCAGATAGAACAGGTTTAGTGGTGCCTTTCAGCTGCCTACCGGGGTAGTGTAAAAACTACCAACAGAACTCGATTTTGGCACCTTCTTCGGTGGAGTTGTGCATGGGGTGTGTTTGGAACATTCTGTCACCAGCCGAGTCCAAAATTCAGCTGTTCCCCATCTCTAGCCCAGGAAGCAGATAGAACCGGTTTTGTGGTGCCCTTCAGCTGCCTACCGGGGTAGTGTAAAAACTACCAACAGAACTCGTTTCTGGCACCTTCCCCGGTGGAGTTGTGCATGGGGTGTGTTTGGAACATTTTGTCACCAGCCGAGTCCAAAATTCAGCTGTTCCCCATCTCAGCCCAGAAAGCAGGTAGAAAAACTTTTGTGGTGCCTTTCTCTTGCCTACTGGGGTAGTGTAAAAACTACCAACAGAACTCATTTCTGGCACCTTCCCCGGTGGAGTTGTGCATGGGGTGTGTTTGGAACATTTTGTCACCAGCCGAGTCCAAAATTCAGCCGTTCCCCATCTCAGCCCAGAAAGCAGGTATGAACAAGTTTTGTGGTGCCTTTCAGCTGCCTACCGGGGTAGTGTAAAAACTACCAACAGAACTCGTTTCTGGCACCTTCCCCGGTGGAGTTGTGCATGGGGTGTGTTTGGAACATTTTGTCAGCAGCCGAGTCCAAAATTCAGCTGTTCCCCATCTCAGCCCAGAAAGCAGGTAGAAAAACTTTTGTGGTGCCTTTCTCTTGCCTACCGGGGTACTGTAAAAACTACCAACAGAACTCATTTCTGGCACCTTCCCCGGTGGAGGTGTGCATGGGGTGTGTTTGGAACATTTTGTCACCAGCCGAGTCCAAAATTCAGCCGTTCCCCATCTCAGCCCAGAAAGCAGGTAGAAAAACTTTTGTGGTGCCTTTCAGCTGCCTACCGGGGTAGTGTAAAAACTACCAACAGAACTCGTTTCTGGCACCTTCCCCGGTGGAGGTGTGCATGGGGTGTGTTTGGAACATTTTGTCACCAGCCGAGTCCAAAATTCAGCTGTTCCCCATCTCTAGCCCAGGAAGCAGATAGAACAGGTTTAGTGGTGCCTTTCAGCTGCCTACCGGGGTAGTGTAAAAACTACCAACAGAACTCGATTTTGGCACCTTCTTCGGTGGAGTTGTGCATGTGGTGTGTTTGGAACATTCTGTCACCAGCCGAGTCCAAAATTCAGCTGTTCCCCATCTCTAGCCCAGGAAGCAGATAGAACCGGTTTTGTGGTGCCTTTCTCTTGCCTACCGGGGTAGTGTAAAAACTACCAACAGAACTCGTTTCTGGCACCTTCCCCGGTGGAGTTGTGCATGGGGTGTGTTTGGAACATTTTGTCACCAGCCGAGTCCAAAATTCAGCTGTTCCCCATCTCAGCCCAGAAAGCAGGTAGAAAAACTTTTGTGGTGCCTTTCTCTTGTCTACCGGGGTACTGTAAAAACTACCAACAGAACTCGTTTCTGGCACCTTCCCCGGTGGAGGTGTGCATGGGGTGTGTTTGGAACATTCTGTCCCCAGCCGAGTCCAAAATTCAGCTGTTCCCCATCTCTAGCCCAGGAAGCAGGTAGAACAAGTTTTGTGGTGCCTTTCAGCTGCCTACCGGGGTACTGTAAAAACTACCAACAGAACTCGTTTCTGGCACCTTCCCCGGTGGAGTTGTGCATGGGGTGTGTTTGGAACATTCTGTCACCAGCAGAGTCCAAAATTCAGCCGTTCCCCATCTCAGCCCAGGAAGCAGATAGAACAAGTTTTGTGGTGCCTTTCAGCTGCCTACCGGGGTAGTGTAAAAACTACCAACAGAACTCGTTTCTGGCACCTTCCCCGGTGGAGCTGTGCATGGGGTGTGTTTGGAACATTTTGTCACCAGCCGAGTCCAAAACTCAGCTGTTCCCCATCTCAGCCCAGAAAGCTGGTACAACAAGTTTTGTGGTGCCTTTCAGCTGCCTACCGGGGTACTGTAAAAACTACAAAAAGAACTCATTTCTGGCACCTTCCCCGGTGGAGGTGTGCATGGGGTGTGTTTGGAACATTCTGTCCCCAGCCGAGTCCAAAATTCAGCTGTTCCCCATCTCTAGCCCAGGAAGCAGGTAGAACAAGTTTTGTGGTGCCTTTCAGCTGCCAACCGGGGTACTGTAAAAACTACCAACAGAACTCGTTTCTGGCACCTTCCCCGGTGGAGTTGTGCATGGGGTGTGTTTGGAACATTCTGTCACCAGCAGAGTCCAAAATTCAGCCGTTCCCCATCTCAGCCCAGGAAGCAGATAGAACCGGTTTTGTGGTGCCTTTCAGCTGCCAACCGGGGTAGTGTAAAAACTACCAACAGAACTCGTTTCTGGCACCTTCCCCGGTGGAGCTGTGCATGGGGTGTGTTTGGAACATTTTGTCACCAGCCGAGTCCAAAACTCAGCTGTTCCCCATCTCAGCCCAGAAAGCAGGTACAACAAGTTTTGTGGTGCCTTTCAGCTGCCTACCGGGGTAGTGTAAAAACTACCAACAGAACTCGTTTCTGGCACCTTCCCCGGTGGAGTTGTGCATGGGGTGTGTTTGGAACATTTTGTCACCAGCCGAGTCCAAAATTCAGCCGTTCCCCATCTCAGCCCAGAAAGCAGGTAGAACAAGTTTTGTGGTGCCTTTCAGCTGCCAACCGGGGTAGTGTAGAAACTACCAACAGAACTCGTTACTGGCACCTTCCCCGGTGGAGTTGTGCATGGGGTGTGTTTGGAACATTTTGTCACCAGCCGAGTCCAAAACTCATTGATTCCCCATCTCAGCCCAGAAAGCAGGTAGAACAAGTTTTGTGGTGCCTTTCTCTTGCCTACCGGGGTACTGTAAAAACTACAAAAAGAACTCATTTCTGGCACCTTCCCCGGTGGAGTTGTGCATGGGGTGTGTTTGGAACATTTTGTCACCAGCCGAGTCCAAAATTCAGCCGTTCCCCGTCTCAGCCCAGAAAGCAGGTAGAACAAGTTTTGTGGTGCCTTTCAGCTGCCTACCGGGGTAGTGTAGAAACTACCAACAGAACTCGTTTCTGGCACCTTCCCCGGTGGAGTTGTGCATGGGGTGTGTTTGGAACATTTTGTCAACAGCCGAGTCCAAAACTCAGCGATTCCCCATCTCAGCCCAGAAAGCAGGTACAACAAGTTTTGTGGTGCCTTACAGCTGCCTACCGGGGTACTGTAAAAACTACCAACAGAACTCGTTTCTGGCACCTTCCCCGGTGGAGTTGTGCATGGGGTGTGTTTGGAACATTCTGTCACCAGCAGAGTCCAAAATTCAGCTGTTCCCCATCTCAGCCCAGAAAGCAGGTAGAAAAACTTTTGTGGTGCCTTTCTCTTGTCTACCGGGGGTACTGTAAAAACTACAAACAGAACTCGTTTCTGGCACCTTCCCCGGTGGAGGTGTGCATGGGGTGTGTTTGGAACATTCTGTCCCCAGCCGAGTCCAAAATTCAGCTGTTCCCCATCTCTAGCCCAGGAAGCAGGTAGAACAAGTTTTGTGGTGCCTTTCAGCTGCCTACCGGGGTACTGTAAAAACTACCAACAGAACTCGTTTCTGGCACCTTCCCCGGTGGAGTTGTGCATGGGGTGTGTTTGGAACATTCTGTCACCAGCAGAGTCCAAAATTCAGCCGTTCCCCATCTCAGCCCAGGAAGCAGATAGAACCGGTTTTGTGGTGCCTTTCAGCTGCCTACCGGGGGTAGTGTAAAAACTACCAACAGAACTCGTTTCTGGCACCTTCCCCGGTGGAGCTGTGCATGGGGTGTGTTTGGAACATTTTGTCACCAGCCGAGTCCAAAACTCAGCTGTTCCCCATCTCAGCCCAGAAAGCAGGTACAACAAGTTTTGTGGTGCCTTTCAGCTGCCTACCGGGGTAGTGTAAAAACTACCAACAGAACTCGTTTCTGGCACCTTCCCCGGTGGAGTTGTGCATGGGGTGTGTTTGGAACATTTTGTCACCAGCCGAGTCCAAAATTCAGCCGTTCCCCATCTCAGCCCAGAAAGCAGGTATGAACAAGTTTTGTGGTGCCTTTCAGCTGCCAACCGGGGTAGTGTAGAAACTACCAACAGAACTCGTTTCTGGCACCTTCCCCGGTGGAGTTGTGCATGGGGTGTGTTTGGAACATTTTGTCACCAGCCGAGTCCAAAAGTCAGCGATTCCCCATCTCAGCCCAGAAAGCAGGTAGAACAAGTTTTGTGGTGCCTTTCTCTTGCCTACCGGGGTACTGTAAAAACTACCAACAGAACTCGTTTCTGGCACCTTCCCCGGTGGAGTTGTGCATGGGGTGTGTTTGGAACATTTTGTCAATAGCCGAGTCCAAAACTCAGCGATTCCCCATCTCAGCCCAGAAAGCAGGTACAACAAGTTTTGTGGTGCCTTACAGCTGCCTACCGGGGTACTGTAAAAACTATCAACAGAACTCGTTTCTGGCACCTTCACCGGTGGAGTTGTGCATGGGGTGTGTTTGGAACATTCTGTCACCAGCAGAGTCCAAAATTCAGCCGTTCCCCATCTCAGCCCAGGAAGCAGATAGAACCGGTTTTGTGGTGCCTTTCAGCTGCCTACCGGGGTAGTGTAAAAACTACCAACAGAACTCGTTTCTGGCACCTTCCCTGGTGGAGCTGTGCATGGGGTGTGTTTGGAACATTTTGTCACCAGCCGAGTCCAAAACTCAGCTGTTCCCCATCTCAGCCCAGAAAGCAGGTAGAACAAGTTTTGTGGTGCCTTTCAGCTGCCTACCGGGGTAGTGTAAAAACTACCCACAGAACTCGTTTCTGGCACCTTCCCCGGTGGAGTTGTGCATGGGGTGTGTTTGGAACATTTTGTCACCAGCCGAGTCCAAAATTCAGCTGTTCCCCATCTCAGCCCAGAAAGCAGGTAGAAAAACTTTTGTGGTGCCTTTCTCTTGCCTACTGGGGTAGTGTAAAAACTACCAACAGAACTCATTTCTGGCACCTTCCCCGGTGGAGTTGTGCATGGGGTGTGTTTGGAACATTTTGTCACCAGCCGAGTCCAAAATTCAGCCGTTCCCCATCTCAGCCCAGAAAGCAGGTATGAACAAGTTTTGTGGTGCCTTTCAGCTGCCTACCGGGGTAGTGTAAAAACTACCAACAGAACTCGTTTCTGGCACCTTCCCCGGTGGAGTTGTGCATGGGGTGTGTTTGGAACATTTTGTCAGCAGCCGAGTCCAAAATTCAGCTGTTCCCCATCTCAGCCCAGAAAGCAGGTAGAAAAACTTTTGTGGTGCCTTTCTCTTGCCTACCGGGGGTACTGTAAAAACTACCAACAGAACTCGTTTCTGGCACCTTCCCCGGTGGAGGTGTGCATGGGGTGTGTTTGGAACATTTTGTCACCAGCCGAGTCCAAAATTCAGCCGTTCCCCATCTCAGCCCAGGAAGCAGGTAGAAAAACTTTTGTGGTGCCTTTCAGCTGCCTACCGGGGTAGTGTAAAAACTACCAACAGAACTCGTTTCTGGCACCTTCCCCGGTGGAGTTGTGCATGGGGTGTGTTTGGAACATTTTGTCACCAGCCGAGTCCAAAATTCAGCTGTTCCCCATCTCTAGCCCAGGAAGCAGATAGAACAGGTTTAGTGGTGCCTTTCAGCTGCCTACCGGGGTAGTGTAAAAACTACCAACAGAACTCGATTTTGGCACCTTCTTCGGTGGAGTTGTGCATGTGGTGTGTTTGGAACATTCTGTCACCAGCCGAGTCCAAAATTCAGCTGTTCCCCATCTCTAGCCCAGGAAGCAGATAGAACCGGTTTTGTGGTGCCTTTCTCTTGCCTACCGGGGTAGTGTAAAAACTACCAACAGAACTCGTTTCTGGCACCTTCCCCGGTGGAGTTGTGCATGGGGTGTGTTTGGAACATTTTGTCACCAGCCGAGTCCAAAATTCAGCTGTTCCCCATCTCAGCCCAGAAAGCAGGTAGAAAAACTTTTGTGGTGCCTTTCTCTTGTCTACCGGGGTACTGTAAAAACTACCAACAGAACTCGTTTCTGGCACCTTCCCCGGTGGAGGTGTGCATGGGGTGTGTTTGGAACATTCTGTCCCCAGCCGAGTCCAAAATTCAGCTGTTCCCCATCTCTAGCCCAGGAAGCAGGTAGAAAAACTTTTGTGGTGCCTTTCAGCTGCCTACCGGGGTACTGTAAAAACTACCAACAGAACTCGTTTCTGGCACCTTCCCCGGTGGAGTTGTGCATGGGGTGTGTTTGGAACATTCTGTCACCAGCAGAGTCCAAAATTCAGCCGTTCCCCATCTCAGCCCAGGAAGCAGATAGAACAAGTTTTGTGGTGCCTTTCAGCTGCCTACCGGGGTAGTGTAAAAACTACCAACAGAACTCGTTTCTGGCACCTTCCCCGGTGGAGCTGTGCATGGGGTGTGTTTGGAACATTTTGTCACCAGCCGAGTCCAAAACTCATTGATTCCCCATCTCAGCCCAGAAAGCAGGTAGAACAAGTTTTGTGGTGCCTTTCTCTTGCCTACCGGGGTACTGTAAAAACTACAAAAAGAACACATTTCTGGCACCTTCCCCGGTGGAGTTGTGCATGGGGTGTGTTTGGAACATTTTGTCACCAGCCGAGTCCAAAATTCAGCCGTTCCCCGTCTCAGCCCAGAAAGCAGGTAGAACAAGTTTTGTGGTGCCTTTCAGCTGCCTACCGGGGTAGTGTAGAAACTACCAACAGAACTCGTTTCTGGCACCTTCCCCGGTGGAGTTGTGCATGGGGTGTGTTTGGAACATTTTGTCACCAGCCGAGTCCAAAACTCAGCGATTCCCCATCTCAGCCCAGAAAGCAGGTACAACAAGTTTTGTGGTGCCTTACAGCTGCCTACCGGGGTACTGTAAAAACTACCAACAGAACTCGTTTCTGGCACCTTCCCCGGTGGAGTTGTGCATGGGGTGTGTTTGGAACATTCTGTCACCAGCAGAGTCCAAAATTCAGCTGTTCCCCATCTCAGCCCAGAAAGCAGGTAGAAAAACTTTTGTGGTGCCTTTCTCTTGTCTACCGGGGTACTGTAAAAACTACAAACAGAACTCGTTTCTGGCACCTTCCCCGGTGGAGGTGTGCATGGGGTGTGTTTGGAACATTCTGTCCCCAGCCGAGTCCAAAATTCAGCTGTTCCCCATCTCTAGCCCAGGAAGCAGGTAGAACAAGTTTTGTGGTGCCTTTCAGCTGCCTACCGGGGTACTGTAAAAACTACCAACAGAACTCGTTTCTGGCACCTTCCCCGGTGGAGTTGTGCATGGGGTGTGTTTGGAACATTCTGTCACCAGCAGAGTCCAAAATTCAGCCGTTCCCCATCTCAGCCCAGGAAGCAGATAGAACCGGTTTTGTGGTGCCTTTCAGCTGCCTACCGGGGTAGTGTAAAAACTACCAACAGAACTCGTTTCTGGCACCTTCCCCGGTGGAGCTGTGCATGGGGTGTGTTTGGAACATTTTGTCACCAGCCGAGTCCAAAACTCAGCTGTTCCCCATCTCAGCCCAGAAAGCAGGTACAACAAGTTTTGTGGTGCCTTTCAGCTGCCTACCGGGGTAGTGTAAAAACTACCAACAGAACTCGTTTCTGGCACCTTCCCCGGTGGAGTTGTGCATGGGGTGTGTTTGGAACATTTTGTCACCAGCCGAGTCCAAAATTCAGCCGTTCCCCATCTCAGCCCAGAAAGCAGGTATGAACAAGTTTTGTGGTGCCTTTCAGCTGCCAACCGGGGTAGTGTAGAAACTACCAACAGAACTCGTTACTGGCACCTTCCCCGGTGGAGTTGTGCATGGGGTGTGTTTGGAACATTTTGTCACCAGCCGAGTCCAAAAGTCAGCGATTCCCCATCTCAGCCCAGAAAGCAGGTAGAACAAGTTTTGTGGTGCCTTTCTCTTGCCTACCGGGGTACTGTAAAAACTACCAACAGAACTCGTTTCTGGCACCTTCCCCGGTGGAGTTGTGCATGGGGTGTGTTTGGAACATTTTGTCAACAGCCGAGTCCAAAACTCAGCGATTCCCCATCTCAGCCCAGAAAGCAGGTACAACAAGTTTTGTGGTGCCTTACAGCTGCCTACCGGGGTACTGTAAAAACTATCAACAGAACTCGTTTCTGGCACCTTCACCGGTGGAGTTGTGCATGGGGTGTGTTTGGAACATTCTGTCACCAGCAGAGTCCAAAATTCAGCCGTTCCCCATCTCAGCCCAGGAAGCAGATAGAACCGGTTTTGTGGTGCCTTTCAGCTGCCTACCGGGGTAGTGTAAAAACTACCAACAGAACTCGTTTCTGGCACCTTCCCCGGTGGAGCTGTGCATGGGGTGTGTTTGGAACATTTTGTCACCAGCCGAGTCCAAAACTCAGCTGTTCCCCATCTCAGCCCAGAAAGCAGGTAGAACAAGTTTTGTGGTGCCTTTCAGCTGCCTACCGGGGTAGTGTAAAAACTACCAACAGAACTCGTTTCTGGCACCTTCCCCGGTGGAGTTGTGCATGGGGTGTGTTTGGAACATTTTGTCACCAGCCGAGTCCAAAACTCAGCGATTCCCCATCTCAGCCCAGAAAGCAGGTAGAACAAGTTTTGTGGTGCCTTTCAGCTGCCTACCGGGGTACTGTAAAAACTACCAACAGAACTCGTTACTGGCACCTTCCCCGGAGGAGTTGTGCATGGGGTGTGTTTGGAACATTTTGTCACCAGCCGAGTCCAAAACTCAGCCGTTCCCCATCTCAGCCCAGAAAGCAGGTAGAACAAGTTTTGTGGTGCCTTTCTCTTGCCTACCGGGGTAGTGTAAAAACTACCAACAGAACTCGTTTCTGGCACCTTCCCCGGTGGAGCTGTGCATGGGGTGTGTTTGGAACATTCTGTCACCAGCCGAGTCCAAAATTCAGCTGTTCCCCATCTCTAGCCCAGGAAGCAGATAGAACCGGTTTTGTGGTGCCTTTCAGCTGCCTACCAGGGTAGTGTAAAAACTACCAACAGAACTCCTTTCTGGCACCTTCCCCGGTGGAGTTGTGCATGGGGTGTGTTTGGAACATTTTGTCACCAGCCGAGTCCAAAATTCAGCTGTTCCCCATCTCAGCCCAGAAAGCAGGTAGAAAAACTTTTGTGGTGCCTTTCTCTTGCCTACCGGGGTACTGTAAAAACTACAAACAGAACTCATTTCTGGCACCTTCCCCGGTGGAGTTGTGCATGGGGTGTGTTTGGAACATTCTGTCACCAGCCGAGTCCAAAATTCAGCCGTTCCCCATCTCAGCCCAGAAAGCAGGTATGAACAAGTTTTGTGGTGCCTTTCAGCTGCCTACCGGGGTAGTGTAAAAACTACCAACAGAACTCGATTTTGGCACCTTCCTCGGTGGAGTTGTGCATGGGGTGTGTTTGGAACATTCTGTCACCAGCCGAGTCCAAAATTCAGCTGTTCCCCATCTCTAGCCCAGGAAGCAGATAGAACCGGTTTTGTGGTGCCTTTCAGCTGCCTACCGGGGTAGTGTAAAAACTACAAACAGAACTTGTTTCTGGCACCTTCCCCGGTGGAGGTGTGCATGGGGTGTGTTTGGAACATTTTGTCACCAGCCGAGTCCAAAATTCAGCCGTTCCCCATCTCAGCCCAGAAAGCAGGTAGAACAAGTTTTGTGGTGCCTTTCAGCTGCCAACCGGGGGAGTGTAAAAACTACCAACAGAACTCATTTCTGGCACCTTCCCCGGTGGAGGTGTGCATGGGGTGTGTTTGGAACATTTTGTCACCAGCCGAGTCCAAAATTCAGCCGTTCCCCATCTCAGCCCAGAAAGCAGGTATGAACAAGTTTTGTGGTGCCTTTCAGCTGCCTACCGG
The DNA here is from genome assembly GCF_023638135.1 of Falco biarmicus. Classification (NCBI taxonomy): domain Eukaryota; kingdom Metazoa; phylum Chordata; class Aves; order Falconiformes; family Falconidae; genus Falco; species Falco biarmicus. Next base: position 344,748 of record NW_026611985.1, on the reverse strand, counting down.
GGTAGTGTAAAAACTACCAACAGAACTCGTTTCTGGCACCTTCCCCGGTGGAGTTGTGCATGGGGTGTGTTTGGAACATTTTGTCACCAGCCGAGTCCAAAACTCAGCCGTTCCCCATCTCAGCCCAGAAAGCAGGTAGAACAAGTTTTGTGGTGCCTTTCTCTTGCCTACCGGGGTAGTGTAAAAACTACCAACAGAACTCGTTTCTGGCACCTTCCTCGGTGCAGTTGTGCATGGGGTGTGTTTGGAACATTCTGTCACCTGCCGAGTCCAAAATTCAGCTGTTCCCCATCTCTAGCCCAGGAAGCAGGTAGAACCGGTTTTGTGGTGCCTTTCAGCTGCCTACCGGGGTACTGTAAAAACTACCAACAGAACTCGTTTCTGGCACCTTCCCCGGTGGAGTTGTGCATGGGGTGTGTTTGGAACATTCTGTCACCAGCCGAGTCCAAAATTCAGCTGTTCCCCATCTCAGCCCAGAAAGCAGGTAGAAAAACTTTTGTGGTGCCTTTCAGCTGCCAACCGGGGTACTGTAAAAACTACAAACAGAACTCGTTTTTGGCACCTTCCCCGGTGGAGTTGTGCATGGGGTGTGTTTGGAACATTTTGTCACCAGCCGAGTCCAAAATTCAGCTGTTCCCCATCTCAGCCCAGAAAGCAGGTAGAACAAGTTTTGTGGTGCCTTTCTCTTGCCTACCGGGGTAGTGTAAAAACTACCAACAGAACTCGTTTTTGGCACCTTCCCCGGTGGAGTTGTGCATGGGGTGTGTTTGGAACATTTTGTCACCAGCCGAGTCCAAAATTCAGCCGTTCCCCATCTCAGCCCAGAAAGCAGGTAGAACAAGTTTTGTGGTGCCTTTCAGCTGCCTACCGGGGTAGTTTAAATCTACCAACAGAACTCGTTACTGGCACCTTCCCCGGAGGAGTTGTGCATGGGGTGTGTTTGGAACATTTTGTCACCAGCCGAGTCCAAAATTCAGCTGTTCCCCATCTCAGCCCAGAAAGCAGGTAGAACCGGTTTTGTGGTGCCTTTCTCTTGCCTACCGGGGTAGTGTAAAAACTACCAACAGAACTCGTTTCTGGCACCTTCCCCGGTGGAGTTGTGCATGGGGTGGGTTTGGAACATTTTGTCACCAGCCGAGTCCAAAACTCAGCGATTCCTCATCTCAGCCCAGAAAGCAGGTAGAACAAGTTTTGTGGTGTCTTTCAGCTGCCTACCGGGGTAGTGTAAAAACTACCAACAGAACTCATTTCTGGCACCTTCCCCGGTGGAGTTGTGCATGGGGTGTGTTTGGAACATTTTGTCACCAGCCGAGTCCAAAACTCAGCTGTTCCCCATCTCTAGCCCAGGAAGCAGATAGAACCGGTTTTGTGGTGCCTTTCAGCTGCCAACCGGGGTAGTGTAAAAACTACCAACAGAACTCGTTTCTGGCACCTTCCCCGGTGGAGTTGTGCATGGGGTGTGTTTGGAACATTCTGTCACCAGCAGAGTCCAAAATTCAGCTGTTCCCCATCTCAGCCCAGAAAGCAGGTAGAAAAACTTTTGTGGTGCCTTTCTCTTGCCTACCGGGGTACTGTAAAAACTACCAACAGAACTTGTTTCTGGCACCTTCCCCGGTGGAGTTGTGCATGGGGTGGGTTTGGAACATTTTGTCACCAGCCGAGTCCAAAACTCAGCGATTCCTCATCTCAGCCCAGAAAGCAGGTAGAACAAGTTTTGTGGTGTCTTTCAGCTGCCTACCGGGGTAGTGTAGAAACTACCAACAGAACTCCTTTCTGGCACCTTCCCCGGTGGAGTTGTGCATGGGGTGTGTTTGGAACATTTTGTCACCAGCCGAGTCCAAAACTCAGCGATTCCCCATCTCAGCCCAGAAAGCAGGTAGAACAAGTTTTGTGGTGCCTTTCTCTTGCCTACCGGGGTACTGTAAAAACTGCCAACAGAACTCGATTTTGGCACCTTCCTCGGTGGAGTTGTGCATGGGGTGTGTTTGGAACATTCTGTCACCAGCCGAGTCCAAAATTCAGCTGTTCCCCATCTCTAGCCCAGGAAGCAGATAGAACCGGTTTTGTGGTGCCTTTCAGCTGCCAACCGGGGTAGTGTAAAAACTACCAACAGAACTCGTTTCTGGCACCTTCCCCGGTGGAGTTGTGCATGGGGTGTGTTTGGAACATTTTGTCACCAGCCGAGTCCAAAATTCAGCCGTTCCCCATCTCAGCCCAGAAAGCAGGTATGAACAAGTTTTGTGGTGCCTTTCAGCTGCCTACCGGGGTAGTGTAAAAACTACCAGCAGAACTCGTTTCTGGCACCTTCCCCGGTGGAGGTGTGCATGGGGTGTGTTTAGAACATTTTGTCACCAGCCGAGTCCAAAACTCAGCCGTTCCCCATATCAGCCCAGAAAGCAGGTATGAACAAGTTTTGTGGTGCCTTTCTCTTGCCTACCGGGGTAGTGTAAAAACTACCAACAGAACTCGTTTCTGGCACCTTCCCCGATGGAGTTGTGCATGGGGTGTGTTTGGAACATTTTGTCACCAGCCGAGTCCAAAACTCAGCTGTTCCCCATCTCAGCCCAGGAAGCAGATAGAACCGGTTTTGTGGTGCCTTTCAGCTGCCTACTGGGGTAGTGTAAAAACTACCAACAGAACTCGTTTCTGGCACCTTCCCCGGTGGAGTTGTGCATGGGGTGTGTTTGGAACATTTTGTCACCAGCCGAGTCCAAAATTCAGCTGTTCCCCATCTCAGCCCAGAAAGCAGGTAGAACAAGTTTTGTGGTGCCTTTCAGCTGCCTACCGGGGTAGTGTAAAAACTACCAACAGAACTCGTTTCTGGCACCTTCCCCGGTGGAGCTGTGCATGGGGTGTGTTTGGAACATTTTGTCACCAGCCGAGTCCAAAATTCAGCACTTCCCCATCTCAGCCCAGAAAGCAGGTAGAACAAGTTTTGTGGTGCCTTTCAGCTGCCAACCGGGGTAGTGTAAAAACTACCAACAGAACTCGTTTCTGGCACTTTCCTCGGTGGAGGTGTGCATGGGGTGTGTTTGGAACATTTTGTCACCAGCCGAGTCCAAAACTCAGCCGTTCCCCATCTCAGCCCAGAAAGCAGGTAGAACCGGTTTTGTGGTGCCTTTCAGCTGCCAACCGGGGGTAGTGTAAAAACTACCAACAGAACTTGTTTCTGGCACCTTCCCCGGTGTAGTTGTGCATGGGGTGTGTTTGGAACATTCTGTCACCAGCAGAGTCCAAAATTCAGCCGTTCCCCATCTCAGCCCAGGAAGCAGATAGAACCGGTTTTGTGGTGCCTTTCAGCTGCCTACCGGGGTAGTGTAAAAACTACCAACAGAACTCATTTCTGGCACCTTCCCCGGTGGAGTTGTGCATGGAGTGTGTTTGGAACATTTTGTCACCAGCCGAGTCCAAAATTCAGCCGTTCCCCATCTCAGCCCAGAAAGCAGGTATGAACAAGTTTTGTGGTGCCTTTCTCTTGCCTACCGGGGTAGTGTAAAAACTACCAACAGAACTCGTTTCTGGCACCTTCCTCGGTGGAGTTGTGCATGGGGTGTGTTTGGAACATTCTGTCACCAGCCGAGTCCAAAATTCAGCTGTTCCCCATCTCTAGCCCAGGAAGCAGGTAGAACAAGTTTTGTGGTGCCTTTCAGCTGCCTACCGGGGTAGTGTAAAAACTACCAACAGAACTCGTTTCTGGCACTTTCCCCGGTGGAGGTGTGCATGGGGTGTGTTTGGAACATTTTATCACCAGCCGAGTCCAAAACTCAGCCGTTCCCCATCTCAGCCCAGAAAGCAGGTAGAACCGGTTTTGTGGTGCCTTTCAGCTGCCAACCGGGGTAGTGTAAAAACTACCAACAGAACTTGTTTCTGGCACCTTCCCCGGTGTAGTTGTGCATGGGGTGTGTTTGGAACATTCTGTCACCAGCAGAGTCCAAAATTCAGCCGTTCCCCATCTCAGCCCAGGAAGCAGATAGAACCGGTTTTGTGGTGCCTTTCAGCTGCCTACCAGGGTAGTGTAAAAACTACCAACAGAACTCCTTTCTGGCACCTTCCCCGGTGGAGTTGTGCATGGGGTGTGTTTGGAACATTTTGTCACCAGCCGAGTCCAAAATTCAGCGATTCCCCATCTCAGCCCAGAAAGCAGGTATGAACAAGTTTTGTGGTGCCTTTCTCTTGCCTACCGGGGTAGTGTAAAAACTACCAACAGAACTCGTTTCTGGCGCCTTCCCCGGTGGAGGTGTGCATGGGGTGTGTTTGGAACATTTTGTCACCAGCCGAGTCCAAAATTCAGCCGTTCCCCATCTCAGCCCAGAAAGCAGGTAGAACAAGTTTTGTGGTGCCTTTCAGCTGCCTACCGGGGTAGTGTAAAAACTACCAACAGAACTCGTTTCTGGCACCTTCCCCGGTGGAGCTGTGCATGGGGTGTGTTTGGAACATTTTGTCACCAGCCGAGTCCAAAATTCAGCCGTTCCCCATCTCAGCCCAGAAAGCAGGTAGAACCGGTTTTGTGGTGCCTTTCAGCTGCCAACCGGGGTAGTGTAAAAACTACCAACAGAACTCGTTTCTGGCACCTTCCCCGGTGGAGTTGTGCATGGGGTGTGTTTGGAACATTCTGTCACCAGCCGAGTCCAAAATTCAGCTGTTCCCCATCTCAGCCCAGAAAGCAGGTAGAACAAGTTTTGTGGTGCCTTTCTCTTGCCTACCGGGGTAGTGTAAAAACTACCAACAGAACTCGTTTCTGGCACCTTCCGAGGTGGAGTTGTGCATGGGGTGTGTTTGGAACATTTTGTCACCAGCCGAGTCCAAAACTCATTGATTCCCCATCTCAGCCCAGAAAGCAGGTAGAACAAGTTTTGTGGTGCCTTTCAGCTGCCTACCGGGGTAGTTTAAATCTACCAACAGAACTCGTTACTGGCACCTTCCCCGGAGGAGTTGTGCATGGGGTGTCTTTGGAACATTTTGTCACCAGCCGAGTCCAAAACTCATTGATTCCCCATCTCAGCCCAGAAAGCACGTAGAACAAGTTTTGTGGTGCCTTTCTCTTGCCTACCAGGGTACTGTAAAAACTACAAAAAGAACTAATTTCTGGCACCTTCCCCGGTGGAGTTGTGCATGGGGTGTGTTTGGAACATTTTGTCACCAGCCGAGTCCAAAATTCAGCCGTTCCCCATCTCAGCCCAGAAAGCAGGTAGAACAAGTTTTGTGGTGCCTTTCAGCTGCCTACCGGGGTAGTGTAGAAACTACCAACAGAACTCGTTTCTGGCACCTTCCCCGGTGGAGGTGTGCATGGGGTGTGTTTGGAACATTTTGTCACCAGCCGAGTCCAAAACTCAGCGATTCCCCATCTCAGCCCAGAAAGCAGGTAGAACAAGTTTTGTGGTGCCTTTCAGCTGCCTACCGGGGTAGTGTAGAAACTACCAACAGAACTCCTTTCTGGCACCTTCCCCGGTGGAGTTGTGCATGGGGTGTGTTTGGAACATTTTGTCACCAGCCGAGTCCAAAACTCAGCGATTCCCCATCTCAGCCCAGAAAGCAGGTAGAACAAGTTTTGTGGTGCCTTTCAGCTGCCTACCGGGGTACTGTAAAAACTACCAACAGAACTCGTTTCTGGCACCTTCCTCGGTGGAGTTGTGCATGGGGTGTGTTTGGAACATTCTGTCACCAGCCGAGTCCAAAATTCAGCTGTTCCCCATCTCTAGCCCAGGAAGCAGGTAGAACCGGTTTTGTGGTGCCTTTCAGCTGCCTACCGGGGTACTGTAAAAACTACCAACAGAACTCGTTTCTGGCACCTTCCCCGGTGGAGCTGTGCATGGGGTGTGTTTGGAACATTCTGTCACCAGCCGAGTCCAAAATTCAGCTGTTCCCCATCTCTAGCCCAGGAAGCAGATAGAACCGGTTTTGTGGTGCCTTTCAGCTGCCTACCGGGGTAGTTTAAATCTACCAACAGAACTCGTTACTGGCACCTTCCCCGGAGGAGTTGTGCATGGGGTGTGTTTGGAACATTTTGTCACCAGCCGAGTCCAAAGTAGAGCCGTTCCCCATCTCAGCCCAGAAAGCAGGTAGAACAAGTTTTCTGGTGCCTTTCTCTTGCCTACCGGGGTACTGTAAAAACTACCAACAGAACTCATTTCTGGCACCTTCCCCGGTGGAGTTGTGCATGGGGTGTGTTTGGAACATTTTGTCACCAGCCGAGTCCAAAATTCAGCCGTTCCCCATCTCAGCCCAGAAAGCAGGTATGAACAAGTTTTGTGGTGCCTTTCAGCTGCCTACCGGGGTAGTGTAAAAACTACAAACAGAACTTGTTTCTGGCACCTTCCCCGGTGGAGGTGTGCATGGGGTGTGTTTGGAACATTTTGTCACCAGCCGAGTCCAAAATTCAGCCGTTCCCCATCTCAGCCCAGAAAGCAGGTAGAACAAGTTTTGTGGTGCCTTTCAGCTGCCAACCGGGGTAGTTTAAATCTACCAACAGAACTCGTTTCTGGCACCTTCCCCGGAGGAGTTGTGCATGGGGTGTGTTTGGAACATTTTGTCACCAGCCGAGTCCAAAACTCATTGATTCCCCATCTCAGCCCAGAAAGCAGGTAGAACAAGTTTTGTGGTGCCTTTCAGCTGCCAACCGGGGGAGTGTAAAAACTACCAACAGAACTCATTTCTGGCACCTTCCCCGGTGGAGTTGTGCATGGGGTGTCTTTGGAACATTTTGTCACCAGCCGAGTCCAAAACTCAGCCGTTCCCCATCTCAGCCCAGAAAGCAGGTAGAACAAGTTTTGTGGTGCCTTTCTCTTGCCTACCGGGGTAGTGTAAAAACTACCAACAGAACTCGTTTCTGGCACCTTCCCCAGTGGAGTTGTGCATGGGGTGTGTTTGGAACATTCTGTCACCAGCCGAGTCCAAAATTCAGCTGTTCCCCATCTCAGCCCAGAAAGCAGGTAGAAAAACTTTTGTGGTGCCTTTCAGCTGCCAACCGGGGTACTGTAAAAACTACAAACAGAACTCATTTCTGGCACCTTCCCCGGTGGAGTTGTGCATGGGGTGTCTTTGGAACATTTTGTCACCAGCCGAGTCCAAAATTCAGCCGTTCCCCATCTCAGCCCAGAAAGCAGGTATGAACAAGTTTTGTGGTGCCTTTCTCTTGCCTACCGGGGTACTGTAAAAACTACCAACAGAACTCGTTTCTGGCACCTTTGCCGGTGGAGTTGTGCATGGGGTGTGTTTGGAACATTTTGTCACCAGCCGAGTCCAAAACTCATTGATTCCCCATCTCAGCCCAGAAAGCAGGTAGAACAAGTTTTGTGGTGCCTTTCAGCTGCCTACCGGGGTAGTTTAAATCTACCAACAGAACTCGTTACTGGCACCTTCCCCGGAGGAGTTGTGCATGGGGTGTGTTTGGAACATTTTGTCACCAGCCGAGTCCAAAACTCATTGATTCCCCATCTCAGCCCAGAAAGCAGGTAGAACAAGTTTTGTGGTGCCTTTCTCTTGCCTACCGGGGTAGTGTAAAAACTACCAACAGAACTCATTTCTGGCACCTTCCCCGGTGGAGTTGTGCATGGGGTGTGTTTGGAACATTTTGTCACCAGCCGAGTCCAAAATTCAGCCGTTCCCCATCTCAGCCCAGAAAGCAGGTAGAACAAGTTTTGTGGTGCCTTTCAGCTGCCTACCGGGGTAGTGTAGAAACTACCAACAGAACTCGTTTCTGGCACCTTCCCCGCTGGAGGTGTGCATGGGGTGTGTTTGGAACATTTTGTCAACAGCCGAGTCCAAAACTCAGCGATTCCCCATCTCAGCCCAGAAAGCAGGTAGAACAAGTTTTGTGGTGCCTTTCAGCTGCCTACCGGGGTAGTGTAGAAACTACCAACAGAACTCCTTTCTGGCACCTTCCCCGGTGGAGTTGTGCATGGGGTGTGTTTGGAACATTTTGTCACCAGCCGAGTCCAAAATTCAGCCATTCCCCATCTCAGCCCAGAAAGCAGGTATGAACAAGTTTTGTGGTGCCTTTCAGCTGCCTACCGGGGTAGTGTAAAAACTACCAACAGAACTCGATTTTGGCACCTTCCTCGGTGGAGTTGTGCATGGGGTGTGTTTGGAACATTCTGTCACCAGCCGAGTCCAAAATTCAGCTGTTCCCCATCTCTAGCCCAGGAAGCAGATAGAACCGGTTTTGTGGTGCCTTTCAGCTGCCTACCGGGGTAGTGTAAAAACTACAAACAGAACTTGTTTCTGGCACCTTCCCCGGTGGAGGTGTGCATGGGGTGTGTTTGGAACATTTTGTCACCAGCCGAGTCCAAAATTCAGCCGTTCCCCATCTCAGCCCAGAAAGCAGGTAGAACAAGTTTTGTGGTGCCTTTCAGCTGCCAACCGGGGTAGTTTAAATCTACCAACAGAACTCGTTTCTGGCACCTTCCCCGGAGGAGTTGTGCATGGGGTGTGTTTGGAACATTTTGTCACCAGCCGAGTCCAAAACTCATTGATTCCCCATCTCAGCCCAGAAAGCAGGTAGAACAAGTTTTGTGGTGCCTTTCAGCTGCCAACCGGGGGAGTGTAAAAACTACCAACAGAACTCATTTCTGGCACCTTCCCCGGTGGAGCTGTGCATGGGGTGTGTTTGGAACATTTTGTCACCAGCCGAGTCCAAAACTCAGCCGTTCCCCATCTCAGCCCAGAAAGCAGGTAGAACAAGTTTTGTGGTGCCTTTCAGCTGCCTACCGGGGTAGTGTAGAAACTACCAACAGAACTCGTTTCTGGCACCTTCCCCGCTGGAGGTGTGCATGGGGTGTGTTTGGAACATTTTGTCAACAGCCGAGTCCAAAATTCAGCTGTTCCCCATCTCTAGCCCAGGAAGCAGATAGAACCGGTTTTGTGGTGCCTTTCAGCTGCCTACCGGGGTAGTTTAAATCTACCAACAGAACTCGTTACTGGCACCTTCCCCGGAGGAGTTGTGCATGGGGTGTGTTTGGAACATTTTGTCACCAGCCGAGTCCAAAGTAGAGCCGTTCCCCATCTCAGCCCAGAAAGCAGGTAGAACAAGTTTTCTGGTGCCTTTCTCTTGCCTACCGGGGTACTGTAAAAACTACCAACAGAACTCATTTCTGGCACCTTCCCCGGTGGAGTTGTGCATGGGGTGTGTTTGGAACATTTTGTCACCAGCCGAGTCCAAAATTCAGCCGTTCCCCATCTCAGCCCAGAAAGCAGGTATGAACAAGTTTTGTGGTGCCTTTCAGCTGCCTACCGGGGTAGTGTAAAAACTACCAACAGAACTCGATTTTGGCACCTTCCTCGGTGGAGTTGTGCATGGGGTGTGTTTGGAACATTCTGTCACCAGCCGAGTCCAAAATTCAGCTGTTCCCCATCTCTAGCCCAGGAAGCAGATAGAACCGCTTTTGTGGTGCCTTTCAGCTGCCTACCGGGGTAGTGTAAAAACTACAAACAGAACTTGTTTCTGGCACCTTCCCCGGTGGAGGTGTGCATGGGGTGTGTTTGGAACATTTTGTCACCAGCCGAGTCCAAAATTCAGCCGTTCCCCATCTCAGCCCAGAAAGCAGGTAGAACAAGTTTTGTGGTGCCTTTCAGCTGCCAACCGGGGTAGTTTAAATCTACCAACAGAACTCGTTTCTGGCACCTTCCCCGGAGGAGTTGTGCATGGGGTGTGTTTGGAACATTTTGTCACCAGCCGAGTCCAAAACTCATTGATTCCCCATCTCAGCCCAGAAAGCAGGTAGAACAAGTTTTGTGGTGCCTTTCAGCTGCCAACCGGGGGAGTGTAAAAACTACCAACAGAACTCATTTCTGGCACCTTCCCCGGTGGAGTTGTGCATGGGGTGTCTTTGGAACATTTTGTCACCAGCCGAGTCCAAAACTCAGCCGTTCCCCATCTCAGCCCAGAAAGCAGGTAGAACAAGTTTTGTGGTGCCTTTCTCTTGCCTACCGGGGTAGTGTAAAAACTACCAACAGAACTCGTTTCTGGCACCTTCCCCAGTGGAGTTGTGCATGGGGTGTGTTTGGAACATTTTGTCACCAGCCGAGTCCAAAATTCAGCTGTTCCCCATCTCAGCCCAGAAAGCAGGTAGAAAAACTTTTGTGGTGCCTTTCAGCTGCCAACCGGGGTACTGTAAAAACTACAAACAGAACTCATTTCTGGCACCTTCCCCGGTGGAGTTGTGCATGGGGTGTCTTTGGAACATTTTGTCACCAGCCGAGTCCAAAATTCAGCCGTTCCCCATCTCAGCCCAGAAAGCAGGTATGAACAAGTTTTGTGGTGCCTTTCTCTTGCCTACCGGGGTACTGTAAAAACTACCAACAGAACTCGTTTCTGGCACCTTCCCCGGTGGAGTTGTGCATGGGGTGTGTTTGGAACATTTTGTCACCAGCCGAGTCCAAAAGTCAGCGATTCCCCATCTCAGCCCAGAAAGCAGGTAGAACAAGTTTTGTGGTGCCTTTCAGCTGCCTACCGGGGTAGTTTAAATCTACCAACAGAACTCGTTACTGGCACCTTCCCCGGAGGAGTTGTGCATGGGGTGTGTTTGGAACATTTTGTCACCAGCCGAGTCCAAAACTCATTGATTCCCCATCTCAGCCCAGAAAGCAGGTAGAACAAGTTTTGTGGTGCCTTTCTCTTGCCTACCGGGGTAGTGTAAAAACTACCAACAGAACTCATTTCTGGCACCTTCCCCGGTGGAGTTGTGCATGGGGTGTGTTTGGAACATTTTGTCACCAGCCGAGTCCAAAATTCAGCCGTTCCCCATCTCAGCCCAGAAAGCAGGTAGAACAAGTTTTGTGGTGCCTTTCAGCTGCCTACCGGGGTAGTGTAGAAACTACCAACAGAACTCGTTTCTGGCACCTTCCCCGCTGGAGGTGTGCATGGGGTGTGTTTGGAACATTTTGTCAACAGCCGAGTCCAAAACTCAGCGATTCCCCATCTCAGCCCAGAAAGCAGGTAGAACAAGTTTTGTGGTGCCTTTCAGCTGCCTACCGGGGTAGTGTAGAAACTACCAACAGAACTCCTTTCTGGCACCTTCCCCGGTGGAGTTGTGCATGGGGTGTGTTTGGAACATTTTGTCACCAGCCGAGTCCAAAATTCAGCCGTTCCCCATCTCAGCCCAGAAAGCAGGTATGAACAAGTTTTGTGGTGCCTTTCAGCTGCCTACCGGGGTAGTGTAAAAACTACCAACAGAACTCGATTTTGGCACCTTCCTCGGTGGAGTTGTGCATGGGGTGTGTTTGGAACATTCTGTCACCAGCCGAGTCCAAAATTCAGCTGTTCCCCATCTCTAGCCCAGGAAGCAGATAGAACCGGTTTTGTGGTGCCTTTCAGCTGCCTACCGGGGTAGTGTAAAAACTACAAACAGAACTTGTTTCTGGCACCTTCCCCGGTGGAGGTGTGCATGGGGTGTGTTTGGAACATTTTGTCAACAGCCGAGTCCAAAATTCAGCCGTTCCCCATCTCAGCCCAGAAAGCAGGTAGAACAAGTTTTGTGGTGCCTTTCAGCTGCCAACCGGGGGAGTGTAAAAACTACCAACAGAACTCATTTCTGGCACCTTCCCCGGTGGAGCTGTGCATGGGGTGTGTTTGGAACATTTTGTCACCAGCCGAGTCCAAAACTCAGCCGTTCCCCATCTCAGCCCAGAAAGCAGGTAGAACAAGTTTTGTGGTGCCTTTCAGCTGCCTACCGGGGTAGTGTAGAAACTACCAACAGAACTCGTTTCTGGCACCTTCCCCGCTGGAGGTGTGCATGGGGTGTGTTTGGAACATTTTGTCAACAGCCGAGTCCAAAACTCAGCGATTCCCCATCTCAGCCCAGAAAGCAGGTAGAACAAGTTTTGTGGTGCCTTTCAGCTGCCTACCGGGGTAGTGTAGAAACTACCAACAGAACTCCTTTCTGGCACCTTCCCCGGTGGAGTTGTGCATGGGGTGTGTTTGGAACATTTTGTCACCAGCCGAGTCCAAAATTCAGCCGTTCCCCATCTCAGCCCAGAAAGCAGGTATGAACAAGTTTTGTGGTGCCTTTCAGCTGCCTACCGGGGTAGTGTAAAAACTACCAACAGAACTCGATTTTGGCACCTTCCTCGGTGGAGTTGTGCATGGGGTGTGTTTGGAACATTCTGTCACCAGCCGAGTCCAAAATTCAGCTGTTCCCCATCTCTAGCCCAGGAAGCAGATAGAACCGGTTTTGTGGTGCCTTTCAGCTGCCTACCGGGGTAGTGTAAAAACTACAAACAGAACTTGTTTCTGGCACCTTCCCCGGTGGAGGTGTGCATGGGGTGTGTTTGGAACATTTTGTCACCAGCCGAGTCCAAAATTCAGCCGTTCCCCATCTCAGCCCAGAAAGCAGGTAGAACAAGTTTTGTGGTGCCTTTCAGCTGCCAACCGGGGTAGTTTAAATCTACCAACAGAACTCGTTTCTGGCACCTTCCCCGGAGGAGTTGTGCATGGGGTGTGTTTGGAACATTTTGTCACCAGCCGAGTCCAAAACTCATTGATTCCCCATCTCAGCCCAGAAAGCAGGTAGAACAAGTTTTGTGGTGCCTTTCAGCTGCCAACCGGGGGAGTGTAAAAACTACCAACAGAACTCATTTCTGGCACCTTCCCCGGTGGAGCTGTGCATGGGGTGTGTTTGGAACATTTTGTCACCAGCCGAGTCCAAAATTCAGCCGTTCCCCATCTCAGCCCAGAAAGCAGGTATGAACAAGTTTTGTGGTGCCTTTCAGCTGCCTACCGGGGTAGTGTAAAAACTACCAACAGAACTCGTTTCTGGCACCTTCCCCGGTGGAGTTGTGCATGGGGTGTGTTTGGAACATTTTGTCACCAGCCGAGTCCAAAACTCAGCCGTTCCCCATCTCAGCCCAGAAAGCAGGTAGAACAAGTTTTGTGGTGCCTTTCTCTTGCCTACCGGGGTAGTGTAAAAACTACCAACAGAACTCGTTTCTGGCACCTTCCCCGGTGGAGTTGTGCATGGGGTGTGTTTGGAACATTCTGTCACCAGCCGAGTCCAAAATTCAGCTGTTCCCCATTTCAGCCCAGAAAGCAGGTAGAAAAACTTTTGTGGTGCCTTTCAGCTGCCTACCGGGGTAGTGTAAAAACTACCAACAGAACTCGTTTCTGGCACCTTCCCCGGTGGAGTTGTGCATGGGGTGTCTTTGGAACATTTTGTCACCAGCCGAGTCCAAAATTCAGCCGTTCCCCATCTCAGCCCAGAAAGCAGGTATGAACAAGTTTTGTGGTGCCTTTCTCTTGCCTACCGGGGTACTGTAAAAACTACCAACAGAACTCGTTTCTGGCACCTTCCCCGGTGGAGTTGTGCATGGGGTGTGTTTGGAACATTTTGTCACCAGCCGAGTCCAAAACTCATTGATTCCCCATCTCAGCCCAGAAAGCAGGTAGAACAAGTTTTGTGGTGCCTTTCAGCTGCCTACCGGGGTAGTTTAAATCTACCAACAGAACTCGTTACTGGCACCTTCCCCGGAGGAGTTGTGCATGGGGTGTGTTTGGAACATTTTGTCACCAGCCGAGTCCAAAACTCATTGATTCCCCATCTCAGCCCAGAAAGCAGGTAGAACAAGTTTTGTGGTGCCTTTCTCTTGCCTACCGGGGGTACTGTAAAAACTACAAAAAGAACTCATTTCTGGCACCTTCCCCGGTGGAGTTGTGCATGGGGTGTGTTTGGAACATTTTGTCACCAGCCGAGTCCAAAATTCAGCCGTTCCCCATCTCAGCCCAGGAAGCAGGTAGAACAAGTTTTGTGGTGCCTTTCAGCTGCCTACCGGGGTAGTGTAGAAACTACCAACAGAACTCGTTTCTGGCACCTTCCCCGCTGGAGGTGTGCATGGGGTGTGTTTGGAACATTTTGTCAACAGCCGAGTCCAAAACTCAGCGATTCCCCATCTCAGCCCAGAAAGCAGGTAGAACAAGTTTTGTGGTGCCTTTCAGCTGCCTACCGGGGTACTGTAAAAACTACCAACAGAACTCGATTTTGGCACCTTCCTCGGTGGAGTTGTGCATGGGGTGTGTTTGGAACATTCTGTCACCAGCCGAGTCCAAAATTCAGCTGTTCCCCATCTCTAGCCCAGGAAGCAGATAGAACCGGTTTTGTGGTGCCTTTCAGCTGCCTACCGGGGTAGTGTAAAAACTACCAACAGAACTCGTTTCTGGCACCTTCCCCGGTGGAGGTGTGCATGGGGTGTGTTTGGAACATTTTGTCACCAGCCGAGTCCAAAATTCAGCCGTTCCCCATCTCAGCCCAGAAAGCAGGTATGAACAAGTTTTGTGGTGCCTTTCAGCTGCCTACCGGGGTAGTGTAAAAACTACCAGCAGAACTCGTTTCTGGCACCTTCCCCGGTGGAGGTGTGCATGGGGTGTGTTTAGAACATTTTGTCACCAGCCGAGTCCAAAACTCAGCCGTTCCCCATCTCAGCCCAGAAAGCAGGTATGAACAAGTTTTGTGGTGCCTTTCAGCTGCCTACCGGGGTAGTGTAAAAACTACCAACAGAACTCGTTTCTGGCACCTTCCCCGATGGAGTTGTGCATGGGGTGTGTTTGGAACATTTTGTCACCAGCCGAGTCCAAAATTCAGCTGTTCCCCATCTCTAGCCCAGGAAGCAGGTAGAACCGGTTTTGTGGTGCCTTTCAGCTGCCTACCGGGGTAGTGTAAAAACTACCAACAGAACTCGTTTCTGGCACCTTCCCCGGTGGAGCTGTGCATGGGGTGTGTTTGGAACATTCTGTCACCAGCAGAGTCCAAAATTCAGCCGTTCCCCATCTCAGCCCAGGAAGCAGATAGAACCGGTTTTGTGGTGCCTTTCAGCTGCCTACCGGGGTAGTGTAAAAACTACCAACAGAACTCGTTTCTGGCACCTTCCCCGGTGGAGCTGTGCATGGGGTGTGTTTGGAACATTTTGTCACCAGCCGAGTCCAAAATTCAGCTGTTCCCCATCTCAGCCCAGAAAGCAGGTAGAACAAGTTTTGTGGTGCCTTTCAGCTGCCTACCGGGGTAGTGTAAAAACTACCAACAGAACTCGTTTCTGGCGCCTTCCCCGGTGGAGCTGTGCATGGGGTGTGTTTGGAACATTTTGTCACCAGCAGAGTCCAAAACTCAGCGATTCCCCATCTCAGCCCAGAAAGCAGGTAGAACAAGTTTTGTGGTGCCTTTCAGCTGCCAACCGGGGTAGTGTAAAAACTACCAACAGAACTCGTTTCTGGCACTTTCCTCGGTGGAGGTGTGCATGGGGTGTGTTTGGAACATTTTGTCACCAGCCGAGTCCAAAATTCAGCCGTTCCCCATCTCAGCCCAGAAAGCAGGTAGAACCGGTTTTGTGGTGCCTTTCAGCTGCCAACCGGGGTAGTGTAAAAACTACCAACAGAACTTGTTTCTGGCACCTTCCCCGGTGTAGTTGTGCATGGGGTGTGTTTGGAACATTCTGTCACCAGCAGAGTCCAAAATTCAGCCGTTCCCCATCTCAGCCCAGGAAGCAGATAGAACCGGTTTTGTGGTGCCTTTCAGCTGCCTACCGGGGTAGTGTAAAAACTACCAACAGAACTCATTTCTGGCACCTTCCCCGGTGGAGTTGTGCATGGGGTGTGTTTGGAACATTTTGTCACCAGCCGAGTCCAAAACTCAGCCGTTCCCCATCTCAGCCCAGAAAGCAGGTATGAACAAGTTTTGTGGTGCCTTTCAGCTGCCTACCGGGGTAGTGTAAAAACTACCAACAGAACTCGTTTCTGGCACCTTCCCCGATGGAGTTGTGCATGGGGTGTGTTTGGAACATTTTGTCACCAGCCGAGTCCAAAATTCAGCTGTTCCCCATCTCTAGCCCAGGAAGCAGGTAGAACCGGTTTTGTGGTGCCTTTCAGCTGCCTACCGGGGTAGTGTAAAAACTACCAACAGAACTCGTTTCTGGCACCTTCCCCGGTGGAGTTGTGCATGGGGTGTGTTTGGAACATTCTGTCACCAGCAGAGTCCAAAATTCAGCCGTTCCCCATCTCAGCCCAGGAAGCAGATAGAACCGGTTTTGTGGTGCCTTTCAGCTGCCTACCGGGGTAGTGTAAAAACTACCAACAGAACTCGTTTCTGGCACCTTCCCCGGTGGAGCTGTGCATGGGGTGTGTTTGGAACATTTTGTCACCAGCCGAGTCCAAAATTCAGCTGTTCCCCATCTCAGCCCAGAAAGCAGGTAGAACAAGTTTTGTGGTGCCTTTCAGCTGCCTACCGGGGTAGTGTAAAAACTACCAACAGAACTCGTTTCTGGCGCCTTCCCCGGTGGAGCTGTGCATGGGGTGTGTTTGGAACATTTTGTCACCAGCCGAGTCCAAAATTCAGCACTTCCCCATCTCAGCCCAGAAAGCAGGTAGAACAAGTTTTGTGGTGCCTTTCAGCTGCCAACCGGGGTAGTGTAAAAACTACCAACAGAACTCGTTTCTGGCACTTTCCTCGGTGGAGGTGTGCATGGGGTGTGTTTGGAACATTTTGTCACCAGCCGAGTCCAAAATTCAGCCGTTCCCCATCTCAGCCCAGAAAGCAGGTAGAAACCGGTTTTGTGGTGCCTTTCAGCTGCCAACCGGGGTAGTGTAAAAACTACCAACAGAACTTGTTTCTGGCACCTTCCCCGGTGTAGTTGTGCATGGGGTGTGTTTGGAACATTCTGTCACCAGCAGAGTCCAAAATTCAGCCGTTCCCCATCTCAGCCCAGGAAGCAGATAGAACCGGTTTTGTGGTGCCTTTCAGCTGCCTACCGGGGTAGTGTAAAAACTACCAACAGAACTCATTTCTGGCACCTTCCCCGGTGGAGTTGTGCATGGGGTGTGTTTGGAACATTTTGTCACCAGCCGAGTCCAAAATTCAGCTGTTCCCCATCTCAGCCCAGAAAGCAGGTAGAACAAGTTTTGTGGTGCCTTTCAGCTGCCTACCGGGGTAGTGTAAAAACTACCAACAGAACTCGTTTCTGGCGCCTTCCCCGGTGGAGCTGTGCATGGGGTGTGTTTGGAACATTTTGTCACCAGCCGAGTCCAAAATTCAGCACTTCCCCATCTCAGCCCAGAAAGCAGGTAGAACAAGTTTTGTGGTGCCTTTCAGCTGCCAACCGGGGTAGTGTAAAAACTACCAACAGAACTCGTTTCTGGCACTTTCCTCGGTGGAGGTGTGCATGGGGTGTGTTTGGAACATTTTGTCACCAGCCGAGTCCAAAATTCAGCCGTTCCCCATCTCAGCCCAGAAAGCAGGTAGAACCGGTTTTGTGGTGCCTTTCAGCTGCCAACCGGGGTAGTGTAAAAACTACCAACAGAACTTGTTTCTGGCACCTTCCCCGGTGTAGTTGTGCATGGGATGTGTTTGGAACATTCTGTCACCAGCAGAGTCCAAAATTCAGCCGTTCCCCATCTCAGCCCAGGAAGCAGATAGAACCGGTTTTGTGGTGCCTTTCAGCTGCCTACCGGGGTAGTGTAAAAACTACCAACAGAACTCATTTCTGGCACCTTCCCCGGTGGAGTTGTGCATGGGGTGTGTTTGGAACATTTTGTCACCAGCCGAGTCCAAAATTCAGCCGTTCCCCATCTCAGCCCAGAAAGCAGGTATGAACAAGTTTTGTGGTGCCTTTCTCTTGCCTAACGGGGTAGTGTAAAAACTACCAACAGAACTCGTTTCTGGCACCTTCCTCGGTGGAGTTGTGCATGGGGTGTGTTTGGAACATTCTGTCACCAGCCGAGTCCAAAATTCAGCTGTTCCCCATCTCTAGCCCAGGAAGCAGGTAGAACAAGTTTTGTGGTGCCTTTCAGCTGCCAACCGGGGTAGTGTAAAAACTACCAACAGAACTCGTTTCTGGCACCTTCCCCGGTGGAGTTGTGCATGGGGTGTGTTTGGAACATTCTGTCACCAGCAGAGTCCAAAATTCAGCCGTTCCCCATCTCAGCCCAGGAAGCAGATAGAACCGGTTTTGTGGTGCCTTTCAGCTGCCTACCGGGGTAGTGTAAAAACTACCAACAGAACTCGTTTCTGGCACCTTCCCCGGTGGAGGTGTGCATGGGGTGTGTTTGGAACATTTTGTCACCAGCCGAGTCCAAAATTCAGCCGTTCCCCATCTCAGCCCAGAAAGCAGGTAGAACAAGTTTTGTGGTGCCTTTCAGCTGCCTACCGGGGTAGTGTAAAAACTACCAAGAGAACTCCTGCCTGGCACCTTCCCCGGTGGAGCTGTGCATGGGGTGTGTTTGGAACATTTTGTCACCAGCTGAGTCCAAAACTCAGCCGTTCCCCATCTCAGCCCAGAAAGCAGGTAGAACAAGTTTTGTGGTGCCTTTCAGCTGCCAACCGGGGTAGTGTAAAAACTACCAACAGAACTCGTTTCTGGCACCTTCCCCGATGGAGTTGTGCATGGGGTGTGTTTGGAACATTTTGTCACCAGCCGAGTCCAAAATTCAGCTGTTCCCCATCTCTAGCCCAGGAAGCAGGTAGAACCGGTTTTGTGGTGCCTTTCAGCTGCCTACCGGGGTAGTGTAAAAACTACCAACAGAACTCGTTTCTGGCACCTTCCCCGGTGGAGTTGTGCATGGGGTGTGTTTGGAACATTCTGTCACCAGCAGAGTCCAAAATTCAGCCGTTCCCCATCTCTAGCCCAGGAAGCAGGTAGAACCGGTTTAGTGGTGCCTTTCAGCTGCCTACCAGGGTACTGTAAAAACTACCAACAGAACTCGATTTTGGCACCTTCCTCGGTGGAGTTGTGCATGGGGTGTGTTTGGAACATTTTGTCACCAGCAGAGTCCAAAATTCAGCCGTTCCCCATCTCAGCCCAGAAAGCAGGTAGAACAAGTTTTGTGGTGCCTTTCAGCTGCCTACCGGGGTAGTGTAAAAACCACCAAAAGAACTCATTTCTGGCACCTTCCCCGGTGGAGTTGTGAATGGGGTGTGTTTGGAACATTTTGTCACCAGCCGAGTCCAAAATTCAGCCGTTCCCCATCTCAGCCCAGAAAGCAGGTAGAACAAGTTTTGTGGTGCCTTTCAGCTGCCTACCGGGGTAGTGTAAAAACTACCAACAGAACTCGTTTCTGGCACCTTCCCCGGTGGAGTTGTGCATGGGGTGTGTTTGGAACATTTTGTCACCAGCCGAGTCCAAAATTCAGCTGTTCCACATCTCAGCCCAGAAAGCAGGTAGAAAAACTTTTGTGGTGCCTTTCTCTTGCCTACCGGGGTAGTGTGAAAACTACCAACAGAACTCGTTTCTGGCACCTTCCCCGGTGGAGTTGTGCATGACGTGTGTTTGGAACATATTGTCACCAGCCGAGTCCTAAACTCAGCGATTCCCCATCACAGCACAGAAAGCAGGTAGAACAAGTTTTGTGGTGCCTTTCTCTTGCCTACCGGGGTACTGTAAAAACTACAAACAGAACTCATTTCTGGCACCTTCCCCGGTGGAGTTGTGCATGGGGTGTGTTTGGAACATTTTGTCACCAGCCGAGTCCAAAATTCAGCCGTTCCCCATCTCAGCCCAGAAAGCAGGTATGAACAAGTTTTGTGGTGCCTTTCAGCTGCCTACCGGGGTAGTGTAAAAACTACCAACAGAACTCGTTTCTGGCACCTTCCCCGGTGGAGTTGTGCATGGGGTGTGTTTGGAACATTTTGTCACCAGCCGAGTCCAAAACTCAGCTGTTCCCCATCTCAGCCCAGAAAGCAGGTAGAACAAGTTTTGTGGTGCCTTTCAGCTGCCTACCGGGGTAGTGTGAAAACTACCAACAGAACTCGTTTCTGGCACCTTCCCCGGTGGAGTTGTGCATGGGGTGTGTTTGGAACATTTTGTCACCAGCCGAGTCCAAAACTCAGCGATTCCCCATCACAGCACAGAAAGCAAGTAGAACAAGTTTTGTGGTGCCTTTCTCTTGCCTACCGGGGTACTGTAAAAACTACAAACAGAACTCATTTCTGGCACCTTCCCCGGTGGAGTTGTGCATGGGGTGTGTTTGGAACATTTTGTCACCAGCCGAGTCCAAAATTCAGCCGTTCCCCATCTCAGCCCAGAAAGCAGGTATGAACAAGTTTTGTGGTGCCTTTCAGCTGCCTACCGGGGTAGTGTAAAAACTACCAACAGAACTCGTTTCTGGCACCTTCCCCGGTGGAGTTGTGCATGGGGTGTGTTTGGAACATTCTGTCACCAGCCGAGTCCAAAACTCAGCTGTTCCCCATCTCAGCCCAGAAAGCAGGTAGAACAAGTTTTGTGGTGCCTTTCAGCTGCCTACCGGGGTAGTGTAAAAACTACCAACAGAACTCGTTTCTGGCACCTTCCCCGGTGGAGTTGTGCATGGGGTGTGTTTGGAACATTTTGTCACCAGCCGAGTCCAAAATTCAGCTGTTCCCCATCTCAGCCCAGAAAGCAGGTAGAAAAACTTTTGTGGTGCCTTTCTCTTGCCTACCGGGGTAGTGTGAAAACTACCAACAGAACTCGTTTCTGGCACCTTCCCCGGTGGAGTTGTGCATGGGGTGTGTTTGGAACATTTTGTCACCAGCCGAGTCCAAAACTCAGCGATTCCCCATCACAGCACAGAAAGCAGGTAGAACAAGTTTTGTGGTGCCTTTCAGCTGCCTACCGGGGTAGTTTAAACCTACCAACAGAACTCGTTTCTGGCACCTTCCCCGGAGGAGTTGTGCATGGGGTGTGTTTGGAACATTTTGTCACCAGCCGAGTCCAAAACTCAGCTGTTCCCCGTCTCAGCCCAGAAAGCAGGTAGAACAAGTTTTGTGGTGCCTTTCAGCTGCCTACCGGGGTAGTGTAAAAACTACCAACAGAACTCGTTTCTGGCACCTTCCCCGGTGGAGTTGTGCATGGGGTGTGTTTGGAACATTCTGTCACCAGCCGAGTCCAAAACTCAGCTGTTCCCCATCTCAGCCCAGAAAGCAGGTACAACAAGTTTTGTGGTGCCTTTCAGCTTCCTACCGGGGTAGTATAAAAACTACCAACAGAACTCGTTTCTGGCACCTTCCCCGGTGGAGGTGTGCATGGGGTGTGTTTGGAACATTTTGTCACCAGCCGAGTCCAAAACTCAGCGATTCCCCATCTCAGCCCAGAAAGCAGGTAGAACAAGTTTTGTGGTGCCTTTCAGCTGCCAACCGGGGTAGTTTAAATCTACCAACAGAACTCGTTTCTGGCACCTTCCCCGGTGGAGTTGTGCATGGGGTGTGTTTGGAACATTTTGTCAACAGCCGAGTCCAAAACTCAGCGATTCCCCATCTCAGCCCAGAAAGCAGGTAGAACAAGTTTTGTGGTGCCTTTCAGCTGCCAACCGGGGTAGTTTAAATCTACTAACAGAACTCCTTTCTGGCACCTTCCCCGGAGGAGTTGTGCATGGGGTGTGTTTGGAACATTTTGTCACCAGCCGAGTCCAAAACTCATTGATTCCCCATCTCAGCCCAGAAAGCAGATAGAACCGGTTTTGTGGTGCCTTTCAGCTGCCTACCGGGGTAGTGTAAAAACTACCTACAGAACTCGTTTCTGGCACCTTCCCCGGTGGAGGTGTGCATGGGGTGTGTTTGGAACATTTTGTCACCAGCCGAGTCCAAAATTCAGCCGTTCCCCATCTCAGCCCAGAAAGCAGGTACAACAAGTTTTGTGGTGCCTTTCAGCTGCCTACCGGGGTAGTGTAAAAACTACCAACAGAACTCGTTTCTGGCACCTTCCCCGGTGGAGCTGTGCATGGGGTGTGTTTGGAACATTTTGTCACCAGCCGAGTCCAAAACTCAGCCGTTCCCCATCTCAGCCCAGAAAGCAGGTAGAACCGGTTTTGTGGTGCCTTTCAGCTGCCAACCGGGGTAGTGTAAAAACTACCAACAGAACTTGTTTCTGGCACCTTCCCCGGTGGAGTTGTGCATGGGGTGTGTTTGGAACATTTTGTCAGCAGCCGTGTCCAAAATTCAGCTGTTCCCCATCTCTAGCCCAGGAAGCCGATAGAACCGGTTTTGTGGTGCCTTTCAGCTGCCTACCGGGGTAGTGTAGAAACTACCAACAGAACTCGTTTCTGGCACCTTCCCCGGTGGAGTTGTGCATGGGGTGTGTTTGGAACATTTTGTCACCAGCCGAGTCCAAAACTCAGCCGTTCCCCATCTCAGCCCAGAAAGCAGGTAGAACCGGTTTTGTGGTGCCTTTCAGCTGCCAACCGGGGTAGTGTAAAAACTACCAACAGAACTTGTTTCTGGCACCTTCCCCGGTGGAGTTGTGCATGGGGTGTGTTTGGAACATTCTGTCACCAGCAGAGTCCAAAATTCAGCCGTTCCCCATCTCAGCCCAGGAAGCAGATAGAACCGGTTTTGTGGTGCCTTTCTCTTGCCTACCGGGGTAGTGTAAAAACTACCAACAGAACTCATTTCTGGCACCTTCCCCGGTGGAGTTGTGCATGGGGTGTGTTTGGAACATTTTGTCACCAGCCGAGTCCAAAATTCAGCCGTTCCCCATCTCAGCCCAGAAAGCAGGTATGAACAAGTTTTGTGGTGCCTTTCTCTTGCCTACCGGGGTAGTGTAAAAACTACCAACAGAACTCGTTTCTGGCACCTTCCTCGGTGGAGTTGTGCATGGGGTGTGTTTGGAACATTCTGTCACCAGCCGAGTCCAAAATTCAGCTGTTCCCCATCTCTAGCCCAGGAAGCAGGTAGAACCGGTTTTGTGGTGCCTTTCAGCTGCCAACCGGGGTAGTGTAAAAACTACCAACAGAACTCGTTTCTGGCACCTTCCCCGGTGGAGTTGTGCATGGGGTGTGTTTGGAACATTCTGTCACCAGCAGAGTCCAAAATTCAGCCGTTCCCCATCTCAGCCCAGGAAGCAGATAGAACCGGTTTTGTGGTGCCTTTCAGCTGCCTACCGGGGTAGTGTAAAAACTACCAACAGAACTCGTTTCTGGCACCTTCCCCGGTGGAGCTGTGCATGGGGTGTGTTTGGAACATTTTGTCACCAGCCGAGTCCAAAATTCAGCTGTTCCCCATCTCAGCCCAGAAAGCAGGTAGAACAAGTTTTGTGGTGCCTTTCAGCTGCCTACCGGGGTAGTGTAGAAACTACCAACAGAACTCGTTTCTGGCACCTTCCCCGGTGGAGCTGTGCATGGGGTGTGTTTGGAACATTTTGTCACCAGCCGAGTCCAAAATTCAGCCGTTCCCCATCTCAGCCCAGAAAGCAGGTAGAACAAGTTTTGTGGTGCCTTTCAGCTGCCAACCGGGGTAGTGTAAAAACTACCAAGAGAACTCGTTTCTGGCACTTTCCCCGGTGGAGGTGTGCATGGGGTGTGTTTGGAACATTTTGTCACCAGCCGAGTCCAAAACTCAGCGATTCCCCATCTCAGCCCAGAAAGCAGGTAGAAAAACTTTTGTGGTGCCTTTCTCTTGCCTACCGGGGTAGTGTAAAAACTACCAACAGAACTCGTTTCTGGCACCTTCCCCGGTGGAGTTGTGCATGGGGTGTGTTTGGAACATTTTGTCACCAGCCGAGTCCAAAATTCAGCGATTCCCCATCTCAGCCCAGAAAGCAGGTAGAACAAGTTTTGTGGTGCCTTTCAGCTGCCTACCGGGGTACTGTAAAAACTACCAACAGAACTCGTTTCTGGCACCTTCCCCGGTGGAGTTGTGCATGGGGTGTGTTTGGAACATTTTGTCACCATCCGAGTCCAAAATTCAGCCGTTCCCCATCTCAGCCCAGAAAGCAGGTAGAACAAGTTTTGTGGTGCCTTTCAGCTGCCAACCGGGGTAGTTTAAATCTACCAACAGAACTCGTTTCTGGCACCTTCCCCGGTGGAGTTGTGCATGGGGTGTGTTTGGAACATTTTGTCACCAGCCGAGTCCAAAACTCAGCGATTCCCCATCTCAGCCCAGAAAGCAGGTAGAACAAGTTTTGTGGTGCCTTTCTCTTGCCTACCGGGGTACTGTAAAAACTACAAACAGAACTCATTTCTGGCACCTTCCCCGGTGGAGGTGTGCATGGGGTGTGTTTGGAACATTTTGTCACCAGCCGAGTCCAAAATTCAGCCGTTCCCCATCTCAGCCCAGAAAGCAGGTAGAACAAGTTTTGTGGTGCCTTTCAGCTGCCTACCGGGGTAGTGTAGAAACTACCAACAGAACTCGTTTCTGGCACCTTCCCCGGTGGAGTTGTGCATGGGGTGTGTTTGGAACATTTTGTCACCAGCCGAGTCCAAAACTCAGCGATTCCCCATCTCAGCCCAGAAAGCAGGTAGAACAAGTTTTGTGGTGCCTTTCAGCTGCCTACCGGGGTAGTGTAAAAACTACCAACAGAACTCCTTTCTGGCACCTTCCCCGGTGGAGTTGTGCATGGGGTGTGTTTGGAACATTCTGTCACCAGCAGAGTCCAAAATTCAGCTGTTCCCCATCTCTAGCCCAGGAAGCAGATAGAACCGGTTTTGTGGTGCCTTTCAGCTGCCTACCGGGGTAGTGTAAAAACTACCAACAGAACTCGCTTCTGGCACCTTCCCCGGTGGAGTTGTGCATGGGGTGTGTTTGGAACAGTTTGTCAACAGCCGAGTCCAAAATTCAGCTGTTCCCCATCTCAGCCCAGAAAGCAGGTATGAACAAGTTTTGTGGTGCCTTTCTCTTGCCTACCGGGGTAGTGTAAAAACTACCAACAGAACTCGTTTCTGGCACCTTCCTCGGTGGAGTTGTGCATGGGGTGTGTTTGGAACATTTTGTCACCAGCCGAGTCCAAAACTCAGCCGTTCCCCATCTCAGCCCAGAAAGCAGGTAGAACAAGTTTTGTGGTGCCTTTCAGCTGCCTACCGGGGTAGTGTAAAAACTACCAACAGAACTCGTTTCTGGCACCTTCCCCGGTGGAGTTGTGCATGGGGTGTGTTTGGAACATTTTGTCACCAGCCGAGTCCAAAATTCAGCCGTTCCCCATCTCAGCCCAGAAAGCAGGTAGAAAAACTTTTGTGGTGCCTTTCTCTTGCCTACCGGGGTAGTGTAAAAACTACCAACAGAACTCATTTCTGGCACCTTCCCCGGTGGAGTTGTGCATGGGGTGTGTTTGGAACATTTTGTCACCAGCCGAGTCCAAAATTCAGCCGTTCCCCATCTCAGCCCAGAAAGCTGGTATGAACAAGTTTTGTGGTGCCTTTCAGCTGCCTACCGGGGTAGTGTAGAAACTACCAACAGAACTCCTTTCTGGCACCTTCCCCGGTGGAGTTGTGCATGGGGTGTGTTTGGAACATTCTGTCACCAGCCGAGTCCAAAATTCAGCTGTTCCCCATCTCTAGCCCAGGAAGCAGATAGAACCGGTTTTGTGGTGCCTTTCTCTTGCCTACCGGGGTAGTGTAAAAACTACCAACAGAACTCCTTTCTCGCACCTTACCCGGTGGAGTTGTGCATGGGGTGTGTTTGGAACATTTTGTCACCAGCCGAGTTTAAAATTCAGCTGTTCCCCATCTCAGCCCAGAAAGCAGGTAGAACAACTTTTGTGGTGCCTTTCAGCTGCCTACCGGGGTAGTGTAGAAACTACCAACAGAACTCCTTTCTGGCACCTTCCCCGGTGGAGTTGTGCATGGGGTGTGTTTTGAACATTCTGTCACCAGCAGAGTCCAAAATTCAGCTGTTCCCTATCTCTAGCCCAGGAAGCAACTAGAACCGGTTTAGTGGTGCCTTTCAGCTGCCTACCGGGGTAGTGTAAAAACTACCAACAGAACTCCTTTCTCGCACCTTACCCGGTGGAGGTGTGCATGGGGTGTGTTTGGAACATTTTGTCACCAGCCGAGTTTAAAATTCAGCTGTTCCCCATCTCAGCCCAGAAAGCAGGTAGAACAACTTTTGTGGTGCCTTTCAGCTGCCTACCGGGGTAGTGTAAAAACTACCAACAGAACTCCTTTCTGGCACCTTCCTCGGTGGAGTTGTGCATGGGGTGTGTTTGGAACATTCTGTCACCAGCCGAGTCCAAAACTCAGCTGTTCCCCATCTCAGCCCAGAAAGCAGGTAGAACAAGTTTTGTGGTGCCTTTCTCTTGCCTACCGGGGTAGTGTAAAAACTACCAACAGAACTCGTTTCTGGCACCTTCCCCGGTGGAGTTGTGCATGGGGTGTGTTTGGAACATTTTGTCACCAGCCGAGTCCAAAATTCAGCTGTTCCCCATCTCTAGCCCAGAAAGCAGGTATGAACAAGTTTTGTGGTGCCTTTCAGCTGCCTACCGGGGTAGTGTAGAAACTACCAACAGAACTCCTTTCTGGCACCTTCCCCGGTGGAGTTGTGCATGGGGTGTGTTTGGAACATTCTGTCACCAGCCGAGTCCAAAACTCAGCTGTTCCCCATCTCAGCCCAGAAAGCAGGTAGAACAAGTTTTGTGGTGCCTTTCAGCTGCCTACCGGGGTAGTGTAAAAACTACCAACAGAACTCCTTTCTCGCACCTTACCCGGTGGAGTTGTGCATGGGGTGTGTTTGGAACATTTTGTCACCAGCCGAGTTTAAAATTCAGCTGTTCCCCATCTCAGCCCAGAAAGCAGGTAGAACAACTTTTGTGGTGCCTTTCAGCTGCCTACCGGGGTAGTGTAAAAACTACCAACAGAACTCCTTTCTGGCACCTTCCTCGGTGGAGTTGTGCATGGGGTGTGTTTGGAACATTCTGTCACCAGGTGAGTCCAAAACTCAGCTGTTCCCCATCTCAGCCCAGAAAGCAGGTAGAAAAACTTTTGTGGTGCCTTTCTCTTGCCTACCGGGGTAGTGTAAAAACTACCAACAGAACTCGTTTCTGGCACCTTCCCCGGTGGAGTTGTGCATGGGGTGTGTTTGGAACATTTTGTCAGCAGCCGAGTCCAAAATTCAGCTGTTCCCCATCTCTAGCCCAGGAAGCAGGTAGAACAAGTTTTGTGGTGCCTTTCAGCTGCCTACCGGGGTAGTGTAAAAACTACCAACAGAACTCGTTTTTGGCACCTTCCCCGGTGGAGTTGTGCATGGGGTGTGTTTGGAACATTTTGTCACCAGCCATGTCCAAAATTCAGCCGTTCCCCATATCAGCCCAGAAAGCAGGTAGAACAAGTTTTGTGGTGCCTTTCAGCTGCCAACCGGGGTAGTGTAGAAACTACCAACAGAACTCCTTTCTGGCACCTTCCCCGGTGGAGTTGTGCATGGGGTGTGTTTGGAACATTTTGTCACCAGCCGAGTCCAAAACTCAGCCGTTCCCCATCTCAGCCCAGAAAGCAGGTAGAACAAGTTTTGTGGTGCCTTTCTCTTGCCTACCGGGGTAGTGTAAAAACTACCAACAGAACTCGTTTCTGGCACCTTCCTCGGTGGAGTTGTGCATGGGGTGTGTTTGGAACATTTTGTCACCAGCCGAGTCCAAAACTCAGCTGTTCCCCATCTCAGCCCAGAAAGCAGGTAGAAAAACTTTTGTGGTGCCTTTCTCTTGCCTACCGGGGTAGTGTAAAAACTACCAACAGAACTCGTTTCTGGCACCTTCCCCGGTGGAGCTGTGCATGGGTGTGTTTGGAACATTTTGTCACCAGCCGAGTCCAAAATTCAGCCATTCCCCATCTCAGCCCAGAAAGCAGGTATGAACAAGTTTTGTGCTGCCTTTCTCTTGCCTACCGGGGTAGTGTAAAAACTACCAACAGAACTCGTTTCTGGCACCTTCCCCGGTGGAGTTGTGCATGGGGTGTGTTTGGAACATTCTGTCACCAGCCGAGTCCAAAATTCAGCTGTTCCCCATCTCTAGCCCAGGAAGCAGATAGAACCGGTTTTGTGGTGCCTTTCAGCTGCCTACCGGGGGTAGTGTAAAAACTACCTACAGAACTCGTTTCTCGCACCTACCCGGTGGGAGTTGTGCATGGGGTGTGTTTGGAACATTTTGTCACCAGCCGAGTCCAAAATTCAGCCGTTCCCCATCTCTAGCCCAGAAAGCAGGTATGAACAAGTTTTGTGGTGCCTTTCTCTTGCCTACCGGGGTAGTGTAAAAACTACCAACAGAACTAGTTTCTGGCACCTTTGCCGGTGGAGTTGTGCATGGGGTGTGTTTGGAACATTCTGTCACCAGCCGAGTCCAAAATTCAGCGATTCCCCATCTCAGCCCAGAAAGCAGGTATGAACAAGTTTTGTGGTGCCTTTCAGCTGCCTACCGGGGTAGTGTAAAAACTACCAACAGAACTCGTTTCTGGCACCTTCCCCGGTGGAGTTGTGCATGGGGTGTGTTTGGAACATTTTGTCACCAGCCGAGTCCAAAATTCAGCCGTTCCCCATCTCAGCCCAGAAAGCAGGTAGAACAAGTTTTGTGGTGCCTTTCAGCTGCCTACCGGGGTAGTGTATAAGCTACCAACAGAACTTGTTTCTGGCACCTTCCCCGGTGGAGTTGTGCATGGGGTGTGTTTGGAACATTTTGTCACCAGCCGAGTCCAAAACTCAGCTGTTCCCCATCTCTAGCCCAGGAAGCAGGTAGAAAAACTTTTGTGGTGCCTTTCAGCTGCCTACCGGGGGTAGTGTAAAAACTACCAACAGAACTCGTTTTTGGCACCTTCCCTGGTGGAGTTGTGCATGGGGTGTGTTTGGAACATTTTTTCACCAGCCGAGTCCAAAATTCAGCCGTTCCCCATATCAGCCCAGAAAGCAGGTAGAACAAGTTTTGTGGTGCCTTTCAGCTGCCAGCCGGGGTAGTGTAAAAACTACCAACAGAACTCGTTTCTGGCACCTTCCCCGGTGGAGTTGTGCATGGGGTGTGTTTGGAACATTTTGTCACCAGCCGAGTCCAAATTTCAGCGACTCCCCATCTCAGCCCAGAAAGCAGGTAGAACAAGTTTTGTGGTGCCTTTCTCTTGACTACCGGGGTAGTGTAAAAACTACCAACAGAACTCGTTTCTGGCACCTTCCCCGGTGGAGCTGTGCATGGGGTGTGTTTGGAACATTCTGTCACCAGCCGAGTCCAAAATTCAGCTGTTCCCCATCTCTAGTCCAGGAAGCAGGTAGAACAAGTTTTGTGGTGCCTTTCTCTTGCCTACCGGGGTAGTGTAAAAACTACCAACAGAACTCGTTTCTGGCACCTTCCTCGGTGGAGTTGTGCATGGGGTGTGTT